>NC_089980.1:85477166-85780196 GCF_036417845.1 Apteryx mantelli | reverse complement strand
CCCTCCATCTCAACAGTTTCCAATTCCAGCCTTAGTCCTCAGCTAAAGACAAAGTCCTTCCCCAGTTTTTGTCAAATTTCTTTAATTTGTTCTTTCTTCTGATTTTTTTTTCTTTTTACTCTAAAATAATTTGGGATAGATTTTAAAATCATTCAGTCACTGTGTGGGATGATAAAAAAGAATAAGTGTAAATAAAATTCGGAGGTTTTTTTTTTATGAAAAAATGCATCCTGCAAACAGAATTCCTATCTGCTTGTGCTGAAATGATCACTTAGTTTATTGGTGTAAATCATAATGTCTTTAAGTAATGAGTAATTTTAAATATCTTAGGTAATGTTCCTAAAATCTGTTACAAAGAATGATCACACCATAGAGATACTCTAAATATTACTTTTGAGTGAGCTGAAATCTCAGTGTGATACTCATTAAGTACAGTAGTTATTTCACAGGTTTTCTAAAAGTGTCCACTTGGTAATAATGGCATGACATCAAGTAATAGAAAACCCCACAAAGCTATGAGATAGAGCAATTACTAATTATGAAGCAAGAGTGTTATATGATTATTAATAATAGTGAATGTGACGCTACACTTTTAGGAATGATTTGTCTTCATCCTACCCTTTCCTTTCCTGACAAAAACCATTTAAAAACTGTAAGAACAAGTTAGCATTTTCAATAAAAAATAAATCTCAAAAACAAAAACAGCCTTATTTTGAATGTTGTGACTGGAGAGAAGGATGTTGAAGAGATAGAGATGAGAAACTAAATTAGTTCTGCTTGTAAATTATATTCTTAGGTCTTTTCCAGCAGTGACTTCTTGGTTTTGCAGCAAATGCCTCTAATATTTTCCAATTCAGAATGCTCCCTTGCTGTGAGCCTTCTTGCTATGAGGCCACCTGGGATCAAAGCTACTTTCCCCCTCCTGTGGTCTCAACTAACTCCATTAACTCTAATTACAAACACTTCTGTTATACCAGCCAGATTTTATGGCTTCCAACGAGTGAGCCTCACAGAGCGGGAGAAAGCCCACACAGTACAACTGCCAGTTCATTCTTTAGCATTATAGCTTGCCATACATTAACCTCATTCATAGTTAGCTCTGAGCTAGAATCACTTTGTTTTTTACCTTGCATAATAAAAAAATACTTTAATTGTGTCTTGAAGTACATGATACCAGAAATGAACTTGGCCAATGTGAGAGATCTATAGGATTTATTTTTTTTACATGTATCATGAGGCTCAGAAAGGGTTTACAGTGTTTATTGACGCTGTTGACATAATTTTATTAACACACAATGCCATAAAGCAAAAGGGTGTCATTCTCTATATACAGCACACGGAGAAGCATGCACCACTTGCTCTCAGCTTGTTTCTTGATGTCAACACTTTCCAAACTGTTCCTTGAAGCTTCAGTAAAATGGAAAATGGAAACACCCAGTTTAATTTAAGAAGGGCCGCCCATGAAATCACAGAGATTTTGGAGATTCTACCTGAAAGAGGTTAAATAATGCAGTTATGGGTTTGCATGTTAACTGTCAAAGGTGAAAAGTGTGTTCCAGAGACTGCTAGAAGGAAATCATAATGGTTTCTGGAGACACAGGACTGAACACACTCCACGGTTGAAAGACCCTCCCCTGTCCCTGCTAATCCAGGGGCTAAAATAGACTTGTTGGTAATTAAACAGCCTTGACAGATTGCCTGTGCACAGCTGCCTGCAGAAAAACTGTCATAATTTCTCCAGCACGTTGTACTATACTCCTTTCTAACTCTCCATAAGCCAAGTCCTGCTCAGCTCTGCCCTCAGCCTGTTCTGCTCTTCTGCATTCATGTAAAAATCCCTGGAAGGCAGCCGGTGACTCTCAGCTTTAGCTCTGTGCTGAAGAAATCTTGGAGACATTTTTACTGTCTTTGCCTGATCAGCAGGGCCAGCTGGAGAGAACGTCCCACCATGGCTGTGTATAGGTCAAACTGGACTCTTCACCTCAAAGCGTTTCAGATTCATCTCTGTCGTAGACAGTCTGGCATCCAAAATCTTTTCCCTGGTACCTTATGGAGGGATTTTCTTCTACAGCTGAGGACTTTACTGCTTTGAGGAGGAGTGAGGATGTCAGATTGAGGGAACAGAAAGACTCGCATTGAAAATGAAACTGAATACCAGGATAAGAATGGACCTCTCCTTGCTTCAGCCATCTAGAAGCTAGATATTGAGTCTAAATGAGTCAGGGTCCCTCCATGGTCAATAGGAAAATATAGGCACTTCTGGAGCAGATCATCCCATCCCTCTTAGACATCTTTTTCAGAATGGGATAAATTGCATTATAGATGCATGTGTGGAAATGTCTCTCTGCCTCTGAATTGACTGGCTTGAAAAACAGATGATTATAGAAAGAATGCTTGAAAATATACAACTATTCATTAAAAAGGCAGTTTTTCACAATTTTATCTAGCAGGTTTCCATTTTTTTTTTTTAATATAATTTTACTATTCAGGATTAATGAGTTTTTTCTCCTTTGGATACAAAGCTGACTGTGCCTCAATGCAAATGTTAAATCTCAGAATAGTCAGGGAGTACAGGTGGTCCCAAAATTTCAAAATGGAGAACTTTTGCCTCACAAATATATATCCTACAACATCATGGTTGACCAAGAGAGAAATAATCATCACCCTTTCTCCAAGAAATTAGGAGAAAAGTTCTTAGTCATAAGCAGCTGAAACTGTTATCACTGGAGATGGATTTTAATACTTAACTATGGAACTAGGTTCCTAAATTCAGATTAACCACTACAGCCTTCTAACTCACCAAAGTTGTAGCAATGCACTTACAGAGTTCAAGATGTGACCCAGCGCTATTGGCTCTCTCAAGTCCTATTTGCTACGCAGAAGGAAGCCACCAGAAATTATTTTATCAATGAAGTGTCTCAGGAGCAGTAAAATGTATTATCATTATCTTTTCAGGGAGAAAAAAAGCAAAGCAAAACAAAACAAAAGTCTTATTTAATTTCAACTTAATCCTGCTTTTAAATTCAAGGATGTAAAACATTTAATCTTAATGTGTTTCTTACTCAGCCAAATTCTGAATGCAGAAGTTTGGAGTTTATCTGAGAAAAGGCAGTGTTAAAACTTATTTCCGGATCATAGCCTGGCTTCCAGCCATACAGGAAAATAGAGAGTCCTAAACTGTCCTCTTACTCTCTAGACATCTCAGGTTTAAGTTCAAGAGAAATAGTTTCCAGAGAGTAACTACTTCCTCTCTGCATGTTTGCCAGGACTGAGACTGATGAGATTAATAATCCCGTTTCCCCTCCCAGTTCCTCCAAAACAGATTCAGCCAACATGTGTGGGCTGACTCAGCAAAGAAAAGATGTTCCAAATACAGAACTGGCATCAGGTATTTCCCCAATAAAAGTAAAGAGGTCACTAAAAGGATGCCAGCTGGCCTCCAAGGTTGCTTCAGGGTAGTGCAACAGAGTGCATTCGGCCTAATTAAAATTTCAGGGTTTAACTTTTCATAGAGGAATTTATTGCAATTGTTCTCTGTCTTCATGTGTACAAGAGTTTTACCTATTCCCATGCAGAGGATTTACCCAGACTTCAACCTTCAGCTTTTAATGCTGGTGTCTATATTAGGAGGTTAGTTTGTGAAGGACATAATATAAGATGTAAAAACAGGGCAGCCATGCTGAATTAGACCAAGGTCCCTTCAGCCCTCTTTGGCAATGGCCAGGTGTAGATGCTGAGGGAAGAGTATAATCCAGAACAAGGACAGATTTGATATTTATCTTGGTATGTCCTCCCAGCTCCAGTAAATTGTGGTTTATGGACTTCTTGAGCCAGAGATAGTAGTAAGCCTCATAAGTCACAAAGTCATTCTCAACTTGTTCACTTGCTTGTCCACTTTACTTTCTAATATGTGTGAACATCTTGCAGCCTTCACCTCTGGTGGCAGAGAGTTGCACAGCTCCCTTGGCACGAGGTGAGAAATCAGCTTTTTTGTCAGTGTTTGAACTTGCCAACTGCTAGTTCAGTTAGGTGATGATCACTAGCTCATATAGTAGAGAAGTCAAATAAAAATTGATCTCCCTTCACCCTCCTCATGTTACCCAAGATTTCATAGGCCTCTGCCATATTCACACCTCAGCCAGTTGTTTCCATGTTGAAGAGTCCTAGCTTATTTACTCATTCCTTGAGCATTTCTCACCCTTGCTGACCTTCTCTGAATTTCTTTAAGGGTCTTTGACAGAGAGTAATTCAGAACACTAAAATTAATCCTTCTTCTGAAGCACTCCCTGGGAAGAGTTTCTCTCTTTTTCTCCACTGACTATGTAAAAGGCTTAAGGATACCAGAGTCCCCTCTTATACACCTGAGCTAAGCACTGTGAAAGCTCTTCCACACCCTCTCCATGTGTTTTACTTTAGTTTTAATCATTTTCTAGTTGTAACAATTAAAAATAAGGTAGCAGTCTGTTTAAAATATATATATATTTTTTTACTTGAATGAGAAATAAATTATTAAGTTCCAATATGATATCTTGTTTCACAAATAAATAAATTAATAAAATGAATATAAGGGAAAAGTGTTTGTAGAACTTTCACATAAGGTTTTTCCATTACTAAGTTTGTCCAAAGGCTGGATAGCTTGTGAATTTCTTCCAAACTGAAGTGCGTGGTGGTTGCATTTATTAATAACAGGGCCTTTTCCTAAGTTCTACTTACACAAAGTATTCTGAGCATTTGGTATTCAGTTGCTGAAAGTAAGTTTGTTTGTTTAATTGTATCCCAATTAAGCAAAATTCTTGACACATTACTGAAATATTCCCTGCCTTAATATACAAATTTTCAATGTACAGTAACGAGAATGAAGTCTGGTAAAAAAATTAGAAGTTAGCCTAAGTATACATGAAACTTTCCCTTTTGTGCTCCATTTCATGCATTCTGTTCTGTAGGTTACATTTCTCAAAGTAGCCTCCAAAAATGTCTTGACAGTTGAAGCATAGAAAAATAACGTGAAAAATTACATATGCATGTAAAATTGCAGGCCTAATTCTAGAAGTGAACATTGGCCAAATATCAGCTCCATTCTCCTTTCCTTCCTCATGCAAAACTCCCATGTTTGCACTCACTTTGTAAACTGAGCTTTGACTTGATCTTCCTGCATGTGTGTGCTGGTGAGCATTAATTTTGCTCCAAAGAAAGAGCTGCCACCATTTTTCATTTAGATAGGAAGAAGGAATATTCCATTTTGTAGCAATCATCTTGGTATGTTGTGTGTCTGTCTGAAATGTTTCCAGAAAGCACAGATAAATGGTGTGATATTTGAAAAACGGGGCACCATGTATTTTGGATAGTGTCTAGGAAAGTTTGCAGAATGTCCCAGACTGGCTCTGTCTGTGAGGTCTGAGACAGTCTTTCTGACAGAGTAGATCTGTTACTTATCTAGCAGGGAGCCACTTGTTTCTCCCTCTCTTTTTTGAAGGAGGAATTGAAACAATATGCCAGAAGGAACAGCAACTCCAGATAAGCGCCAGTTTACCATGGGCCTGATTCAGCAAGGAATTGCAGCAAGTGCTTTCCTTGAAACACATAAGCAGCTCCATAACTAATGTTACCTTGCTGAGTGTACGGGCACTCTGCTAGCTAGTCAGGGTGCATTTGTGGGATTAGGAGTAATAGAAATACCCCTCTCCAAAATGGGCAGGAGGTTATCTGAACCAGCACAAATTGGTACGTGATTCCTTGACTCCTCTTTACTCTTCTAGGTGTACTGTGGCATAAAAGATGGTTCTTTATCTTCTCATCCTTTTTCCTTCCTTTTACAACTTTGTGGTGAGCAAGGCAAGGATACGTTTCACCCTGGAGTTTGTTTCGTCTGTTCCTGATCTTGCTGGGAGGGAAGCAGCAGGGATAACAGAAGAGCATAGTCATATTCTAGGATACTCTTAAAGTCTTTTCCATATCTCTGATGTGAGGTTATCTTTTGTCCTGACTCTGGATTTCCCTTAGGACCATAATTTAGAAACTGCTTTCATTTTCCTTCTATTTTGCTTGGTGTTTAAATTAATTTAAGCTGTTAGTTCAAATGGTGAATGCAGTTTTATTTAAAATCCTTAGAACTTTGTAGACTTTTTAAGCATGAGACTAGAAGATGACATTACAAATTAATAATGGATGACTCCAAGGGTCATGCAGTACAGAGCCATCCTTCTCCTTTTATCTGTTCTCTTTTCTGGAGAGAGGAAGAGAAAGAAATGTTCCTGGACAGTTTCAGGATACAGAGGAGCTGTAGCCCTCACATTTCATCCTGAGATTTGGAGAAGCTGGCAGCCAGAAAATTTTTTCATGGGAGCTGCTGCATTAGTAGTTTGAGGGTAATTCTTCCATCAGATTTAATAAATCTGTGGCCTCCAGTTTTAAATATACTATAGCTTGTTTGTCTGCACTGAGTCTAGAAATGGGAATGGGAAAATCCTCACTGACCATTGTGAGAGCCTCTGTGCCTCAGTGGGACTAAACTCTTCACTCTCAGCTTTCTAAACGTTGTTAAGATGAATCCATTAGTGTTTTTGCAAGCTGTAAATGGAGAATAACTGGTAATAATCAGGAAATATGTAATTTCTCTGAAAATAACTGCCAATTATAATACAGCGTGGCGATTGATTATGTGGTGTTATGATAAATAACAGAAAACCAAAGAGATTATCAAAAAATTTACTAAAACATTAAAGAAGTTGCTAGAAACATTTAGAATTGTTTTGCATTTACCCAGTGAAATGTTTAGGAGGTAAAACCTGTATACTATATGAAGTAAACACACTGCCCATCTAGTGACTATCTCAAGAGTTTGATATAATGACCATACTCAATTTTCATGATAAATTTCCCCAAATAGGCAAGCACTTTTATCACTTTTGTTCCTTGCTGAAATGCTGGAAGGGCAGGGAGACCAGTGGTGCTGGACTGATTTTGCAATGAAGATGTTTCAGCTGTTTCCAGTTTCTGTTGTGTAACACCTACAGATTATCAAATATTGCCCATTTTGGCCTCACTGAATGTTTAGCCAATGTCAACGTGATGATAGCCAGTTCTGGAGAAGCCACTTTACATTACTTAATTCTACTGTAAATATACAGTTACTCCTGTCTTCCTCTTTGACTCATCCAAATCAGCAGCTGGATGAAGAGCAGCCGGATAAGACTGGTCCAAACTAAACTGCAATAGTAACTGTAGCAGAACAGCAGCAGGCTGGGTAAGCTTGCCTCTTCTGTAGTCTCCTCTCCCATGAAAAGAATTTGTCCTCAGACTTTTGAACTGATCTTCAGCATCTATACCTTTTTATTTGTTTTATTTTCTTTTTGCCTCTGGATGTTCAAATAGTCTTACTGGAAAACAAGCAAACCAGTACCATCAACCCATCATCATTTCAGTCATGTAGGACAAGTATCTAAGCATTCAGGACTGGTTACCTTGGTAGTATTGGTTCTGGGAAACTGGTTCATCCCCCAGTCCACACACATGCAGGCACGTGTACACATGCGTGCGCACACATGCACACACACACACATGTGCACACACACACACACAGAATTAACAGGATCAGTTTTGTGAGTCCCATGAAGTCCCCATGAGCTTTTTCATAAGCTTTGAAATCTCTTGTTCTAAGAGGTAGAAGAATCTGATCATCTAAACTCCTTTCTGATTCAAATTAAGAGCTAATTTCTTCAACCTTGCTGCTCAACAATAAAATGTTTACAAGAAACAACGAATACCCAAACTACATACCAATCAAAGTGCTTCTGCTGGGACCAACTGCAAAAAAGAAAAGCCAGAGATTGTGAAATATTCTGCTACTAGCATGCTGGAGGTTGTGTGGGAAAGTAAAAAGATATTATTTGTGTTTTTGAATGTGATTGCATTTAGTGGCATCCTCAGTATACTTCATTTTATAAATATTATCATTTAAATATTTTCTAATATCTGCCTAATTTTATGATACTGTATACAACTGGGTTTACATGAGTCCCATTAGCTTCTCAGCACCTGTTTCTGTAAATAAAAAGTCTCAGGAATTCTGAGGCATACATTCTGAGGCATACATTTTGAGGCATATCATCCTGGATGGATGATCCAGGAGAAAGTACATATAGAGAAAAACTATTTTTTTCTCTTTAACACTGTTCTTTTCTATGATACAAAGAGCTTGAGCAAGCTAAACATTCTTTCCACTCTATTCAATACCTTTTGTGATTGGAAAATAATATTTTCCTGGGGGGGGGGGGGGGGGCGGGGACGGGGACGGGGACGGGGGAAGCCTTTATAAAACTAAAATTCACATCTGTCATTAAAATATATGTTTTCAAATATGGGCATATTTTTGGTTTTGAGGAAAAATGTTTGATCAATTCTATATTTTATATCAATGTCATGATGGAATTTTGAATTGCATTAGACAATTTGGGGGACAATTTTTGTCTTTACGGTATCACCCAGGAACAACTCCAATAAGCATTTTGCTTCTGAGCACCTGGCATACTTCCCATGCTTCTCCTTGGTAGAGGGACACGTCTTGTGTCATCACATCATAGGACGTCATTGGTCCCCCACGCCAGAGGCATTGACTGTATGAAGGAAGAACGGAGATTGAGACCTCTGCCCTCCCTTTCTATCTTGAGGCACTCAGTGCTTTTTGAAGAGTTCAGAGAGAGCTGTCTATCACACCAAGTAAATTCAGGCATGTTATTTTCTGGTCCTTATGTGATGCACTGTTGGGTGGTTTTGCACTTTTTCCTCTAACTGAATTTTTCAGACATATGTAGTTCTTTCTGTGAAGTTGTTAGTCTATTCTGAAGCAAAAGGATTCATCATGTAGTGTTTACTCTTTGGTAGTGAAATTTGTCTAGATATTTTCAAACAGAATAAAATAATTTCTTTTTGTAAGATCAACATACAAAGAAAATATCATGACAAGGTCCTGAGCAGCCTAATGTGACTTCAGAATTGGCTTTCTTTGAGCCGGGTTAGACCAGATGACATCCCAAGGTGTCTTCCAACCTACAGTATTCTGTGATTCTATGAGTCTATATATTTCTATAAAGACAGAGATTAGGGTATTCAGATTTGGTAACAGGAAAATTGAGAAAATCTCCTGTGAGACTTTCTTGGAAATTGTTTTTCACATGTGGATGTTTGAGGTAAAGAAGGGAAAATTATATGGAGAGAGCACATATAGGCTACATCTATACTACTAACTAGGATACACCATTCTCTCTCTCTGAGGCCAGATTCCACAGTACAGCTTGCATCCATACAACTAAATTGTTTTCTCTCAAAAAACAGGCTGGCCACCCCCAAAATGCCCACTGGGAATGATCCCAGGCCCACTCTGTTCTCCAAACTGTGCCCAGGAATGTCTGAGATAATGCTAGATGCACCTGAACAAGAAGAGCATCAGGGTCATGCTAAAAGCCCGGCTCATTGCTCGAGCAAACACCCTGCCCCTCTTTAGTCTGCTCATACAGACCTTACTAAAGAGTTGCTGGAACATGGGAAGAAAAATGCAGCAGAGATGTATGATGGTAGCATGCAGGATCTTTTCTAGGAGGACAGAAGAAACTTCTTGTATCTGTGCACAATGTAGTTAGCCTACAAACTGTGTGGCTTTCTACTTGATGCTTTGAAAGGGAGGGGAAGTAATTTCTTGGCTTTCTTAAATTCTGGGAGATGTTAAAACATCATGTAGATTATGTGAAATATGAATTTTTTTCCCATATGACTAAATAAAGCTCATGCTTGTTACAAACATTTCATTTAGAGCTTAGAATAGCAAGTGTAGGCATTTGGTGGGTGGAAGCTGGTTGAAGAACAAAACGGGAATGAACAAGTTGCTTTATTAAATTTCTTTGGAATTTTTGTTACACAGCTTCACTGTGGCTTAACAGGTATGTGTGACAGATGGATTAGCACAATAGGTTGTGGTCAATAAGGCCTATAAATTCAAGAAGTAATAAAGATTTACATAAGTGGGCAATATCACTTCTTCAGGAACAGTTATAAACTAATGCATAAATAATGCAAATACAGAAAATTTGATCCTGCACCAAAATGTGTATTTACCTGATAAACTATAAGTGGCCATAAGAAGTAAATTCCACAAACAATATTTGTAATAATAACTAAGAAATTACTACAGAAAAAATATATTTACTAGAAAATAATACACTTTTTGAAATCACTTAAATACCATTTTATCTGCAAAAGCAGTTGTAAAAATGATTCTGGTCTCTGGGGCAGAATGAGTGTGTTTGCTTCGCAATGTCTGTCTTTCCCTAAAATTAAACTGTAAGGAAACTTATGTTTAAATAACACTAACGTAGTGATGCAAGCTGACAGAAAGTCAGGAAATTCAAAACTGATGCTGATACTGTCTTCAGTTCATGCTGTAATATCTATTTCTCCTTCTCTTCACTAAGCCATGAGCAAGGCATGAGGTGTCAGCGTAATGTTGAATTTTCTGGCTTTTGTCAGTTCATGTCACAACCTAAACATTACTTAAACACTTTTTTTTTTTTTAATTTAATAACAGTATAGGATTACTTAGACACTTTTTCTTTTTCCCCCCACTTATTGCTGAACAGGCTATTTTATGGCTCTTGAAATTCAAACTTCATTTAACTTGACCTATGTTTGGGTATGTTTGGCTAGGAATGTAAATGTCCTGTCCAGTCATATTATCCCTAAGGTCTCCAAAGGAAATAATTATAGCATTCCTGATCTCTGTACATATGTTAATCTTTGATCAATGGTATGTCTGGAAGCACTGAGGCTAATATACATTTTCCTCATTAAAAAAAAAAAAATAATAATAAAAATAAATGGTCAGGACAGCTGTAAAACTCCTGCCTAGAATTCAGACAGAAATCTCTGGCTTATAAATGGGATGTGCATGTATAGAGCACAAAGATGTGTCTTGTTTTTTTCTTTTATGCTTCATGATGGACTATTTCTCTGGGAGGCTTACAGCACATTTTTTTTATTTTGACCTATTTCTGTCTGTGAAAGTGGAGAAAATATATAGTAAGTTTAACTAACTCACATTCCATGAGTTGGTAGCTTTCAACTTTAGATGAGGTTTATTCTGCTCCTCTTGTTTACTGCAAGAAAAACTAACTTTAAATACTTACTTGTTTTCTCTTGTTTATGATTACAGCAGCAGAACTTAAAGAGATTGACAGGGATACTGACTGAAGAATGAAGAGACTTTAATTATAGAGGTACCTGCTGGTGCAGCTATATTTGAATGTTGGATGTGTTTTCAGGATCAGCCTCCTTTCCAGGAATGCTTGACTCAGCAAGAACTGCTTAAGTCTCTGAACTCCGATAATAGCTTTGCTGTATACATTTGAATATATTTTTAATGACTTTCTAGCCCAAAATATGAATAAGCCTTCTCAAGACATTTTGTTAAGAATAAAATTATTCTGAATAGCATATTACATTGTATTTTAATAGTAGATGATGTTGCACAGTCTGCCAGCTAACTTCCACTAGCATATTTTTAAAGTACTTAGGATTATAGTATAAACCTCACTCAGAATGAAGACAGCTCGCTGATACCAAAAATAATATCAAGTATAAACAGCTTTAAAATATCTTACATTTGTATTGACATGACAGACTAAAACAACCCCCCAAAAAAATTTTTGTTCTGTTTTTTGAGTTAATATAACAACAGACATTTTAACAACATAAACAATATTTAAGTAATTAAATATTAAGCCTTGATAGACTGAGGCTACTAGGCCCAGCTGTAACTGAAGTAAGAGTAATAAAGTATTGCTGCAAAATGACTTTGATGAGCAAAATACTGACTGTCTTTCTCTGAAGATTTGAATGGATGTTTTGTGATCAATATTCTAATAGTATTCTGCTTGGGATTTCTTCACCCTAGCTGGTGCCCTCCACTGGATGGTGTTGTAGTGGGATGAAATATTAAATAATATTAAATTAATATTAAATATACGATCTTTTGTTTTCCTGTGTGATATGTGTGTGTGTATATATATATATTTATATATTTATTTATTTATTATTAACTGGAAAGTAGCAGTGCCATTTTCCACAGATGAAACTTTTCCTACAGCCGCTTAGTTTCCTACAGGTTAAGGTCTGTGCCCATTACCATGCTCCACTTTCCACACTCCTCCTTTTTTCAGGCTTCTTTCTCATCCTGCCCATGACACTCAAAAAACCCAGCTCTACATACAAATCCGGATGTTGCTACCTATTTAGTGGTAGAATGGAGACAATAAGAAAAGATCACGGGGAGCTTTGAGCACTTTTAGCAAGTAGAAATTACATGGAGAAAGCCAAAGGGTGGCAATAGGGAGGAATGGTATCTCTCCAGATATCTGAGTGAAGCGAAGGAAAATTACTAAAGACAAAGAATGGAAATGGATGTAACTTAAAGTAAAAGGGGAAGGAGTGCAGTGAGCATAGAGGAGGACTTCATGTGGTAAGTAGGAGCTTAAAAGTTGAGAGATGAGAAATACTTTTCTTTAGCCTTAAAAAAAAAGAAAAATAAGCTAAGGAAATCCCCAAACCCCCAAAAGTCTTCATTTACAGTTAGGTTGCTCAAGTGCACTTCCCATCAGCACAATCATTTCAAATCAAGGAAACCACTAGTGGAGCCAGCATTAACCAACCTCAGTTTACACATCTTACCACCTAAACATTACAGTACCCATTGCTATTTTCAGCACCCTCAGTTTAATAATAAAATCCCTTTAATTTCAACATACAACTCCATGCAAGCCTCATATCCAGTGCTTCAAAAAAAAAAAAGTACAGTCTTTGTTCTGACCTCATGTTTATCTTTTTTGGTGGCTAAGTTGTTAGCTGTCTTCACTTGGCAAGGGAAAACTTCAAAGTGGGTATCTTTTAATACCATTTTGAGAAATTTGAGGAACTACATAGGTATTTTATGTTAGAGATGAAAGGATGTTTCTTAGTAAAGCAGATGAGTCTATGAGTGTATATGTACATTTCAAAGTTTATTTAACAGTCTGCTTCTATTTTTTTCAGTATTCCAGTATATTAAACTTTTTTTATCATGCTGGACATTTCAGAAATAATTTAAATTGATGCCAATAGCTGTATAATACTGCTCGTACTCTAAGATATATATTACCCTTATCTATGTTATTTATGTCTTTCCTTTCTTCTTATTTGTTATTCTTTATAACATCATTGTTCATTACCAATTTTCCAAACTTTCTATACTTTTTCAAAAAATTCAGCTCCTTAGTTACTGCTAGACTTACAATTTCTTTTGTGCAAGGATATTGTATAATACCGCTTTCTTCCTTATACCACTTGACCTGGAGTTCAAAGTGGAATAAATTTTCATGTTTTCTCATGATTGTGTGTTATCTATATATCAGGCCAAAATCGTATACATTGATGAAGATAACACAGTAAACGTTATAAGATGAAAATGGCACCACTGAACTAGAAGTCCAAGCATGTCTGACTAATGCTATACATACACTACATACATACATAGAGAATGATATGTGTGTATATTAGTATTTATATGTATATGGAAATTAATAAGTAGCCAGTCTAAATATTGTTTGCCAAGGGAGAGAAAAAGACATTGAGGCAGAAGAATGTTACATGTAGTGTTTACATATGGAGATAATTGATATCTGATTCCTATGTGGTCAACACATTTTCCTGGTTCAACTAGCAGCAGATTTATACAGCAGTTTCTTCAGAATTTCATATGACTAAGTAGTCTGGCTCATTTCCAATGTACCATTTCTTTGTCTGAGGCTGAAATTCATTCATTCATTCATTCAAAAATAAGAAAATTAGTACCTATTTCATTTTTTTTTATTTTAAATTTACTAGTTACTTCCCTAAATAAAACAGATAGCTACTGAGTTCAGCTTAGCTTCAGTAATTGTTTTTTGCAACCTATTTAATATAACTCTAAGTGTAAAAAGAAAATATTCTGTATTTAATTCAGCACCTGTCTCTGCAGTCATAATTGAGGAATTGACATGCATACAATGCTAGAAAAGAAAAAGCAGTTCACCAGGCCACTGAGAAGAGGCATAACCTGACACCCGTCCCCTCTAGATCAGAGGATCTAAACAACTGTTGAATACCCTCCTGTTCTACATCACACCCTGATCCTCCATCACTTAACTTTATTCCTATGAGTGATTTTATGAGTCTCAGTGGAACTACTCACATAGTGTTAGACAGATACATAAGTGTTTACAGAAATTAGCCTAAGAGAACTAGGTACTTAATCCTGCTGTAGGATTTCAGGGAGGAGCTGAAGCAGCTTCCACCTAAGCATTCCCCAAACTCTGGTTCAAACCACAGGAGAAAGAGGTGTCTGCTGTGAATGGAAATGTGATATCAGACAGAGCTTCCTTTGCGTAAGCTGCCTACGAGTCCTAGCATGTAACCTAAGCAGTCTCTGTAAACAGGAAGAAACATGATTTGGTGGTAGGAGGATATTGAGGGGAAGGAGATAACGCTGAGTTTCAATGGAGAAGGAAAGATCCAAGCGGTTATTAATTGCCAAATACTCACAAATGTATCATTTTTCCGGTGAGAGCCAAAGAAGATAAAATACAGAAATCTACAGTCAGGTATGACACAAAGGAGAATGGAATTGGCTTGGTTGAGTATGGCTTACCAAGCAATTTAGTATCATTCATTAGGCTAGTTTAGGGAGTAGTACCAGCAGGCAGCACCCAGAAGCTTCAGACCACACTGAAGACAACGCTGAAAAACTAAAATTGTCCATCTCCTGCCTGTGAAAAGTGTTCAATGGGGAGATAATAAGGTGTGGTGAAAGAACTGCTTTGAAAGTACATTTTGATACTGGGGAAAAGAGGTTAAATAGATTGATTCCAAAATTACTGGATTCCTCTTTATTTGTTATCTTAAATTACGAATATATTCCCTTTACATGAATAAAGCTTTCCTTGTTTGTGTATAGTTCTTGGGAGCTGACATTAAAGAAGGTGCACCTCATTCTCTGTCTTGATAAGGCTGGTAGGTGGATTAGTCATTTGTAAGGGCTTTAAAGTATCACAAACTCAGTCTTTCTCCTGTCTTTTTCTAACCAGCAGAAAGGGTTACTGTGAGCCAAAAAGAACAGCATGGTTCTTTCTGTCATTCATCTGCACTACTGGACTTCTCATGTAAGGCTATGATTTTTCTTTTCTTTCTTTTTTTTTCTTTCTCCTGCTGTGATTATGTATTTTTCCTCTTTCTTTTTGAGATTAACAATGACATACTATTAATTTTCATGGTAGTTTTGTGATTACAATGTCTGAAAAGAAATTCAATCTACCCAACCCACTACAAGCAGATATCTGCTCATTCAGACATATGAAAACTGGCTGAACCAATTTCTAAAGCCTCTCAGCCCACAGCTGTGTGAATGGAAAGACTCCACAAAAGCAAGAAAATTGTGAAAGTTTTTTATAGTTGATTACCCTTTACATGAACATACTTACATAGACATGCAAAGACAACCTGACCTAATAGGACTCTGTCCTCTTTAAGTCTCTCTCATTTCCATTTCAGAATCACACAGAATCACAGGACAGTTGGGGTTGGCAGGCACCTCTGGAAATCATTTAGTCAATCCCCCCTTGCTTGAACAGGGTCAGCTACAGCAGGTTGCTCAGCATCTTGTCCAGGTGGACAAGAATATCTCCAAGGATGGAGACTCCCCCGCCTCTCTGGGCAACCTATTCCTGCATTTGACTACCCTCACAGTAAAAAGATTTTTTTCTTACCTTTAAATGGAATTTGCTATATTTCATTTGTGTCCATTGCCTCTCCTCCTTTCTCTAGATACCACTAAGAGTCTGGCTCTGTCTTCTTTACTCCCTCCCTTCAGATATTTATACACATTGATCAGATCCCTTTTGAGCTTTCTCTTCTCCAGGCTAAATAGTCCCAGATCTCTCAGCCTTTCCTCCTATGACAGAAGATGCTTCAGTCCCTTTATGATCTTTGTGGCCCTTCACTGGACTTGCTCCAGCAGTTCCATGTCTCTCTCACACTGGGAAGCCCAGCACTGGACCCAGCACTCCAGGTGTGGCCTCACCAGGGCTGAGTAGAGGGGAAGGATCACCTCCCTTGACCTGCTGATGATGCTCTTCCTAATGCAGCCCAAAAGGCTGTTGGTCTTCTGTGCCACAGGGACACATTGCTGGCACATGTTCACTTTGTTGGTCACCAGAACCCCCCAGGTCCTTCTCTACAAAACTGCTTTCCAGCAGGAAATCTGATACATCTTCCATCTGAACATGAGGAAAAACTTTTTCACTGTGAGGGTGACAGAGCACTGGAACAGGTTGCCCCGAGAGGTGGTGGAGTCTCCTTCTCTGGAGATATTCAAAAGCCATCTGGACACAATCCTGTGCAACGTGCTCTAGGTGACCCTGCTTGAGCAGGGGGGTTGGACTAGGTGATCTCCAGAAGTCCCTTCCAACTTCAACCATTCTGTGATTCTGTGACATATTCTTTATTGCTTTGCCATTCATAGAGTTGCCTCTGTCTAAAAGTGCCTTACTATCGCCTAAACTCACAATTCCATATATATTCCTAGCAGGCTAAGGGAGCTTATTCAGTACATCTACCCCTGAAAATAAAATAACATTCATAAATTTCCTTATTAACTCTTCATCAGGTCATGATCACACATTTACAAAAAAATCTTTGAAAGGACACATGTCCACAGTAGGCCCAGCACTAAGTTTGTGAGAAAAGCCATTGGTGACTTAAAGCAGAATGTACTTTAAAACAGGGAGAAAAATGTCTTCAATTTACCACACACCATTATAGGAAACTGCACAGCACATGTTTAAGTGCTTTGCTGCATTGTGGCCTGTGATTTTATACAGTATAACCAGTGCCGTGTCAGCTTATACTATTATTTCACATTATCTCTCTGAATCTTCCTGGTAATCTAATTTTTATTTCTGTTAGCAGATGGAGTTTTTCAAGGTGGTTTTTTTTCCTTCTTTTTTTTTTTTTTGCTTTTTTGTTTGTTTTTAAACAAAACGATCTCTCATTCCTTTTCTTAATTTTTCTGCCTAATATTTTTATTGATATGTGCCTTGCCCAATTATTATTTCATATTTATCTATATTTTCATCCTTTCTGCCAGTTGTTTTGTAGTCACTTAAATGGCTCAAGGTTTTTTCTTTCTTTACACTAATTCAATTTCCTTCTGGGGCAAGAGATCTGCAGTTCCTTTTTCTGTATTAAGTATTTATGAAGAAACTTATTATAGTAGTTGAAAAATTTGTTATTTTTCTTTATTAGTTGATCTTTTAGATTATTTGTACTTTTTACTTCTATATATCTCCTCTTCTTCCTCCTGAAAGGGTTATTTATATCCTTCTGTATAGTGAATGTGCTACTCTCCACACCCTGTTCTTGATAACTCTTCTTGAAGTAACTCTTTAAGCAGAGAGTAAGGAGCTGAGAGCACTTCCTTGCTGTCAGAAAACCTGGAATTACTTCCTTTTCTGGAAAGCATTTTTTCTTCATAAAAAAACTCAAAATCCTCATACATTAACTTTTTCTGCCTAGAAGGTAAAGTCATTCTTTTCCTACCAAGGCTGATGATGCAGGAGCTTCCTGCTACTTGGTATTACATGTCCTCCTCCGTGGACAGGATGCTATTGCTGTAACTCCACACTATTCTGAATTTGGTCTTTCTAACATGCCTAAAGGCAGATTCCTGCAAGTCAAGCTGGGGCACTTCCTTTGCTTACCAGTTTATAAATGAATTATGGGTTTTTGTTTTTGTTTTTTGGGGGGGGGAGTCTACTCAACATAAATGTATTTGTGTATACATCCTGGAAAATGCATCCTGGAAAATTCAAAAAGTACAGGTCTGTCTAGCAGTAGCAATCTAGTATCCTATCTTATCAGTCTGGGCATACCACATCAGAATAGATTAATTCTCTAACTTAAAAAGTAGAAATAAAAAGTTGTGTCAAAGCAGCAAAGACGTAAAGTTAGTATGCTTTGGAGAACTATAGTGGTCTGTGCAGTGATCTGAGGAGCCTAGAATTTAAAGATGTCTTGGAGAAATGGAAATTACTGTGTGAGGTAGTGTAGAAAAAAGTCTATTAGCCAATCATCAGTCATCAACCTCTTCAAGTCCCAAGAAAGATTACAGGTAAGTAGGATGCTTTTTTACTGTGCTGCATACAATTCTGGCAGATCAGGTTGCCTCTTTTCTTGGAAATTTAAATCTAGATTAATTATGAGTCTGCTTTTCTCTATATTCTCATAGACAAGCAAGTAATTAATGACTTTTAAAGGACTGTAGTATCAGGTCTCAATTAAACAATGTCTTCCCTTTCCTTGTTTAGATAAGATACGTGGAGAATAGCTAAATACAGATGGCATATGACAAATACAGTCATCAAATTTCCCATTGCTTTACTGATGATGTAAGCCTTCTAAAGTCAATTCTAAGTAGTTTCCACTTCAGTACTTATTCTTATTACACAAAAAAACTTAATGCATACTTTTCATGGTAGAAAAGGAGGCAATTTTTTTCTTAAGGAGCTAAAAAATTAAGGAATTTCCCCTTTGTCTTGAAAGTCACCTTTGTACAACGAAGAACAGAATAAGAACTTCCAAGAATTTCTAGATTTCAAAACCTCAGCTGGTTCAGGTACTCATTAGAAACAAATTACGTTATTAATGAGCCTTTTGTAGAGGTTGGCAAATCAGCCATGTGTGAATTCCAGGCTTTCAAATGCTTGCAAAGGGTTCACTTGGAGGGTTCACTTGGAGCGTTTGCAGATCACTCTTCATGACCTGAAAAGAGTTCCGGAAGCCACATGGCATGCATCCCAACCACTACTTTGGCCAACCAGAGCACCTAAAACACCTAAATGAGTGAATGCAAACCATTCCTACTAAAGTTTATAAACTTTTCATAATTTATCAACAGAAAAAAATAAACCTTTCCTTTGTCTCACTACACGTTTGCAGCAGAAATAATGATTCAAACAACAGAGGGCTGATATCATCACATTCCAGCATCTTTTTTTTAGCCTTTATTTTCTTCCTCCAGATTACAAGGAAAGCAGAGTATAGACATTATTTCTGTGTAGACCATTGATAATTCTACCTTATTTGGAGAAATTGCTGCCAACCTTTTGTTCTTGACTTATATCCTGCCTTTTACCATACAAGCAGTACAAAGAAAAGGCATCTCACAAAACTATCATGATATCTGAAAGCTCTGTTTTACCCTGTGGTAGGGACACTCTTTTAAAGAAAATAAATTTTTTTTTTAAGGTTTTCAACACATTCAGGGCCCTGTTTTGTTGTTATCCTTTTCATCAAAATTTCAGTACTATGAGCAAGATCACTTTAGTTTGATACCAGAACTAAACACATCTTTAGGGAAATTATTTGTACAGAATGCCCTGAGCAGCAACATACTTAGGCTAAATTATACCACAAGTCAATACAATCTGTAAAAATTGAGAGCATGTGAAGGTAGAGTTTTGCTTCTGGTGCCACAGTTGCTCGACTTTTACAAAGATTTCCATTTTTTGTGTGCAGATAAAGATCCAAGAGGATCAATGAAACTTATCAGGGAAAAAAAAATCTGAATTTCTCCATGGTGAGCATTTACAAGATCAGGTCCAAGTCATTACCTTGGCAAGGTGACTTTTACCTGATGTTTCTCTTGCAAATGTAGAACTTACCAAAGTTCTTAAAAAAGTAGCTACAAACCTTTCAGGCACTGTGAATTTGACTTGACTGTAAGATAACACACTTTGCGAACTTTAAACAATTACAACTTTTCTGACTTTTGTTTATTGATTGAGCAGTGATATGTCAGTTAAATCCACTTCCTCCTTCACTTTTCCTCCCCCCCAGCTTATTGAATATGCAATGAAAAGCTAGCTGGCAGAGAGCCATTCTGGCAAGCTGTGTGATGTGTTCAGCAGTTTGTTTGATTTATACTGTTGGAAGTTGCCAAACTTTTTGTCATTTGGTTTAATATAGTGTTGTGTCTTTAACAATTTTTTCTTCCATAAAGGATTTTTTATTTTGCTCAGTAGGATTATAATTTGAAGGTATAATTAGCATCTTGTTAATCGTTGATAATTACATATGTCATTCAAAGAGCTCTTGCAAAGGGCATGTGATTCATTTAAAAGAACTTCTTTGAGCTGATGTTCAGAGATCCCTAATGAACAGAGAATAGAGCAGGAATGGATATAATAATATAAATTAAAAATATGAACACATATAAGCAATCTAAATTTAAATTCAAGACAGGCATGAATGAGCCTCTCTGCTATCAAAATAGATGCAAGACTGAATTAGCAATCTCCATGCTCCAAAAATTGCAGAGACAAAAAATATGGTACTCTGATGTTAAATTTTGAATTTAAATTTTCAGCAAACTTTGTGCATATTTAATGTGACATATAAAATATTACAGCTAATGTAATGATGAAAATTAATAACTGCTTACACTGTTATTTACCTCTACAGTGTCATTCTATGCTATGTAGCAATGTCAGAGTTTGATCTTTCTGCTCATATAATAGTGATTATAAGGCTCTCATTTAGGAAAGTAAGCTCCATTGAGAGAAATCAGGAGTGTTTCTATAGTAAAGTTTTGGCAGTCCTACATATTTATGACCTGTTTCATATCAAAACAGCATAACGGTACAGATCCCTGTGAAAGAATAACTGGAGTTTCTTATTCTTTGGCAGGTAAAACTCTCAATGGATCAATGAGCTAAAGGAAATTTTATCCTCTAGTTCAGCCCCATCGGTTTGGGGCCTGTAGAGATGGGATCAAACCATTACTTGGAGTAAAAGGATTTTGTAGTTTACACTAACTCTGAGCTGGCCCGATGAAGAAAAAGGCCATGAAGCAGCCTCCATTTGAACTTTTCGTTTTTTCCACGGATCGCCAAGGGGGAAACATCATACAGCTATTGCTCTCCCCTCCACCCGCACTGCAGTGTTTTATTGTCACCAGGGATCTAATGTGCCCTTATTGCCCACATTGCCACCGCCAGCTCCTTGGAGCCCAGGAGAAGAGCACTGCTGTGGCAGAGGAGGGGCAAGTCCAGAGGGGGAGCTGGGAAGTGTCTGCTTGTAGACAGCACTGACTGCTGGTTTCAGTTTGTCCCAGTAGCCAGTACGAAAAAATTGCCGGATTTGATCCTGGAGAGCTTCATGTGCTGAAGGACAGGATGGGGTCACTTGGCCAGCTGAAGATCAAAGCAGCTTCGGGCAACCTTTGCATCTCTTCTTTCCGCACTGAGCTGTGTACTTCTCAAACGCAGGCCACGGCTGAGGCTGGCATGTCAAAGAGTTGCAATAACCTCCATTTGAACTTTTCCATTTTGCCCCACCTCACTGAGGGGACTCATTACCCTTTCTCCTCAGGAGAGCCCAGCTGACTCCGGTTGCATTAGCTCGAAGAAGGTTGTTTGTTAGAAAATCACTTGCTCCCAATATTTCCATTTGAATGCAGTTCATTTTCTCCACCCCCCATCTGGATGACTTCAGACATTTTCTTATTAGGCTTCCTCTTTGTCGTTACATGACTACAGTAGAGTTTTCCTTTAACCATCTGTCTTTCTGAGCAGCTCTTTGAATACTGTCAGGTGTTCATGCTAGCAAGAGTTTCTCTGCGTATTCCTCAGAGCCATTCCAATCAGTTCCTCTTACACTTGACATGAAGCTGCAGCAGCTGGTTGCCAGAGCACTCCATCACTTTTGTTAATAATCAGATTTTACTGCCTCAGTAAAGAATGGACAAGAATGAGGATTTAAAAGAGATTAGCCTTTAACTGAATTAGAAGGAACTACAAATATCTTTGGTTTATGTGAAAGACTCACGTTTTTTTTTCATCTTGAGAGTATTAACATTTGCCTTTAATGACTTTATTGAACAAATATATTTGAATTCTTATACCATCTTCCTCTCATTTTCCTTTAATCCCTGCAATGCTGTTACACAGAGTGATTGTCAAAAATTATGTTTGTTGCAACTAGCGTTTAACTAGGATTTCTTGGTATTTTCAGTAGGATTTTATTTTATTTTATTTTTTTAGGTAGTCATTTCACCACCCCCCCCAAAAAAAAAAAAAAAAAAAAGAAAGTGCACAACTACACAGAAGAAGCCGCAGATCAGCATATAGTATCAGGAGGACTATACCTTAATCTGTTTGTTTGAGTGGAGTATCACTGATGTCAACATTCTCAGGACTAACATGTTGTCCCAGACCTCACCTCTTTAATTTTAAAGTCTTCAGTGCAGCAAGAGCCAGCTGCTGAAATGCGCCCATCTGCTCCTGAGAACTGACTTCAAGTGGCAAGTTATTGACTTATTTATTTGCATTGCCTGTTTTTCTCTCTTCTGTTAAATTAAAGATGTAGATTTGAACCCCATACAGAGTAAAGGGAAAACTGAATCAGATTTCTGGTGAGAGCAAAATAAATAAATAAATAAATAAAAAGGACAAAATCTAGTGTTAAATCTTACAGGCATTATCCCACCAGATCTGTGTTCTAGAGGGGACATCTAATTCCTTTTGCATTTAACTCATCAAAAGAAATGCAGGTGAAGCTGAAAATACACCTTCTCCTTTCCAGGCTTAAAAAAACTAGACTTGCTGCAGCTGCCCCTGCTGCAAGTACCTGAGAAAATCCCTGCATGAGGCTACTGAATAAGAAGACAACACCACCATGACAGATACTCATGGTTTGGGGAAGGGGGGGAGGGGGAGAAAAAAAAATCCTGTCTGCAGCAGTCAAAAGTCACCCATATCTAGAGCAGGACTTGCAGTTGTGAATCTCAGTCTCACACTGATCCTTAAACTATGCACAACTACGTGTTGCCAGAGACTGTACAGTTGCTTTAAAATTCACATTGAGAGAATATTAGGGACTAAACAGAAGAGTACAGAGCTTAAGGTCTTCCAGTAAATGATGGGATATTTCCTGGTGGATTACCAATATTTGGCATTTGCAACACAAGATGGAACAATCTAAAAGACACAATGTAAGGTTCGTTTCAGTCTTTTATCACTTTTTCAAATCCCACATGCATCTCAGCTGATCAGGCGTCTCAGCTCAAGAATGCAATTAGTTTCTTAGCAATCTTTCAGAGATCTATCAGTCATTACCACTATTATGAGATGTCATATGCTTCATATTCTCACTAAAATTAAAAAGATATAAGGTAGATAGCATAATACAGCTCAATACCACTAAGAAA
Source organism: Apteryx mantelli (assembly GCF_036417845.1). Classification (NCBI taxonomy): domain Eukaryota; kingdom Metazoa; phylum Chordata; class Aves; order Apterygiformes; family Apterygidae; genus Apteryx; species Apteryx mantelli. The sequence goes on along the minus strand of NC_089980.1, from coordinate 85,756,876 downwards.
TGAAATGGTGTGTACGGGTACACGGGGGTTTTAGCTAAATTTGTTTTTTTCCTTCATAGTACCTCGTAGGCCAATCAATGAAATTGCATATTTTACCGGCCCAGACCAGTGCCAAGTAATTCTCTTCTTCTTCCTGTTATCTTTACCTCATTTCACAATGATTTCTCAAGTGCTCTGTTCAAATTAAAGTGTAATAGTATATTCTTTTCTTAAATCTTTTTACAAAGCACATCTATAAAGTAAATCAATCCAATGAAACAACTGAATAATGCAGGCACAATATATACATTTAGAAAGCAACTTTTAATCTCTAAATTCAATGTAAAGAAAAAGAATACAAATAATGTTGTGGATAGTCTTGCCTTTTATCTGTGTGTCTTGACATATCTTGCTTTTGTTTCCTACTTCCTTTTTTCAGAATAGCTCACAGTGACCAGTTTTTGTTTTTGTTTTTTTCATCCTAAATTCATTCAATCACATCCTGTTAGGAACAATACTGTCAACAAATGATTTTTAACCAGATCAATGAGGATTTCTGATTTTTCCTACTCTCCATGTCGGACTGACAGACTTAATCCAGATTATTTTTTATATGTTAAAAGTACAAATGAAAGAGGAACAGAGAGCTATAAAATATTCAGCAGAAAAAAGAAACAGAAGAAAGAGCTGATTTGTTTGTGCAAGAGATTGTGAGGGGAGCAGAAGAGTGAAAAACAATTTTGTGAATGCAGCAAGAAAGGAAATAATACAGCAAGGGAGCAGACACCACAGAAATCTAATGAAAGAAATGAACAAATGCATCAGCAGACACCATGTAATCTATCTGGGAAAAGAGAAAGACACTAAGATTGGCTCTTTTGCACCTGGAGACATTTGGAAGCAAAATGCAGATATTCAGGGTATTTATTTGGAGATCTGATAAACCTTGTATTTAGGTCACATACATTCTTTAGAATATCATTTTCTCACCACATTGTTGCCAGTCATTGAACTTTGGCACACATCCCACTATATGTATATGCTTCTTAAACCTGATCTTCTGTGATCGTCTGAGGGGGGAAAAGAAAAGGAAACCCTAAAAAGTTGCTAGTTCTTGTAATAGCAAAGCAGAGCTTGAAAACCACTCTGAAGTTTAAATGCTTCAGAACCAAATGTTTATATGTTTCCAAACTGAGTGTCTCTCTCTCTCCTCTCTGCAATCTTGTTTTGTTTTTGTTTTCCAAAAGCTTTTCTAGGATTTTAGAACATATGGCCTTGGCAATACTGTCTGTGCAAAACATCTAGATTGATAGAGAAGATTAAAAAAAAAAAAAAAAAATCTGTCACCTTAAGTTCTCTATAGAGAGCCACAGCTGTTACAACAGTTTCTGAAGTGCAGGACCTTCTACCCTAAGCGCAGCTCCCTCTTACAGAGAGCCTTGTACCACCCAGGGCTGCAATGGGGACATGCAATACAGCCTGCACTGCATATACAGTACTTAGCGTGTCCTGATCTCCTTCTTGCCTTTCCATCATGATGAAACAGGAAGCAGTTTATAACAATATAATATTATTGACTATTTTACTCTGTTTTGCTGTCTGTGACTAGGAGAAGATATAAATAATGTTCTTTGATAAAGAAAACAAATAAATTTTTTTTTTTTTTGCCTCTACATATTTCTTTGCTCTAGAAGTTCCTCTCATAACTTCACCTGTAACTTTTCCCCTTTCCCTGGACTGTCTCATCATCTTTTCTGTGTGATTCTTTGTGAACGTGCATCCAGTGCACTGGAGTAGTATTTCTCTAAGACAAAAAAGAAAATAGCTGTTGTTTAAGCTGTCAGACCAGATACAGAAGATATGTATTTAGAAAATGAAAGGATTCTATTTTTTAAATCAGATATTTGAAAGTTATTCCCATACTTATATACATCAGACAAGACTTCAGTGCAGGATAATACATATTATGTCTTCCCCTATTACTGGTGGAGACAGGCTTCCAACTCAAACCACAAGGCTCAAACCACAAGGCTCTAACAAAGATGCCTTGCGCCTACAGCAGCAAAATAGGAAAATTCTCCCTGTTAGTGAAAGTATGTTTTCCACTGGGCAAGATTAAGACTGACCCTGTTAGAACTACTGTCCTCATCCATGTAAGCAGATCTCAGATGATCAAAAGGAAAGCAAAACCTTAGCCTCCATCCTCCCTTCACACCTCGCCACTGTGCAAGCTGGGGGCACATTTTCACTATATTCTCTGTGAGGAACAATGACTCCCTAAGATCAGTGCTGACCCATAGCTCCCCTAATTTCAATCCAGCCGCAAATACCAGTGCTGACTGCCTCATTTCTGAAAACAGCTTGATCTCTACCTTTTTCACTTCTTTATCACCCTATCTAAAAGTTACAGTAGGACAAATGTACTAGATAGTGTTTTCTTAGGAAACCCCCAAAAGAAAAGCATTGTTCAGACTTTTGAAGAACAGCTGGTCAGATTATCACCTGCATACCTTTTCCTCTGTACTAGCATCAAGTAGACATAATACCAACTGTTCAGATTTTGGTGCATTTTACTCCTAACGTACACTAATTTATCCTTGGTGTCAGCAAACAGTGAGGAAAAATGGAGCTGTTAAACATCAATAAAATTCAGCTAGATGGAGATCAGGATATTAGGAAACTTACTTATTTTGTATCTTTTCCAACATATTTGTGAGATGGAACATTCTGTGCTTTTTGCGATCTCCCAGTCCTAGCAACACTATTGTCCCGATAGCTAGGAATCCCGAGTCTGAGGTTAAGTTTTGGCAGGTCTGAACTGGCCACAGTGTTTAGCAAGCCACCCCTAGTGTATTTTCACATCTCCATTTATTTCAAGGAAGTCAAGGACAAGTTTAAACAAGAGGCATAACCAAGGATGGTGCATATCCTTCACTATGGTAAGACATCATCTGTATCAGAGGACACAGGCCTCATCAGGACTGCTTCACATGGGAAACACCAACACAAATCTCTCAACAGGACTGTCTAACACTATCAGATGAGACTGATGACAGAGAATCCCTGCACAACCCAAAGCTGGCAAAACTTGTGCTCACCACCCCAACTTCTTATGGGACCATCAGTGCAAGAGTAAGTCCAGGTCTCAGTTATCTCAGACTACTGACCTGCATTCTGTACAGCTGCTGTATTTGGTAAAAGAAGATCTAAGGCCATATTCCAACCAATTTCAGGATTAAAGAGGGATTATAAAGATAACACACTATTTCCTCTTCCCCTCTTTTCCTTCCTCTACCTCTGGCTTTGCACCTGAGCTAGGTGGAGGAGGGAAGGACTAATTTAGTCCCACCTGTAGTCACTTAAAGTCATACTTCAGTCTTGCCTCCAAACAATGAATGGTATTAATATTTTAAGTCATTTATGTACTTGTTTCTCCTGCATCAATCAACAATTTTAATCAGGTGTCTCTGAAGATATATAGATATCTTTTAGAATGTGGATATGGTTTTCTGAGATCCATTTTAGATTAGCCAGCATTTTCTTGCCTCTCTGAATACATAAGAGTGAAAAAGAATGGAATAGTAGATGCTGATAAGCCAAAGGAAGATGTAATTCCTGAAAAACTGGAATGAGCACTTCTAGTAAATTGCATGCTTCACTGCACAGAAGTGACTCAGATATGTGTCCATATGAAAGTTATTCCTTTACATGACAGACAGTTAGCTAGCTCACTACTAGCTAACTCCTCAGTTAGCTAGCTCATCTAGCTAGCTCACTACTGAAGCAGCATATACTGAATAGAATCAATATGAGTTCTCAAATGGATAAAGCAGTGTTTTAATCTGCTCAAATTTCTGACAGTCATTGATTCTAAGAGTTAACAATGGCTTTAACGATAACACTGGATTAGAAAGGTCATCAAAAGCCCAGTTTCCACTGAAATAGACCCAATATCACATAATATTGTTCATAAACCTATCAAGCTCCATCTTTTTCTTATCACCAATGAACTCTTGCAAGGCTGTTTCACAAGGTTTTTTAGTCCTTTGTTGTCTAGAACCTTCTTAATTTCCGAGGTAAATTTATTAACAGGAAGTTCATATCCAAAAATCTTATCACTTAAATATTTCATGACCCTTCTGTTGTATTTATAGAGGTATGAAGTATCCATTTGGCCTTTATTTTGTTAGGCTAATAAAGATGACTCTTTGTAGACTTATTTAGTAAGAAAAGTATAAGTGGTTTCCTGATGTAATCCAACTGCAGAACAAGTAAGTAATGTTATATTTCTTCACAATTTTTGGGGGGTGATACTCTGAAAAGGAATTTGGAGTCATTGAACACTTCAGTGCACTTCATAAGTACCAGTGACACTGAAGACTCATATTTCTCATTTGTCAAAGAAAAAGGTGATGCCTTTCCAACAACAATAAAAGAGTTGTCACCAGTAATGTTCATCAGTGCTAATCTGCGCTGGTGGTATTTGTGGGTGAGATTAGTCTAACTGAATGCAGATATTCTTGGTATAGCTACACACATCTGGGCTTGTTATTTAAGCTCCCATCCCAAGAACCTTTGAGAAATAAACACTTTAGGGTATAAGTCATCTAGCTATTTCATATGTCTATTCAGGTGAAATGGGTTTCTCCCTAGAAGGACTTATTTTTCTTTACTGACTATAAAGGTAACCTTAGAAAGGAGGTAATCTGAATTTAACTGAGCTGAATATTCTCCTATATCTCTTAATGCTGACTTCCATCCAGCCAATCTAATCTAGACCCAGACTTTGCTCTTCAACCTGGTGTTCACAGTCGCTTTAGACTCCTAGTCTCACAAACGGGAGAAGCAGGCACCTCTGAAGAGCAACAATTGCTATAGGACCTGAATCAACCTCTGGGAGTGCCAATATCTCAGTTACAGGAAGAGCCTAGGGTGACTATGTTTCTCACTTAGCCACTTCGGGTCACTGTCTACATTTATGAGAGCAAAATGCATACCAGAAAATGTAATCATACATCAATTCTTTTCACAAAGACAACCAAATAAATGTCTCTGTTCATAACTCCCTAGGTTAAGAAGTTTCAATCATCCCATCAGTATACAGAAATAATACTTAGAATGATTTACTAGATGGTGTTGTATTCTTACACTTTAAGTCAGGAAATATAATTAACTTAAATAATAGTTTTCAGGAGATCCAGCAGCTCTTGGAACCATACAAATATGCATCAATATAAACCATTTGCCAAGCACTCACAGAGATGAGGACTGCGTTGCAGACAACTCCTGAAAAGGAGGTGGGGCAGTGGGAGGGTAAATTTGTAATACGGATTATTCGCAATGAATAATTCAACTAGTTCTTTTTACAACACACTTCCACCAGCTGGCTTTTGTCTAAGAACTTCAAAGTATTTCAGTATGAATTGATTAAGAATCCACACTACACTGATCTGGGTGTTAGAAAAATTTGCTTCTCCAAAAAGCAACGACATTTGAGCAATGCAGTTTTGTACTACTTCTCTTGACAAGTGCATGAGAATATTTATTTGAAAATTGGGACATTTTTATTGATCTCAGATGCAGAAATATTTTCATGCTGGCTTTCCTTTACAAGGAAAGTGTATGTTGAATCACAGCATTTTTTATATTTCCTTTATAATAGTATCACCTTGGATCACTGAAATCTATCACTTTTGTTTCTAGCTGCAGACATGGACATATCACAGGCAATGAAAAAAGTTATGCATGAGGAAAGTTCAACAACAGCAGTCCTTTTCCCCCTCTCATTGAAATTTCTTGCTAAGAAAAGGAAATCCCCTTTTTTTCCCCTGGGTGCTAAATTCTGTAAGCAAGGACTATACTGGTGCTAAATACTAGCAGCTGAGCTCCAGAGCAATGTATAAACAGAGTTCAAAGACAGAAAAAAATTTACATATGCATTGCTAGCATAGTTTCTTTTACCACTGCAGTATTCCATACATTAATTTGGGCGCTGGAAAACTCTCTGTACGTGGCCTGTATTTTAGAAACAAACCAAGACAGAAGAAATAATTTCTGAGGCCACATATGGGACCCTGTGGAGACAGTACACATTAGGATTGAGGGTCTGGCAATTACTTCTTATTTCTTCCCTTATTTGTACTGCTTGTTTATTCACCCTGTACTTGAAGGTCTGGTGTTTTTTGTTTTTTTTCCTCTCTTTTGTCAAAGCAGCTGGGGCTTTTTTTGGAAGTATCTCAGTGGGTGCCTCACTGTACTCGAAGAAAAACATTATATTACCATTGTGGGAAAAATATGCCCCATCCTCACTCCTATGAGTCATTATCTAGCCAGGTTTATCATCATGGTGACAAACAATGCTATCCTTTCTTTGGATAAATATATCTCATTTCCATGTGAAAATGAAGGATATAAAAGATAATGGTGACTGACTGAAATACATCAAATGTTTAATTTAGTTCAGACAAACACTTGGAAGTTTAGACACACATGTGGAATGTGTCAGAAACAAACCTTTCCAAACCAGCTACTGTAGAGGGAACTCCTAACCTGTAAAGCAATATGGAAATGGCAGAGCTATTTGGAGAATATAGGTGAAATATAGGTGAATATAATATTTGGAGAATGCAAGTGAAAATTTTGAACCTCAGAGGAGTTCCTTTTAAGTCTATGAGAAAGGCTGATATATAACATTCTCCTGAGACTTGTGTCATTCATTCCTGAAGATGATATAAACACAAAGAGTACAGTAGAATCAATTTCTTCAACTTCCAGTTGTGGAATGGCCTTGCTCCTGGTCACATGGATGTAGGAAATACCTGTTCAGGTTGAAGACATTCCTGATCCAATATATTTTGTATTGAAACTTCCTAAAGATATTAAGTCTAAATATTAAGAGCCAAAAACGTCAGTACAAAGGAAGGCCCTTTGGAGCCTTGCACAGCAAATGCAGATTCTTCTGGTGCCAGAAAGATTCCCAGGTTGCTAACATGTAGTGCTGAAAGGGAGGGAGAGCTCTGCCGAGCAACTCCTTCAAGTGCAAAGGATAGGGAGCATGATCCCAGCAACCATATCAGGTTGCTGTTCTAGCCCTCCTCTGCCTCTACTCCCATCTTGTGCAAAACCTCATTACTCAGACTGTGCACAGGAACTCAGGTCCATGGTCTGTTTTAAAAAGATATTTTAATGAAAGAGCAAGAATACTGCAAGCTGCCAGCAATAGGACACTCTTCCTTTCTACAGGAAAGACAGCAAATAATGGTATTCAGTCTATAATGCCTTACTTACTTACTTACTTACTTACATACTTACCAGATGTAAGTCCATGGCATTTAGTAGAGCTTCTCCTGTCCACATGTGATTTCTATGTGCTACTTTTGTATGCACCTACTCCAGAGTGACTTAGAAAAGGGCTGAGAAAATAGAAACTTCCCCATGCCCATGCTTCAGAAGACCTTGCAACTGGTGACCAGCCTGGGTGGAAAAGTTTGATTTCAATGGAAGAAAGATTGCAACTCCTTCCAGATTTGTGGCTCAGATTTAAACACCTGAAAAACTCCAGTTACACTTGCACACCACAGGTTTGTTCTCTGTTGTGGTGCCAAAAAATTCTTACATGACTTTAAATAGAGAAGACTCAATTCTCTTCTGCACTTGTGCTGTTGAGAAGTTAGATCAGCTGAAAATAAAGATTCATTCATATATCATTCAATGTCTCTAAGCACATAACTGATTTGCTCCAGGTTTCTTCTCCTTTATAAGGAGTGTCATGTCATAAAAATGACAAGTTTTCAGAGTATTCAAACTCCTTTTGGAGGTTAAATGCCAGGGCAAGGAGCTGTAGGCATATATACACACAAACACAATCTGTACAGAGGCATTACCCACTTATTAAAATGTCAGGTTTTAGCTGCATGCTCTCTTTCATCCGTACTTAGCTCTCCAGGCTATTCCCCTCAGACTTTGTCCCACCATTCCAGACCTCTGAAAAGAAGTTTCTAACAGATACTTTTGCTTTTTTTTCCAGATCCATCTTCTTTACTGCTTGTTACCTTTTCTGTAAATGTCTGGTGTCTCCTGATTCAAGATAAGCTTTCACACTTCTGAGTGAGTCTCCTTGTTAGGTTTCAATTTCCTGCTAGCTAGCAGAGGCAGAAACAGGATATGCATCCCGTTGCAAAAAAAAAAAAAAAAAAAAAAGTTTGATAGTTTTCCCACGGCAATTTCTTCCCTAAACCTGAAAGCTACATGATACCAAACTTCAAGCTATTTGAGGTCATGTCTTGAAACATTCAGAAGTGGAGTGGCACTTCTAAATAACTGCCTTTATAGGCAGGAGGGAAGATGTAGCAGGTTAATAATATTTCACAAATTCTCCATAACATTACTAACAAAAGGGAGAGCTGTTTGGATTCAAAGGTGGGAAGGGAAGAGAGAACAAAATAAACCAGATTTGAGGGGCGCATAGAACACATTCTAGGAATCACTGCTGTTCTGATCCTGGGGGGGTTGGCCTAATATAACCACTATTTGTCTAAAAGGAGGAGATTTTTGCATTTGAATCAATATTTATAAATCAGTCATTCCTTAGCCATCAACCCAAACTCACGTCAATATAATTTTCACAGCAGAACAGGTGATGTGCTCTTTCATATTTATGGAGATTTCAACCCCATTTTTAGCTAGCATCTACTATTAGCCACCTTCCATAATAACTCATTCCATTTAATAATTCAGAATTTATATAAAGAGAAAAGGCTCCAAGAAGATGAGAGGCCATACATATATTCCAGAGGAGACCAGCTAAGAGGGGAAGTAAGGAATAATATTTTGATTTTGTTGTGAGGTGCTTCTTTCTATAAATAGTACTGTTACATGGATTTAAATCAGAAGTACCATCATTCTGATGAGACCCCAGGAGACTCAAGCTCTCTGCTCACAAGAAATTAATCTCAATTAACTCCAGTGACTTCTGAATAGGTTACATGCTCTTCACTCACAGAGGTAGACTGACTGCTGAAGGTTGATTGCCTCTCAGAAATGAAGGTAATTAATAACTGTTGCTAAAATTCTATTTAAAGTCCAGTCTTACCCTTTTAGCTTGAACACTAGAGGGTCTAATGTTGTTCACCTCTATTTTCTCACCAAATATTTATTTGCTTTTTAATTCAATGTTTTGCTTTTTAATCAAATAGAAATATGGGGTAATGATAAAGGAGTATATTTTAATTAATAAGAATTAAAAAAAAAAAAAACTTTTTAACCTTGGTCTTCAGCTTTTGATAAATCCGCACAGCTACCTTTGAGTTTATTAGAAACAATAGACTGTCATCCAAGGAAATACTTAGCAATTTATTTTATTTGGGATAAATCATTTTTCTGGCATCTTCTCTTTCCTTTTATTTTTATTTTTTCTAAATCTAGGGGGTTTTCTTTCTTTTTTTCAAAATAAATATTCTCAGATACCAAAAAAAAAAGCTAGTATGTTTTCCCTGAGTTCTTTCACAATGGACTGTGGTTCATGAAAGAGATTTTAATGATCTGCCAATGGGCAGAACTAGATCCAAACAGTGGATAACAATTTTTTCTCTTCACTGGAAAGGGAATGTTGGGAGTTTGGTTTACTTACTTCAAAACAGGTTCCATCATAAAATGGATTCTGAAATTGTAGTACAGAAGCTATTATCCTCCTTTTATTCTCAACAAAAAAAGGACACCCCCCCCCAAAAAAAAAAAAAAGAAGAAGCAAAAGAAGACAGGGAAATGGTAGTTAATGTTTCAGAAGTAAAATGTTTGCTGAATGAAGAAAGTCATGTTGTCAAATATGAGAAGAAACTACAGTGATCAGTCTTGCATTTACTACTCTGAACACAGAGTTTTACAAGCATAAAGGCTGTTTTGTTCTAAGAAAAAAGACCCAATTTTAGATATCTGGTGGGAAGGCCAGAGGGTGAGAGCTTACCATTAACTGGAACAACTGTCCAAAGCAAAGAAACGAAAAAGGGAACAGCAGAGGAGTTTCTCTCCAAGTTGCCTACTAACGCAGTTTCGGGTTTAATTTTTGTGTCTGTTTTGCAATCCCTTGATAGTCAAAACTGGCTGACACAACACGTGAGATATGCCAGTGCCAGTCCTGGGTATTTTGGGATCCTGAAAACAGCACAAAGATCTGTGTTGATAAAAAATTTACAGATGTGCCAGATTTTTTTTTTTTAACATTTTTATTCTGAGTGAGAACCAGAGGGCTCTAGAATAGTGAATGCTGCCCTGCTAGCAATGCAGCTCTTAGCCAGGCTGTGCCCAGGTTTGCCAAAGCACAGGTAACAAGGACTTCTCAGTAATTAGCAATCAATGTGCTTTGTCCTGTTGGAGTGAAGAAAAAAGGAGTCACAAGAACAAGTTGACTTGCGAAGAGCAGCATGGCCTTCACGAGTGTTCAGCAAGTGTAAGGCTCCCAATTGCCTGAATATGACTTAGAACAGAAAGTTATTATTTATTGTTTTAATCACAGATGGGAGGTTTTCTTACTTGCCTCTGCTGTAGGCAGATTTAAGACACCCTCAAACCATATTCTTAATGAGGATTCTTGATGGGAATTCAATTTGATTCTCATTGAGAATCATTCTAAAACTTATCTCTGGAAATATGAAAGGCTAAAAAACACATTTTTTTCTTTTTCTAAGCTACTTGTCAGATGATGAGCTGTTACAAAACACCCCAAATACTGGGAGACCTGTGACAATATTGCAAGAGTTGGCAACAACGTGCAAGTGCGGAAAACAAATGGAATTTGTAGACCAGGATCTGAGAGACGGGAAGAAGAATCTACAGAAGAGCTGGGGCAATTTGTTATGGCTTCCAAATACAATGGTTTCTTTCTATGGAGAGAAAAGGAGAGGAGAGGAGAGCAATTGTGAGCTTCACCCCAATATATCCTGTATACAAAAAGACAAGATTTTAATTTGTAAGTGTTTCAGCTTGCCAATATTAGTCAGCTTTTCAAGTTGTGGAAAGAATGTCCAGGTGCAACTGAGTTGCATTTCTCTTATTGAATGTAAACATCTGGTCAATTTAAGGTATATATGTTTGTGAACTTTGACATGGAAAGCTTGGATCTCATTTCTACCAAAATCCCTTTATGCTATATTAGCTCTACAATGTAAGGAGGAAAATCAGGATGCAATATAGTCGAGGATTTTAGGCTCTAATATTGCCCTTAGATTTAAATAATAAATACTACTCCTTAGTAGAGACAAAGCATATTGCTTATGTATTAAAAATCTGTGTCAAAGTTTGTGGAAAAAGAGATGCATTGTGAAATATTAAAAAAAAAAAATCTCTTCTTGAGGTCTTCTGGATTGATTTTATTGAACTCTATTTAACAATATGTCTTGTAAACACATTAACTATGAAACTGTTCTCTATTCTCCAAAAACCAAAATATATTTCTGTTTTTTTTTTCTAAATTGCAATTGCAAGGTATCTTGGTTAGAAGGAACAAAATAAACCTAATCTAACAGAAAAGAAACTCTAATGAAAGAAAGATGCTTTAAATTCCATGAGGTTACTAGAGAGTTTTCTAGAAGTTCATGAGAAAATCCTATTACTTCTTTAGAGAAATTTGGTACATAGACATTATGTTTTGCAAAATTTGAGTACTATATATAACAAATGTCTTTTGTATCCAGAACATTTTGCCAAGAAATTCAGAAGTTTATGTAGCTTTATTCTTATATGGAACAAGAATACAATGAACAAACAGTAAATCTTTCACAAAAGTTTTATTAAAAAGTGCTTCCTTTTGATAATGTCTTAATAAAAAACAATATCTATACAATAGTGAAATATTCAAATAATATAGCTTCTATAGATGCCTACAACAAAATGGCATCCAAATTCTGTGTTTAATTTTTAGTGCCTTTTCTGTATTGACAACAGTGACATCCTCAGACATTCCAGGAGCATGAGGGCCACAAAATCCAAAGGAAAATTACTTACAGCCCAGAGCAAAGGTTAGTTGTTAGTATTACTGTTAGCAGATGCTTTTCTCCTTTTTCTGTCTTTTGGTCTTTGTCTCACGGGACATTGCACGTAGGCCTAGCAGTCAAAGGCATCTTCAGTGAAGACAGAAGACAGATTCCCAAGCCCTTCAGAAATATGTGCATTAAAAAGTTAGGTGACAGCTAACCAGCAAACCCAGCCCTGAAGGTAGGCTATGTGTCACAGTAAACGTCAGCACAAAGTTGTCTTTTAGGATAAGGCCCACTCCTTCCAGTATTTCCAAAGACAGTTCTGTTCATTCAGACTGAGTGTTCTGAAAAAAAAAAAAAAGCAGTCTTCTGAAGTGCATCTCTAAATCCAAGCGCCAAAATACATGCTTTGAAGCTAATGTTCTTACAGATTAAAGTGCATAAAAGGCTTGTGGAATGGGTGCTATTATTGCACAGATGAAGACATTGCTTTAGATACTAATATGCATCTGCTGTAGTGGTGAAAAATGTCAGGAAGAAAAGACTCCTCTCTGAGGCTCAGGGCCCTTCTACACAAATCTGGCACAGGTAGGAAGCCACAGAATGAAGCACTCCCAACTGCAGAGCAATTAAAGCCAAAATCAAACACAGTTGGCTTCAGGTGAAACAGTGGAGATCAAGTACCTCAGCTGGTGGCAGACAAATATTATTTGAACATTTATATGGTTTCTGTATGGATCTGTGTGCAACAGGGGGTAAAGCTAGGGTATGTCATCTTGCGTTACAGAACCATAATCTTTAAGTCATGTCCCATGTCAACCACACTTTGGTGTTCTAGGGACACCACCTCTGCTCTTACGGAGGACAAGAAAAGGTCTTTTGTCTTCTTTTTGCTTACATCATAAATTTCTTCACTTTCTGTGTATGCTGTTTGTATACTACTCAAGTATCCCTATTGAACCTCCCTTTACAGTACAGCTTTCACTGTCTACGTTGCATTCAGCATAGCTGTCAGTATATGGCATCTCATGTTTTCAGAATAAATTGCAGTTTGAATGCATTTTTCTTGAACACTTTTTAGAAAATGCTTCTTTCAGAATAAATGATATTTTGAAAAGACTTTGAATCAAATGTAAGTATTGCTGTTCCCCAGCTGCTTATCTTCAGGTGGCCTGCCACTAGGCATTGCATTCATAAAGATTTAAGTTGTGTGGTCCCAGCAGTTAGACTTTGTTTCCTCTTTACAAGGGCACACACTTTTGTAAACACTACATGAAATGAGCAGCCCATTAGATGACTGTTGAAGTAGCAAATGTTGGACTCATATCATTAGCTGAAATACAAATATTATTTGGAGATCTGGTTCAGAAGAAGGACTGGATGTTTGAAGAGACATTTGTCACTCATCAGCGACTATAGGTTCTTTTCTCAAATTTTGATCTGTTAAAAAAAAACTTTTAAGACTCAGTCTCTTTATAAAGCTCTATCATTCAAAAGGAACTTGTAAAGTACATTAGGTGGTCAGAAACAGAAGTGGTAGAAGAAACAGGTCTCCAGTTTCTTTGTGGTGGGAAAAACAGTAAGAGCAGCAGTCTGCATTTGGGACTACAGTTTTGCAACACTGTCAGAAATAGGCTGGCAAGCTCTGGAAGAGTAAGAAAGAGAAAGATGAACAGTATTTAAAGGACATCCAGAGGCAAAGTTCCCTAGCGTTAAATGACTACTGAAGTTGTGAAGTGAGAAAACCTAAGTATGATTGCAATCCTCTTTTGGCCATCTGCTGTGGCTTTTCCTAGTTTTCTTCAACCCAGCATCTGAAACACAGTCCTTCCAAATATGCCTCACTTCCTTACAGGTATTCTCCTCCAAAAAATGACTGCACATCTTAAAATGATCTGCCTTTGCAGTGCCAAAGAAAGCTTATACGAACATTAGGATGCATGTTACTAAAATGGAACTACTATAATTGTCACCAATTCTTTAATTCTAAAGTGATCAAATCTAAGACATCTTGATTATCCGGTGCTATTTTTTAGAGCAACTTTTACTTAGGAACTGCAACTACTGCTGCACTGTAAATTGCAATTCATTTCTATGAAATCAAATCATGTGGATGGGGAGAATTTGAGGTAAAGTCCATAAGTTTTATTAATTTTTCTCTTGTGTCTAAATTCCTTCTTGAGAATGTTGATTGAAATAAAGCATAAAGCATAAAGCATAAAGATTGTTGTTACCTTTTGCAGGACTTTCAGTTTAAAATACAGACATGACTTTGTAATTGGTATAAGGCAAATAAGATTCCTCACCAACTGACTCATTACAAATAGAAACCAAATGCTCAGTTGCCTAGATCTAAAAGTGTAACTGCTGTTGTTCCCAGATAAATTGGAAAAGTAGTAAAAACACACTTGACATGACATGAGAGAATATTTTAGTATCACTTTTTAAGAATATTTCTGACACACAGAAACAGAAAGCAGGTTGTTAACTTTATAGGTGATCTTTTTCACTTCACTTAGCATAAACCATTTCAGCAATTGCAGGTATAATTTTATTTTCCTAGTTCAGGCTGATATCTATACTTAAGACACTGGATCTGTTCTATTCATGAAAGACCTGATTAAGCACCACTTAACAAACAGACATTAATATTATAGGATAAGTGCAATCAATGTAATTCAGTGTATAACATATGCTCATAGTATGATTGGTGATGTAAAGAATTCAGAACAGGAAACTTACAAAAATATTTGCGAAATATGACAGTGTTGGAAAAATGGAGTCATTTCTCTTGATTGGTACAAAACAGAGAGTGTCTCAGTGGCAGCTCTGACTTGCAGTTTTAAGAAGAAAACCTATTTAATGACATAAATAAGAATTGAGTTACCATACTGCACTAGTCAGTTAAATAATTCTAAAGAGTTCCTGTGTGTACTCAGAGAGCACATTTGACTAGGAGTCAGAAGATAGGTGGTCTTGTCCTGTCTCTGGCACTGGTCAGCAGAAGCGGCCTTAGAAAAATCAGGTCATCTCTTTGTGACTCTATTTCCCATTCATAATTAGGGTGGCAATATCTACCTAGAGCCTAATCACCTAGACTACATTGATAATAGGAACTTTGAGGGTACGATTCATCATCTTTCATTGCCCTCAGTGAGACTTCATTGCCTCCTACAGTAGCAAGTGGCATTATCCAGAAGGAGTAGATCCCTAGAGTGAAACAGTTGCTGAGAGCCCAACATCCATGTTAAAGCTAATTGGGGATTTTACTTCAGACTAGCTCTCATCTGGCCCCATGGGCCCATTCATTGCCTGTCAGAGCACATTAGTGAAGCACACCTTTTTGTTTAGTTTCATCCCAAAGGAATTCATTTTATGCACTCTAATACAGTGCCATGGTGAGAACCAAAATGCAGTAGGTGGGGACAACTGGAGTATTCTCTTCAAAAGTTCACTTTTTCTCTGAGCTAAAATATTAATATAGATGTGCCTGTTGTCTCTTACTATCTGACTGTGCCCAGCACAATATAGGGTCAAGACTTGGATTTATTTTGCAATACTGCAATGCCAGACTAATAGTACTGGTGATTCTCCAACACACATCCTCTTTCCTCTGTAATGTTCATTTTCTAGCTAGGGCTGATACTTACAAGGAGTCTGACACTAATGGATTTATCTCCTTCCTATAATAAAATATTTTGCCCTGATTGTGTTCAACCTGCATAGCATCTTCCTTGTTGTAGATTCTCTCCATAAACTCATTCTATTTTGACTAATGGGCTTTCTCAAAGGTGGGGGTGGGAGGTGAGTATTTGAAGATCATTCTCCAAATGACTCACACTGTCCCATGACTTATTGCACTCTTTGATGATTTTGGTCAGACTCAACATGTAAAGATGTAAAGTCCTCTGCTTACAGCACTAAAAAGGACATGAACTTGATCTTTTTATCATCTATCATTCAACACTATTTGATATTCCTGTGTGGGATTCAGCTGTCTTTCAAGCACTGTTTTATTTTGCACCTTTTTCACTTACATTTTTCCACCCAAGCTCCATCTGGGAATAATTTTCATCCTTTTAAAACCTTATATGTGATTTTTTTTTCCCCTCTATACCCTGTTATGGGGCAGGTGACATTCTTTTTTTTTTTTTCCTTAGGCCCACAATTCCAAAAGCAACTGAAGGATATTAAAATTGTGTGTGAATTCAGGGTAGTACTGTGTTAACGGACATACATAAATAGAAAATTGAAAAATCAAAGCACAATTTTCAAAACAGGCTAATTAAGCTTTTTTTTTTTTCTGTGAGGACCCAGTCAGTATCAGATACCTTCATGACTTTGCTGCAGCTGATCTCTTCATAAACAGCTAAAGCTATGAAATTGCTGAATTCCTAAAGTTGTTGGGATTGTTTGTGATACTATCAACATTTCAAGGTTAAACAGTGAACTGTAGATTCAAGTCCTGGCAGGAATTGTCAAGAAGGATTGATTTCCATGTGTAGTTTTTTGGGGGTGTTTTTTTGTTTTGTTTTGTTCTGTTTTGTTAAAGTCCTCTTCAAGTCTGCACGTAGCCTGAGCTTCAATAACTGCCGCCCAGGGCTGTGTCAGTGAGGCAATCAACATCTTATCTGGGTAGCTTTCATTTCCTGTTGAAAAAGGTTGCTGAGGTATGCACTGAATCTACATCTCCCCCCCAACAAAATAACTTCATCCTCTTTTCTATCTCTCTTGTGATCTTCCTTCCCACAGCAGAGGAGGAAAGCTGGGCCTCCTCATACTGGGGCAAACGCCTTCCTCTTGAATTTCTGTTGCTTTGATTCAGTGGCAGTGTGAGCCTGGGGGTGGGGGGTGGGTGGGGGGGTGGTCCTGGACCTCTCCCAGCAGTTCAGGGATCTGCTGAAGTCTGCGCGAAGGACTTCACCAGCTTCAGTGGAACCAGGATATGGCCCTTCGGCACATGAAACAGCACATGAGTTTTTATGATTTTCTTTCCGTTTTTATTAGGAATTTCAGTTCCTGTTCTCAGGGAAATGAATTGAACTGTCTGTTGTAGTCCCCAGAAACCCATGGTTTGCCATAATAAAATCAGCAACATGATACAGATAGATGACGCGGAAGTAGCTGCAGAGGGAACTCTTACTGAATTCTTAATAAAACAAGATAAGTAAACAGTATTTGTCAATTATAAACTTGTAATCTGCCAATTTCAATCTTTCTTCCCTCTGTTTGCTAATGAGATTAAATACCAGCTTTGATGGGAGGCAGGTTATTTTTAAACTGTAGATTATAGGGTTTGACTTAAAGTCAGGCTTACATATATTTAGAAGAATCTTATAAAAGGTTAAAGGCTCCTGCATGGACTTTTAGACATCCCTACTTGCTGGGTTTTTTTGTGTGCCCTCCCCCCCCCCCCCCCACCTTTGGTTACAACAAACTAGATTTGTCTGGGCTAATAGAAATTAATTTGGCCTATAAAACTTACCCTCCCTGAAGCAATGCAGCAAATTCAACAGGACTGTTTTGTCTAAGTCGCTTCAAAAGGGCTGGGTAGGTTGGGTAACCAGCTGCCATTCAAGTAAGACTGAAAAGCAACAGAATCAGAAATTTAGATACTGATCTGAGCTTAAATTCATCATTAGCTATACCACTAGCTATAAGACCACTGTGTTATATTTCAATGTGGGTGAGATGCATGCCGTAAAAACTGAAATAACAAATTGTCTAACCTTCAGTAATGCAGGAGGGGAAGCAAAAATTGGAAAGTTTGCTTTTCACCTAATCTTCCATCTCTCTTAGCAAAAAACAAGTAGCAAACTCTCTGGAAAGCAAGTAAGAAAATACCATGCCAGTGAAAAGAACACAGATAGTATCCAAATGTAGTGAGAAAGTCATAATGTCCTCTATGAATTCTAACCTCTTTCAATGAGCTTATCTCAGTAGCTCAGTTTGCATTGGAAAATGGAAATTCATCTTGAAGCTGGAAATGACAGGGTCTTTTACCTGTTACGTTACGTGTAATGCTAACCCTGTTAAAATCATTCTGCACCTTTGCTCACAGCTCCAGCTGCAGTGTGGTGTCTGTGGACAGGTTTTATGAACAGTCATTTCATTTCCAGGTAATATTGCTATTATCACAGCTGAAACTATAGTCTCCCCTGGACATGGCACACTGCTAACACAGCACTGACTGAAACCGTAGTCTGCACAAAGGTAGAAATCTTCCCCGCTGCCATTAATTTCAGCAAAAGTTGTGCAGGGAGCAGGTGTGCCCAGTGTACAGTACCCTTGTGTACAGCTAAGCTTTGCAGAAGGAGCTCGTCACTGCTTTTGCTTTCTTGTGTGAATGCTTTTACAGAAATTATTCACAATTATCATTAATTCAGACTGCAGCTGAACAGACTTGGAGGGCACAAGGGCCCATTTTGGTCATGTAGCCGGCTTAATAGAGGCCGCAGATCCTCCCCCAGTAACTCCTGACTTGCATCCAGACCTTCTCATTTACTAAAGGAACTTTGTCAACAGACAGTTCTTTGTCGCCACGCTGTTTGTGGAACAGCTCATTTCCAAAGTGCAATTTTTTCTGCTTAAATTTGTTCTGGCTGATTAATTACCGAAGTCACATGCTACTGGTTCCTTCTCTTGGAAGTATGAGTCAGGTAAGTAACCAATAAAGAAAAATAAACAAAATACAATTTAATACTAGGGCAGGATCCTCAGCTGATAGCAATCACTGAAATTATATTCAAATCAATCATTACACCAGTGTACATCACCTGAGCATCTGCTCTCCACAAGGTGCAGTTCCTGAAATGGTGGATAGCTGTGTGGTATCTTCAGTCAGAAAACAGAAATAATACAACATGGCTTTTAGGATGATAATCATGAAGCACATGAAATAGAGTTGTCTGTAGCATTCACAAATTCACTTTTGAATAAACCCAGCTGAAATAGCTCATTAAAATTTGAAAAGTAGAATGGAGGACACTGGTATATTCAGAGAATTTAAATATCAAAGAGCACTTAATGTGGCTAAAATAAAATTCACTTTGAATTTAAACATTAAGGGGAATGAAATGGTGGTAAGGAGACACTACTCCCTACTACCCAGTTTGACTTCAGTTTTGATTTTGTTTAAAGCACAAGTAGCAAACGATTGTATGTATGTTTGGCAGAAAAGAGGTGGTGTAAATAGGATTGCCTTGCTGTTAAAGCATCTTATGAAACAGAATTTGTTAGTTACACTGTGGTCTTTTTTGCTGCTCAGATCAAGAGCAGCCTGATACACAAGAATAGTGAGTCTGGCATAAAAAAATGGAGGTTTATCTTAGCTTCAAATAAGATTTGAAAATTTCTACTTTGGTGTTTTCTAGATAGTAGTTTGGTGTTACAAATTCTTGAATGCCAGTCTCCAGCACTACTACTGATTCCCTGTGTAACTTAGGCAATTCACATCTCTCTTCTGCGTCGGTTGACACATTTGTAAAGATGTTTTTACCATATACAGTGGGATTAACTGACCACCATTTCTCTGGTACAGGAGCACTATATCTTTATTAGCACATCCTTATTAAGTACTGATTTATCAAAGAGTGAAGGTCCAGGCAGAAGCCCTAAAATAAAATCAGCTGTAACTTCACAAAGTATCTAGTAAGGAAAAAAAAAATAATTATTATTTAAATTTGTTTAAATCAAGAGCTCTTTGAGGCAGGAACAATCTACTGTCCCTGTTTGCGCAGAACCAGTATAATGGTGCAGAACTCTTGGTAAATCTCTGTGCATTATAATAATGACAACAATTATATGACACATTTCACACAATCATAATCTTATTAATAATATTAATGCTTTACTCTTTGCTATCCTATGTGAGATTGTGGCTGTTATTGCTATCAGTAGAGCTGCACGCAGATAAAATATAATCACTCCTCATCCCAAGCTCATGTTACAGTCATATTATGACAGAATTAAAGGAAAGAGTTTAGTAATACAGTCACCTATATATACAGCCTTCCAGAGATTTCTCTCCCACACTTGATAACATGCTCTGATCTTTTAGTTTCTCCTCTCTCAGAGTAATACTTTTCTACATGACTTCAGTAGGTTATTGCAAGATGTCACCTATGTTACAGTAATAGAGCTAACAACAGAATATCCTCTAGTTTCTGATAATGATAGGTTTCTGCAAAAATGTTTTCTTATTCATTACTGAACCATTTTAATGGTTCAGGCTTCAATCTGTCCTTTTTGCCAAATAATTAACTTCAGATAACACTGACAAATATAAATAAAAAGGTATTTATATAATATACTCAAAACAAATTCCATAAGCTTTAAACTGCAAATGCTTTGTGTAAGCTCTGTTTTGAGACTGATTTTTGAATTAATGAAAAAATAAATGTTCAAACCTTAGCAAACCCATATACAAGATTTCCTGCTACTCCCAAGAGATCAGTAATTTCTTATTTGTTGAGTTCTCACATTGTCTCTTTCTAAACATTTGTCATGTAAACAATTTACTTTTACTTAGAGCTTGACATCCTCAGAGACTGACACAATGATAACAATAAAATTAATCTTTCTTCTTTCTTCCTAGGTATTACAATGCACTTTTTGACTTCCGTAACCTACTTTTGAACCTCTTCCTAAAGTACAGCTGACTGTCATTGTCCATAATTCAGCAGATTTAACAAATCATTTCTCAGCATTATCACAGCACTAGGAATATTGGCTTTCCATAGAGCACGGCAGGCTGCACAAAATGGCCTTGCCATTTTTTTGGTTAGATATACCAGGTGTTCTTCTTTTAGTGTGTACAGTTTGCACTATTCAGCCACCTGAGGTTTCATATTTACTTCACCACTGGATATTAAAAGGCTGAAGTAACTTAGACCTAAGTGATTTTCTCTTGCATTGCTCAGGTCTGGTGGAGAATATTACCTATTCTGTCAATTCTAGATGTGCAGCCTGCCTCTGCGCCTCCAAACCTTGACTGAGTTTTGTTAACAGTCCTCTCATTCATGACAAAATTGTGTAGGATACATGTGAATGCTTGTACATAGACACAATACCTGAGCTAATCATGTGTTCACAGAATGACAGAAAATAGGGCTGCAAGGGGTGGTAGCTGCCACAGGCAGCTTCACTGCATCTCATTCACTGTGAACTGATATTTGTCCTAAAAAATTTGTTCTCCCCTGAACAGAGAATCCCCACTCTCCCAGGGTAGGCTCTTACCTAGGCTGCACTATCCTGACTGTAAGGAACATATAAGGAGGGATGGATGATGAAATGCTGTAAAAAAAAGAATGGTCTCGAGAAACGTTTGCACACTTATGTCACAACTACCTAACCATCTCAGCAGTGAAATCTAGTTTTTCTTAATGCAGCTCTTTCAAGCACACTACTGACAAGAACTTTTTTAAGATAGATGGTCTTGGGAGGGTTACGTTAACTAAGTAAACCCTGTGCTTCCTGCATTGACATTTTTCAGTGAAGCTGAAAAATGAACAAGGAGATCAATCCAAGCTGTCTTGGCTTGTGTTATGTGAGAAAAAAACAGTAGTGAGTATAAGTAGGAGAGAAATGTATTTTTTGCCAAATGCAAGACTTCTGACTATAGAAGATGTAATTTGCTGAAACAGAAATGTTATTTTCAGGGTTCTTTTTTAAAAGCAATTTAATAAAAAAAGTGAAACAGTAATGAAAATATTTTCTTCCAAAGTGATGTTTCCTGTGTCCTCACTGAATTGAGACAAACCAATAAATATTACAGTTCTTTAAAAATCTATTTTTACCTTTTTTCTCTTTCTCCTCCCATTAGCATCCCAAGCCTGCTTAACCTGCAGGTTCTTGGTAGCTATTAAAAGAAATACAGCAGTCAGTATTATTTTTCTACTTCAGCTTAAACTAGTTATCCAAATATTTTGGCATTAAATATGAAAAGACAACCTCTATCATATCAAAACTTAGCAGGATTTCCTTTTTTTTTTCTCCTTTTGAGGGAGTTTAACAGAAAATAGTAGAAATCTTGGTCCATTCCCTCAAGAATACTTCTATATAATAATAAATTATGTACTTTTCCTTCTGCTTTTGAGACTATCTGCTCACTCTCTTGTACATGAGACTGAACATCTCTCATGAAGTATATTTCCAAAAGGGAAAAAACTGATGTATTAAATATAAATAAGAAGGATTGATGATTTTTTTTATTGACAGAAGTGCATATTAAGTCGACGTTTTATATGACATTTTATAAGAGTGTTACAAAATTTGTAGGGTTTGGGTAAAAATAATTAAAAAAAAAGAATTTTATATTCATTTACTATGAGTCTTCAGCGACAAAAGCATAAGACACAAATTCTGATTATTGTTTTTCTTCTATATATTTTACAAGTCATAAAATACCTAATAATTATCTTCAGTTCTTTTCTGAGAAAATGTGGTTGCACCAGACCTGTTTTCTTCCCTTGAGTAATGGGAGATAATTTATTAGTAATGTTAGATTTTGATTTTGTTCACCTCCAACTCTTAAAAACAAATAAGCTGCTTCCAAAGCTGTGCAAAGTTTTATTAGCTGCTTCCTAAAGCTGCACTTACCCTCATCGCCATCTCTTTCTTCAGTGACGTTTATCCTGGCCTTGCTAGCTTGGCAGTTATTTTTTCCCACTGATTTTATTGTGATAGGAGTTATCAGGCTTATCAAGGACTGTGCTGTCAGTGTAATCTGTAACATCCAATGGGTTTTGAGATCAGGTGTCTAGAAAAATGAACAGAATGAGTTGATTTGTAACCCAGGGGGGAATTTCTCCAGTCTCTTTGATATTTCACTGAGTTTATGCAACTGTAGCTTAAGGCAAAATTTGTAAAAGTTTGTTTTGTTCACTTAAACTCTCTCTTCCGTGACTGGCACAAGGCACAACCTCTACTGAGGCAACTACTGTGATGCAGTGGCTACAGAGCCTAAAATATCATAGTTTGTTTATTTATTTTACAGTTTTGTAAGAGGATGGATCCTTGAGATACTATATCTTCATGTCAGGGCTGTCCTGGGGAGCAGCCAAAACAATCAGTTACTACATTTCTGTGCTTACTAACAAAGAGCCTCCATAGTAAAGCTCACAGAAGTCATGCACGAGATGTTCCTGCGTGTACCAAGTTGTGCAGGGAGCCTGTCTGACCCAGCAGTGCAGTACTCTTGTCCTAAGAAAGAAGAGCTGAAACAAGAAAAATCTGTAGCTGTGTTCATTTATTCATCTCTCTCATACCTCTTCCACCATCAGGCAGCACCTCAAGTGAGGGAAAATATGAGACTAATAAGACAGTGACTTTTAAGGAATCCGCCTATGCATCTTCTATGAGCATCACTATAAAAAGTAGACCAACAAAATAGGACAGTCCTCACTGAGGGGTCCCCCTGGGTCATAGCTGCATATGATCACTGATGGCCTGTACCCTTGCTGGTCTTCTCGCTCCAGGACAGATGCCACCGGCAGAGTTGGCTTTTGTCCCCTTGTGTGCAAGAGGCTCTGAAGGCTTGGTCTTTCCATCACAAAGGGTTCAGGGTTGTCTTAGGAAATTCAGTGGTTCCCCTCCCTCCACCTTGCCCACAAGCATACACCCTGCCAGGCCGTGCTGTTTCTCCAAAGCTGAAGTCCTGCACCAGGCCTCCCATCAGTGTCAGCAGGGCAGGAGGCCCTGGCACTTGTCATCCTCAGGAGAGTTTCTTTGCTTTTCTGAAAAGCAGCTTTATTATATAAGTACAAAAACGGAATCACAGCTAACGTTCCTGTAAGATGGGGAGTAATAACCTTGACTGGAATGATGCATGGAGTAGAAACACAGCTAAAAATCTGTGTTCACAGTTCTGTCCAAGTGCTGCAGTCATCTCGGCTGAAAGCATCTCAGCTATGCCAGTCCTGTGTGTCTCCTAACTGGAGCTGCCAACTGGGCTAAATCGCACGGTGACTTTGTGAGGCTGACAAATGTGGGTTAAAATGCACCAGCCAAGCTCATTTCCATTTGGATTTTGCCCAGAGTCTCAGATAAAGGGCCTGAGCAATAATTTGATGCACTAATTAGCCAATAAGAAAAGGATTGTTATTTTTAGGTGCTTAAAGTTTTGTTCTGGAGGGAAAAAAAAGTATTTGGTATATTTTGAAGAATTTTATTGAGATGCCTTTTGCATGTAAGAGTAAACAAGTGAGCACTTTCAGATTCCTGAAAATAACTGAGAGATGTTGTTTGAATTCTTTGAATTAGTAAAATAGACTGCAAGTGATCAAGCATCTAAAAAGCAGAGTTAACATGTTATGGAGGACTACAATTGGTTAATCTGACTACTTTATTTTAACTTGAATTATTTACAAATATATTTTAAAAATTGCTGATTAATGCATGACATGGTATAATGAATATACAATGTATATTTTATTGTAAAAAGCCTGCACTAAAAGAATAAGAAAACTGCAAAATAAAGAAGCTAAGACTTAGGAAATAACAGAACTAAGTTTAAGTGCCTAAATTTAATTTGTTTCTGTTAATATAGTTTTAAGAACATGACAACTCTATCATTTTTTAGAAATACTATTTTTTGGTACTCATTTCATGTGTGGTCTCACATCTTGTTTACTGCACATTGTCCAAGTCTGCACCGAATACTGAATTGTTAATTCTGAATAATTAATATTGTTACAGGATATTACCCAAAGTTTTCTGGAATAATTGCCTAGAGTTAGGTTTCCAGGTCCTTATCAGTTAATTGAAAATACTGAACCAGCAAATCCTACTGGAGTCATTGGAGACACAAGACTTTTGAAACATTAATTGCTTATTTAGGTGTCTGTGTTAAGTCTGCAGCTCAAGAAAAATGTGCTGGTCCACTCAAGCTGATGTCTGGCCCTTCTCAGGCTGAACTGAGGATATATCCTTTCAAGCCCTCAGGATTTAGCTCAGATCAGTGAACAGTTTTTATTTTCTTGAAGTGTCATTCATTCTTCTCACACTCCCCTCATTCTGAGTTGCAAAAGTATAAAATTGCCTGCCAGCAAAGTTAACATGTCTTAAAAAGCATGCTAATGTGGGCTTAATGCTCCTACAAGGACACAACACCTGA
Organism: Apteryx mantelli; assembly: GCF_036417845.1. NCBI lineage: Eukaryota > Metazoa > Chordata > Aves > Apterygiformes > Apterygidae > Apteryx > Apteryx mantelli. The sequence goes on along the minus strand of NC_089980.1, from coordinate 85,731,814 downwards.
GGTGAGTACATTAATCTGCGAACACTGACCATGCAGTGAGTATCAAACATATGCATTGTACTTACTTTTCAAAAGCACGAACTAAGAAAAGCAGATTTGGAAAACACTGCTGATGATAGTTATATCTGTGTTAAAACAAGCCACAAGTTCAGGTGTGGGCCTGGTTTGCTTTTCCCTCATCTAAATGAATAATTCAGCTTCAATCAATGCAGTTAAACTGTTGTCAAAGAGACAACTGTTGTCATATGTGAGAGGAACCTCAAAAGGGTAAGTAAACAAAAGAGTAAATTTTTTGACTATCACTAGCATTGGCCATATTCGACTATCTGAATAATATTAGCCAATGCTTTATAGTATTGTTTTTGGTTTTTTGTCTATCTTTTCTGTACTAGTAGCAATTTAACCCCCTTAAGTGCACAGGGAGATCTGTTTAGTCTTTTACCTGGAGGAAAAGCTGTATAAATTTCTGTCACACCTTCATACAAGCATGTTGACTATGACAGAGACCCTGAAACAGTCACTGGGTGTTTACTCTGTTTATTACGGCTTTATCCTCTATCATGTCTCTGGTTCTACTCCACTCCTTTTATCTCTATGAAGGTGAAAAATATACCAGTACTTTCCTTTTCTTTGACACCGTTGAGCATGGGAAAACAGGGAAAGCCACAGGAAAGGGAATGCAGTGACTGCATCTTAACTATCCTGACTGCATCCTGACTAACCAGAGAAGTGCCTTTTCCAGTCTTTAAGCAGTGCTGGGGACACACAGAAAGGGGGACAAAAGTAAAAAAACCCTTCCATTGCTCTCTTACTTCATTATTCTTTTTTATGAACACAGTGAAACAAGACTGTAGCCCAGACCCTTTGCCTTATATGTGAATCAGACTGAGTGAATGCAGTGGAGCTATGCTTATTGCTACTGCTTGCATGACTGAAGCACCCACCAACCCAAGGTGAGAAAGGGGCTCTGTGGTGCTAGGAGCTATACAGGTAAAACTCTGGAGAAAGCATTTGCTTCAAAGAGCTCTGTGCGAGGGAAGAAGAGGGCAAAGAGGTAAAGTGTTTGCTTGGCAAATACTCAGCAGAGCAAAGGCAGAGCCAGGAATAAACTCCAGGTACCCAGATGCTCAGATTGCTGCCCAGCCCACTACACAAGCAGCCTGGCCAGCTAAAACAAACATATCTTTTTTTTTCATCTATTTCACTCTTCAAATCTTTTCTTTAAAAAAAAAAAGCAAAAGCAAAAAAACCCAACACCTTTTTTCCTATTGCTCAGTGTGACTCTATTAAATATTCCACATTTTTAAGATGTTGGACAAATTTATTTGGAAGGCAAAAAGAAGAGATTCATTGCTTTTTATTTGAAGCTGGCCTTTGGAAATAGAACATAGTTGTCCCTCTGCCACTTTTTTAGTATGAACATCAACTAGCTGTGAACACCAAATGATCGATTCTAACAATTGGGTTACCTTGAAAGACTTCTGTATGAAATGAAATATTTGTTTGAGAGGTAAGAATCTTTCTCAGATAATACACCCAACAATACCAAACTAGTTTATTGCAGCAGTTACCGTCTGACATTCACTGACAAGTTTTACACCAGCTGTAAATTATGTTGCAAAACTTCCTCATATTAAATCCTGTCAGCAAGACTCTGTTTCAGCTCCAAGTCAGCACAGCAGAAAAATACTTCCTTGTGCTTGACCAAAAGGGGGGGGGGGGGGGGAGAGTGAAGAAAAATATAAAAAGAAAGCCAGAAGCCCTTTTTACAGTATTTCTAATTATGACTTCAGGAAGAGGATAGAGAGACACCTTAAGACTCTGAGTTGGCATGCAGGGTTTTTCATGTCACTTCTTCACTGCCTTAAATCGACTTTGCCATTGGATGCTGATTTGCAGCTATAAACTACTTTCAGTGTTTATATTAGGATTTCTGAAAGAAAAGCATATCTCAGGCCAGCAGATCAAATACATCACTATCTACAGGAACTGAAGTGAGGCAAATATGCATTGTATCCAAATGAGGCCTGCAGGAATCCAAGACAAGCAGAGTTTAATAAGTTACACTCAGAAAACTACACACAAAGACAACAGTGAAGACCAAGGAAAGGAATAAAGTGAGTTTTTTTCCACGCAGGAATGAATGCAGCATGGCTATATCTGTCTTCCTTTATAAAAGTAAAGGCTTGCTTCACACTGAGAAGGAAAAGCTTTTTGTTTATTTTTTTTCCCCTATTCATTAAAATATAGAGTGAGCAAGTTAAGCTCTGTGCCTTATTTTAAAATCATATGAGTTAGAGCAGGAGGTGAAATAAGATTTTCATGAGAGAAGAGAGCTTTGGGTTGTTCCTGATTTCAGTGTGATGGACCCCTTCTGCTACTGAAAGCCGAAAATCAAGCCCTGTGCCCATGCCCAATATTTATGTTAGTTGCAGGGCAGAAAGGCACAGAGCTGGAGTGAAGCAAACTTCTCCCCCAGGATTGCCCCAAAAGCCATGTAATTGTCTGATGCGTCCCAGCAGCCGAATTTTATGTTTCAAAATGCGAAAAGACTTTTACACCAGTCGGACCTCAGGTTCTGCCCCCCTTTGGCTTGTTTCTGTCGTGCCTCTTGCCTAAATAGCTTCCTGCTTCCATCACCAAATGACACTCATTCCACTGCAAATGGGCCCTTTGAAGTTGCAAAGGAGGGGCCTGGATTTTATCCATAACACAGAATCCTAACATAACTTTAGACTATTTTTTTTTCCAGCTGGGGGATGGGGATAGAAGCAGATACCAAAAGCAAAAGGAAGAAAAAATGCAAAGATCAAATTTTGAATCAAATTTGCAGTCATCAATTAACACCTTAATAACTTGCTCCCCAGGGGGAAAAAAAAAAAAAATTGCTACAGTATTTACCCATCCTAATAAGCAATTGTCTCACCAACTTGAGAAGATTTCCACAGCTATGTCACCATTTAGTCAAAGGCTCTTGCTTTCAAGGTCAATTAGCCCTTGGTCATGTCACAGAGAGCTCTGAAGAAACTCCTCTGGTGTGACACCTACATTTCATGCCTACCCGTGTGGAGGAAGGGGAAGTGAAAGTGTTAATTAGTTGTCAAGCTGGATGAAAACATCATTCTTTTGGCTCCCTAGCTGTTCTCACATAGGAAATCCTAATTTTGTTTTCATTTTTAATTTAGCCAATCTCACCGCCCGCCACCACCACCCCAAATAAAACACCCTGGGTAATTCCTTGGAGTCAAGAAAATTGGGGCATTTGGGGTTGATTTTGAGGTACTTTTTCTTTCTAGTGGCCATAAATAAAATTAAAAGTTTTGCTGAAATGAGAAATCATTTCAAGCCCCAAATGACAACATATCATTTTAAAAATGTGTCAGTCATAGGGAATTTTTCGAATGTTTACATTTGTCCAGGAAAGATTTGACAAAACACATTCTTGAAATGTTTTGATTTCACTAAATCTGCCTCTTTACACACACACACACACACACACACACACACACACAAAGATTGGTGAAAGAAACTTTCACTGAGCTCTGCTCAAATGACAGATGGCTCTTGGGTTACACAGCTTATGTTAAATGAAGAAAAGCCCTTGAACTGTAGCTCAGGTCACTGCTTAGTCTAGTATGTGTCCCTTTAACTTCTACTATATTTTTCAGATTGGTAAGAGTGGATTCTTCCATTCAAAATATTATGCAATTCTACCTTAGGTCCTGATTTCCAAATGCAAACCGGAATCGTAATATATCTTCCCCTAGCATGTTTCTGTTAAGGTACACTGAGTGGTTCACTGTGACCACAGATGAAATCTTTGCAAAGAAGACTGTGCACTGCCTATAAAGCCCTAATTAAAATAATCAAAATCTTGACATTATGAAGGCTAGTGTAATCTTTTAACAGCAGAGAGATTTCTGTCAAGAGATCTGCAAAAATTAAATAGGCAGAGTGGCAAAGAAAGCACGAAAATTGGAGCAATACAATCTATAAAGGTGATAATATATAGCAGTAGAGACCTGCTTTTCAATTCATGAGAACACCAAATAACATACAGTACAAAATTTTCCTTAAGCAAACAAATTAAGTACATTCATATTGTTTAGTTCAAGCTAAAGGCTGCATAAAACAACCTCTCCCCAGTGTGTTACACACTTGAGACCCTTGGGATTTCCCCCTATATTTTTATGCAATTTATTTCTTATAAACTAATCTCCTACTTCCTCTTCCAGCATGGAAAGATGTTTTATTGCTATGCTGTTTGGTTTAGCAATGGCAACATGCCATAGACAACACTCTAGCAAGTATGCAAAGCAAATTTAACGTTTTCGCATCCAAAGTATGAAGCTGCATTGCGATGCACACCCATTCTTTTTTTCAAATACACTCATGGTCTTGGATCTCACTCTGCTTTCAAAACTATATTGTCTCACTGCCTTTTAATCAGAGTCGTGATCAATTATTTCTGCAATGTATTTATTATACACTTATACTCTATGCACTATCTGATAGGTTTCTTATCTACATGGCCAAAGCAAACTATTCCAAGCATGTCAAAAGACCATCAAGAAGCTAGCGATGATGTTAACTACTTTTTTGTGTGCTTCAGCTCTTTGGATTAACTTGGAATGCCAATCTCTTCGCCAGCAGATGTTGCATATGTCAGAGCTTCAGCAAATGTAGTAACAGGGAGCAGAGCAGCAAACTGCAAGGATCTGTAATCTTACAATAGTAAAACAAGGACCACCACAAAGAAGGGGGCAGAAAACTTTCCCTTCAGAGTTTACTTTGAGAAGCCTGACTGAGGTGTACATAGTTCAGACCGAAGACTAGTTTTATGGTACCTATTGACATAAAAGCATATTACCTCGAAGATATTATTTCAGGTCTTTTAAATCGTGAGTTCAGAAAAAAACAGCAGTATTAAAACTCTCCAGTGCATCTTCATTGTTCAAGATAAATGCAAAATACTCACTGTAGAAAACCATAATGTGAATCAGAAAACAGAGCATAACCTAGACATTTGAGCATTCTTGTTTCTGTAAGAATTCACAGAATTCAAGAATAAAATATTTTAAATGGTTAAAAAGAGATGAGAAACTTTATTATTTTGAATTAAGCTGCTTACTGGGATATTCATCTTTCAGACATGTCACTGAGCTTATAATTCAGGAATGTAAATAACTGTTTTACATCTTTAAGTGCCAGTTTGTGCAATATAATGTGGGAATCAGTATGTTTTATTTAAGAGCCAGTGGTTTGAAAATGGAGGTCATTTTTCTCTGAACTTTAGAGTTAACCAGTAAAATTAACCCTCCTGTTTAGCATTTTAACACCTTTCCAACCATTAACCTAAAGTCAGCTTAATTCAGTGTCTTGGCTGATGCTTTGCTAGATGGTAAATTCTACTATGCAAGTTCTAGTGTATTTTTTAAGATCTTTGAGGCAGAAGCCCCTAGTTTTGGTGAGAATTTCTGATCAGCATGATGGTATATAATAATAATTATTATAACTTTCTGCAGCCATTTTTCTGTTCCACTTAGGAAAGAAATTATTGATTGAAAAGTGGAAAAAACAGCCTCACTCCAGTTAGATCATGAATTTTTTAAAGTGTGTTTTTGATTTATTGATCTGACATCAGGCTCTCTTTCTTTTCATTTTCTTCTCATCATTTTGATTAAACAACCCATTCTGGGATATTGAAATTTGGAGAGATCTTAGCAACAGGCAAAACTCAAGTGTCATTAAAAAAGAGTTGCTTCAGTTTGCACAAGTGCTTGCTTTCAGATTTAACTAAAGAGAACAAGATTTCTGCCTAAATTCCTGTTTTATCAGAACTAATGATCTATCCCTGAAAATCAGTAGTGATGGCCTCTAATCTCACTAGCAGAATGCTTGTTTACAGAAAAGCTATTTGCCAGATTTAGTATAGTTGGCCACAATAATTACAGTGAGGAGAATTTATGTTTCATTTGGAATACTCCTGGCAACACAGGTAATTTAAGTCTTTAATCTACAAAGAACATGTTTTCAGCAGGCTAACCTAGAAATTGTGGGTGTTAAGAGCCTTCATGGTTGTTTATATGTTCCAGAACTGTGCGTTTTTTTTGCATGTGTTTCCATATGCATGTGTTTTCCAATGTGTTTCCATTCCATATGCTTGGGGAGGTGTTAGACTGAGGCAGAGGAAGAGGAAGATTGCAGCATAAGTGTCCAGCGCAGAGGCAGGGCACATTTACCATCATCCAACCCGCCTGGGTGCTATGTCCTGGCCCTGTAGGGATCAGACCGCTAGCTACAGGAATAATTCAGGTTGCCAGCACAGCCAGCAGTGATAGCAGTATTTCTGTTTGTGGTTTTGGACAGTATATTTCAGTTCCACAGTATATTGGGGATTCCCATTTCCATACAAAGCTAGATGATTGTGAACTAGCAGCCTAGAGGTGCTAGCTTCCTCCAGCTGCGAAGCCCCTCAGCCCTTCAAAGCCCCAAATTCTCAGTTGCATCTTTCAGCTGAGGAGTTTGGATAAGAGGTCAAGAAAGTGAAATTATCCTGACCCATAGTTTGCTCACCAGAAGGATTATTTGGACATACAGAATATGTCATTTTTTTCTGTGCTATTCTTCAGGCTTGCATTACAACTGAGAGCTTGAATAAGGGAGCTGATTTCTCTTTCTTTTGACTGATTACTTCTGTGGCAACATTCTTAGGTGTGTGACAGGAAGTTTAGTATATCTTCACCATAATTTAAGATTTAGTTCACCTGCTATCTCTTACATTCTGTGTGCTAAGATCATAAAATTAAGATCTGGTCAATATATGTAAGGCTGAATGGCCAAACCAATGTTTGAATGTGCATATTCAAACAATGTATGGTTATGAATAACCATGCATATCTCCATACATTTAAATCTTTTCTATTCCTTAATTATATAGTAGTGTCCTCTTATTTTGTCTACAGTTAATGAAAAAATTTATACTTGCTAAATTGATCAATGAATATGTATATGCTTTAACAAAATACAAGGCAAAGAAAATCTGTGACATTCTCCTAAAAATCGAGGTCCATCCACTGGAGACTTCAAAATGAGAAGCCAGCCAGTACAAATTATGCAAATGGTTCTGCTAAGAGCAGTCTTCTCATTTGTTGTGCTTCTAAACCAGAAGGAAAATACTTCATGCCTTGCTGAGCTGGATTGTCAAGTGTTTCTTGTACCCCCCAATTTTTTTTAAGTCTTTCAACAAATTCAAGGCAACTATCACTCACATTAGACTTCATTTTTAAGGGATGTCTTCACTCAGAAAGGCTAAGCCACTTTCAGAAATTTTCAAACTTAGGTCTTAGAATGGAATGGTAGTTTTCATGGGATAAAAAGTATTAGCTTTCAATTTGTCCTGTTTCACACAGGCAAAAAATATAATATGTATTGCTTTTCATTATGATTCCTTATTATAGCAATTCTCAGAATTGCTAGTGAAGAAGAAGGTCACTGAATACTATTTTATGGTTTTCTCTTTACTAAAATGTTCACAGTATCTCAGTCATGTGAAGCTGAAATGCAACTTTCAAGGTATCCGATATCAAGAGCAAGTAGCCCTCAGGCCCTACCACGTTTAGATGAAAAGATTTGTATAGATCACAGCCCTACCTAAAATGGTTCCGCTCTTTAATAAAGTGGCTTGGGGTCTTTTCTGGATATAAGTATGAGAGCTCAGTGCAACACTTTGTCATTTCAAAGCGAATGAAATAAACTACCTCATGGGAGAAGAAGTTTGGCATAATTCACTCTCACAGGTTTGTTTTGGTTTATTTGTCTGTTTGAGCAATTTGCTAATTTTTTACCAGGAAATACATTCCTTTGGGGCCACAGGAGCTTGTTTCGAAAGGAATAGGTGTTCGCATCTGTTCTGCCTGTCCACGAGGGGCTGGAGAGTAGAGCACTAATGCACAGAGGTCCTCACTTGGTGGGCTACTTGTACACACATCCCACACACCATTACAGTGCACTTCCCAGCCTGTCTGGCAAGTGAAAAAGGGCCTTCCCTCAGCACGAGCACCTCAGAGCAGGACTGGGGTAAAGTTTAACAGAGAGTAGCTTGTCTTTTCTGGGTCTCAGACAAGATGGAAACAAGGTTAATATTCACTGATTTAAAATTGATTTTAAGTGTCAGTAATTGGGACTGTTCTGAGAGGAAGAAATTTTATTCCATATCTGGGGAAATGGAATCCATGCTGTTTCAGAATGAGAATATTTCATTTCAAAATAAACAGATTGGAACAGATTGAGAAATAAGGTGAAAACATGCTTTCTCAATAAACAAACAGAGCAGGGAGGATGTGACTTGATGTGACTTTTCCTAATGGAATATGATTTTGACTCCAAACTGTAAATCTGACTTGTCAGATGCCATTAAATACTATAGCTATTTTGATTAATGTTAAATATATGCACTGCATAAAATAAACTAACTATCATGGGTCAAAAAGCATTGAGAGTATGCTCAAGCTTATCTTTTCATTTTTGTAGGTACTGAAACACCACCAAGCATTCTACTGTGACATGGAAACTAACGTTTGCTTTGTGTGTTAACATTAAACACTTGTGAGGGTTTGTGAGTCTTGTGATTCTTAAGTAAGTTGACTGTTTGTTTTATTAGAAAACAAAATGCACCTTTGCCATGAAGTGTCTTAAGAAATACCATAATAGTTCTGCCAAATATGCCTATCAAACAAAATGAGTCACTATAAGTACACCTGTGACTGGTTCATGCAGAACAAAAGGGGAGCTGTGACATTTTAGCTAAGGTTTACTTCTTCCTTTGGGCTAAACCAATGCCTGATCACAGAAGATATTTGTGTCTAAGCACGCAAATTTTTTTAAACATAATTCAAAGCAATATAAATTACCATTGTTTACATCAAACTTGCACTGTTTTGAACATGGGGCTTCTCTTGATTTGCCCAGCAGAGAGCCCACATTTAACCAATAAACCTCATTCCCTGAGCTGCACTGACATCATCCTGAGTAAAAAAAAACAAGGAAGTAAGCTAATCAGAGATCTCCTGATTTATATTCTGTAATGAATACAAAGGGGCAGAAAGCAAGGTCTTTTAAATGGAAGCTGTCAGCAAAAAAGAAAACAAAAGAGAATTATTTTGGGTGGTGGCCAGGAAAGATTAAAAGGGTCATGGGGGAAGAGGGGATTCTAGAAAATAGGGGAATGGTCTAGGAGATAACATATACTACTGCAATATTGCCCCACCTGGTAAAGTTATGTGAGGAGTTTTCACAATGTCATGTCAGTCAGACTTTGTGAAATGACTAGTGAAAAAGTGTGGATCTTAAAAGAAAGTTGTGAATGTATTCCATGTAGAACTCTGCAAGTAACTGATTTTTTTGTTCACAGTTCTGATTTTTTAAACATTTTCTTTTGGCCCAAAAGGATATTCATTTAGAAAAAACAGCCACCAAATCAAAACAAACAAACAAAGAAATATATAAATAAATGTTTTAGTTGAACAAGGCTGTTGCAATTATTGGGCTGCTTCTGTTTCAAACTCTGTAAATACATTTATAAGCCACTTCATTTTCATTTCCAAAGGCCAGAATCTCTTGTGCTTTTGAAATTTTTGATATTTTTTTTTCTTCAGACAAACAATTCAGTTCAGTCACCTTGAATTCTCAAAGCATTTTGATGTTGTCAAATCCTTTTTCTCCATAAAAGGGTCACATTCTCACTCATTAAAGGTAGGATTTCTTTAAATGAAACTTGAAATTCTTTGTTTCTAATGCAGTTTGAAATTCTCATGTACAAACTAGCCACACTGTGACTCTGGCCCAGCACTGAGCACAGGGACACAGCTCAGGAGTCCTCTTCTCCCCACTGCTGCGGTGCTGGGGCCAGCCACAGACATTGAATATACTTTCTTGGAAGTAAGTACTTAGCTGCTAGCTACACCTCTCAGCTGAGATCCTGCTGGGACATTCCCCTGTCCTGTTCAAGTGAAAAACTTAGAGAGGGGTGATTATTGTGGCTGAAGCCACCTCCTCTCAGCTGGGGAGGAGGACCTTATTCTTAAAGACCAACATCTCTGTGTGGTGGGAGATGAGAAGCAGCACTCAATGTCTTGCACAATGAAGGGTGGGAGAGGTAGGTAAGTCCTTGTGACTCACTGTCCCACTGCAGCTGAAATTCCCCAGGGAAGAGAGGAGGACTTTCTTTTTCCAAGGATTTCAGAGATACTGGAGAGAACATCAGTTCAAGGGCCGTAGTGTTCAAGTGGTCACCAAGCTGGATCTGAGCCTTGTTCACACTCAGAATATATGCGTAAAGGCATTTCTAATCACATGGTTCCAGGAGGTGGGAATTTAAGAAACTGTTTCATCTTGATAAAATAAAGAGAACTAGTGTCACTTGAACCTCACACCTGTTGCAAAGTTTGACTTCTGATGCAGATCCTCAGCTGCACTAGCTGGCATGCTGTGAACGTACAGTCTCTCCTTTCTTTCCTCTCTGTTTTATTCATTCCCCAATCGCCTCTGATGAACCGGGGAATAGTATCTCTGCAGCAGCTATTCTTTCATACTTCCCGAGATGAAAACAGTGGATCAAACCCCATACTTTCCTTTGTAGGCAATTGGTATGGGTCACTGACTGGCCCTTCCATTAGACTTTTCCTTTGTTATATTACCCTTGGCATGATGCAGGAAGAGCAAAACAAATCTGTGAACCTCAAAAAAAAAAAAAAAAAAAACCAACCTTGGGATAATAGCAAATGTATCATCAAGTTAAGCAGTCTTAATAGCACTGAGATCAATTTCATTGAGCCTTCTTGTGCCAATAGGTGGATTGAGCTGCTGGAGGAAGACTGGCATATACAACGGTACAGATCATTAAGCATTGCTCCTGTGGTCACAGTTATAAGGACTACCTTCCTTGGCATAATCAGCAGTACATGTTGCAATCAAAAGGAAGAATGGGTCATAAACCCCCTTAAACACAGCACATATATTTTTGGCATCAAATCTGAGAATTCAAGTCCTGGAGGAACTGCTAGTAAAGGAGTAGAACGGTGAACTATACTTTCAAAGGAAAAGGCAAGGGAAGGAAAATGCAAGCTAATGAGCTGTGGGAAGACACAAAACAGAAATATCAGTCCAAGAAAAATAAATTTTAAAAAGTCACACAATTACTTTTAGGACAGAAAACAGTGGCATCAATTATAAGTATTCATCCATAGTGGAAATAAGGTATTAAAGCAAATCTGCTGATCCTGAGAAGGGCAGTAAAACAGCTATGGTAGGTTTTTAAAATATATTCTGCTTTGGCCTGAGATCAATAATCATTTGGGAGGGTAGGTTATTTCTAACCTGGCTCATTCCAACAATCACGTTCATAGTGCAGCTCCACAGTTGTAGCAGCTGAAGGAGGAAGCAGATTGCAGCATGCTGTGAAAGATATAAAGGCACCCATAATCATGGGTGTCTAAAATATGGGGACAAAACAACAAATGGACAGGGAAAGGGGATCTGCTAAAGGTAGCTTCCGTGCCAAACTGTCCTCTGATGGGACTGCACCATTCCCCTGATACTACAGAAGTCAACTATCAAGTTTCCATTTGGTTTAAGATGAATCAGAACTGGATTTCCAGTGTCCTCCAAACACACTTGAAATGTTTTGTTTCCTTTTTAATGAAGAAAGAGGGAAAATTTTGAAACCTGTCACAAAATGAAATTGTCCTTTGTCAGTCTATCAGACAAACTCCAAATCCAGCTGCATGTCCATCAACAAAGATCTCAGTGAAGTCTTCACCACACACAAAGCCACACTTTAAACTGTCATCCACGTTTCCTTTGCAAATGAGGCAACTATATTTGTTTACCATATATAAATAAGCAAGCACAATTTCTCTAATCAGTCCCTATGGGCAAGGTAAGCCTATGCTAAGCAAGCCATGACCTAGCAGAGCATAGTAAAGCTAGGCTTTATTCACACGAAAGAGAAGTAACTAGACTCAGGGCACACATTCACATTACCTCAGGCTTCATCCACAGGTAGTGTTACCAAGAGATTGCCAGCAAAAAACTGAGGGTCTCCAATATCAGTTGCCCAACTGAGACTCAGCACAGCTTTGGCTCACTGCTAGAAGTACAGTTTCTGTCCAAGCCAACGATAACGGATGATGGGAATGGGGAAACTGACTGGATAGCAAAGCTGGACCACAGTCTTGCAGTAACACCAGTATAGCTAAATAGGAAAGTTTTGGTGAATTCCCAGTCATAGCTTTGGGTGTTTTAAATGATTCATTTTTGTAATAGTTCCATTCACAGGAGTTACTGGCTTGAGCCTATCTGATAATAATCCTCTTTCACATTTGCACTACATGGTAGTGAATGTGGTGGCACACTCCAGGAAATGCAATCATTACTAAGATACTCACACATTATCTGTCAGGAAGATATGTGACCAGACTTCCAAAATCACAAGTGAATTCAGACTACTGATTTATCTTGCCCACAGTATATCTCTTGTAAACCATTGTATGTTCAAATACAACTGTTAATCACATCATGTTTCCTAAACTGTTTTGCTGGTTTTACTGATGGATATATTTGTTTAGGTTTTACTGGCAGTCAGTTTTCAGTTCTTATTTCCTGGCATTTGGCAGCCCTGTATATGATGTACATGTCTCCTCAGTGTCATTAAAAAAAAATCTCAGACTCAGCTGCTTCCAGTGACTTGGAAAAAAAATGCACCTCACAGCTCTGCATTTTGTGAAAACCACGGGCCAGCCAAACCACTATCAATACTGATTCATTTTGACTGTTCAAATGTGCCTTGAAAGAATTAGCTTCCTGATTTTTTTCTCTATCACAAAGGAGACAGAAAAAAAACCAGTTAACACTGTAAAGTCAAAATATTGCTTTAAAACACCCTTTAGCCTCTGAGAATTAAACAACTTACCTAACAAAACCTTTCTCATTATTCATATATCTGTCACTAGCAAAACCTCCTTATGGTGATAAACTTTGCTCAGACAAAGTCTTTCTGCCTTCCTACAAGGTTGCCTTAAGCCATCTGTCAAGAAGAAATAGAAATCTTACTCAAAAGTTTTAAAATATCTTTCCATTTGTTTGTCCTCTTCATTACCTCCAAATTTATTGAATCCTGTAATCTGCAGGTACTGTTGTGTTAGACTTGTGCAAACTCCAGACATAGCTAGGGAAAGGGTTTTTCTGTACTGTCACTCACACCCTGGCTGTCTTGCTTAGGGGGTTTTGTACATGGAGGGCTTCTGGCTCAGTTCATGTTTAAAGGCACCCATTCATCCATGATATAATCCCTTTGCATTAAACTGAATGAAGTTATACCAGACATGTCTGATTTAAAGGTGTAGAATTTTTTTCTTTTTACTTACAGAAAAGCCTGTTAGGACTGGCAAAGAAAAATGCAAGAATGAAGAAAGCAACAGGCTGTCTAATAAATAACATCTGGACAGTGCTACATTAAGGAATTCCAATTTTGAAATGAGCAGTGTTTACAGCATGTCTTGAATGACGTCAGTCAAACCCCTCTCATCAATCTTCTGCAAACTAAAACAAAGCTAAGAGTCATAAAGTAACATCTTGGAATAGTTACAGCATTGCTGATGTGCAGCTGATGGAAGTTTTATGTATTACATCAAATCAGCCAATGAGCTCAGAATGTCAGCTTGCAACATTATTTTATTATTTATGGCAGCCCTTGATTCTGGGTAGTCAGAAGGATATACATGGATTTCAATAAAATTTGCTAAACTTCCAAGTGGCCAAAAGAAATTCTGTATGAATAGAATGGGTGTGACAGGAAGTACTAAAGCCAAGAATATCATCTTTACTTTTCTGATCCCATGAATCAGCCTCTTCTTTATTTTTGAACCTGTACTTTCCATGTCTGATCTCAATCAGCTTGACATTTTGCTCTGGTCAGTTTGAAATTTCATTCTGCATTGAAAATTAATATTGGTCTCTTCTTTTGCTGTCCACTTTTGTTTTACATCAGCAGATTGTAAACATGATGATCTACCCAACCGAGGTCTTCAAGACCTGCAGCACTTACAATTTCCAAACATGCAGAATTTTCATTTTCTTTGTCAAGATGGAATTGCATCTGTTCTTGGTTTGTATATAAAGTAAAAATGCTATTGCATAGATCCTTCTTCCCAAGGTGTTTCTTGGGAGAATGGTTGTATTTATAGCCTCTGTGTATTAATTCCTTCCCTGTTTGGGGTAAATAGGGTAACTACTTTTCTAACCAAATCATTGGTATCTTAACTTATCAACAACACCTCATTTGTGTGATTCAGAAAATATCAGCATTTTAATTCTCAGTGATTGGGTGGGAGGGAGTTGGTGTGCACTTTGAGCAGAACTCTGTAAATCTGTGTCAAAAATATCACCCTATCACATTTATCGAAGATGCCAGCCCAAGGAAGTACAGTCCTATCTGATTCTGTTTAATTTATATGGAAACAGGACTCAGTAATTTCATTTTTTTAAGTATCACATAGTCACCATGCTTCCATGATACTCATTTAACACTCTGTAACTTGTCACAACCTTCAGTGGCTTTGTCTACGGATGAGCATCTTGAAACTTCACCTCCATTTTATTCATTTATTCCATTTATTATTCATTCTGCTTTTTCCTCTGGGACTCATTTTTTTTGTTTGTTTCTTGTTCACACAGATCTAATAAAGGTGATTATTTTTAAGAGCAATCTGAGACACTTCAATAATAGTTTCTCAGCAGGCATCAGTGGCATCCGTGTAACTCCTTGCAGCTTTGGCTGACATGACAGGGATATGACTGGCAGAGAAGTAGTTTGGTTGCTAGATAAGTAAATTGCTAGATAAATAAAAGAAGAGAAGATGGGTTCTTTTAGGATTGGAAATGGAGATCTCTGTAGTCTTGTCAAAACCCATCCTGTAAGCAATAATGTGTGCTTATCCTATCTTGAATGATCAAGATCTGCTGTTTGGCTACTGTGTGTCAGTCTTACATCACTGCAATCCAACTCTAAAAAATATTCCCACATCTTTGTCTCACATCTTATCATTCATATCAGTCCTGAGATGCGGAAGGTTCCTGCTAGATGCCTTCTTAATATACAGGTTTCCCTCCTCCCACTAACCATTTATGACTGATCTCTGTTTTTTTTCCTTTGCATTTAACTCTCATTAATTTTAATTAGACTCAAACTAAGCCCAAGCCCTTTAGCACAATTTATAAGAAAAAAGAAAAAGAAAAGAAACATAGCATGCCTGCCAGATGAATTTTCCCAGAGTTCTCACAGCTCTAATTTACACTACAGACACACCAGGATGTGGTTGGAAGAAGCCTTGCGTTTCCTGCTTGTGCATGCTTTGGATGCATGACCTCAAGATGTCAAAAAGTCAGTGGGTCATGGGGACAAGTCCAGCTTTGTGGGTTATGTTTTCAGGCTTGCAGATATGAAGCACATAAACAACTTTTGAAGATATAAGATTTAGTTTTCACAGTTCGAGAGAAGTCACTGGGTTAACTTTTCTGTTCTGAAAGAGACTTACATATTTCAGCTGATAACTTCTGGATTGTTTCAGACTTTCATTATGCAAATTTACCAAGGGGGAAAGCGTGTCATGAAATCACACACTAAAATCCAGAAAAAATAGTTTATCAGCATTTGTTTTTATTTTTTTAATATGCCTAACTTGTGACTGCTACTATGTATAGCTATTTATAGCTTTTTAGCTTTGTTCTTCCTCTTCATTGTTTATCATGTAAAACTCGCTCCTGTTCAGCTTGTAAAATGTATGGAGCTCTGCATCAGTAAGGATCCATGGATCAAATATAACCTTGGTGACCTGCCATCCGGAATAGAAAAAGCAATCCTAATGGGATGTAGGTGCAGTGAACTGCACCATTGATGTGGTAGAAGAGACCCTCAGGGGATCCTAAGAGACCCTTATGAAGATGCCACCATCACATTGAAGGACTGAGAGATTTCCTCGCCTTTGTGGAATCCCTTTTTCAATGTCTAGTGATGACATCCCATCAGGGCTCATCACGATACTTCTGGGGAGGAGGGCCCTTTGTACTTTTTAATGACTTCACAAAATACCTTGTATACACTTTCCCTGAAACTGTTGAAAATGTTCCTTAGAATCATTACATTTCTTTCTCTTCCTAGCCTGTTTTATGCTTTATATTGTGCTGGAATATACTTAGAAAAGAACCCACCCATCAGGATACATGTATTACAGCACATAGGGTCTAAGAAGATCTGATGAACAGGGTATATGGCCTCTTTGCCTCCAGGTATAGTTCCAAGAAAGCCTTTTTTCACTTAAACAAAAACAAATTAATTCGCTGTCCTATGCTTTCTCTATTTACTGTACCACACTTGTAGTCTTGAGACATAAAATAGAAAGTTTCTGTGACATGCATTTTTTTTAAATGGTGACATTATGTTGTACTTAATGCTCCTTTCTCACTGTCATCTGAGAGTGACCTTGCACTTTTTCTTAGCCACTGCGAAATAAACATATGGAATTTCTAAGAGATTTGGGCCTGCTAAACTTCAGGCCAGTGCTCTTTTAATTGCTTGCACCGGTTGCTACAGCCAGGGAACTGAACAAAGCCCTGAAAAATATGGTGAGTACTTGATCATGTTAATTATGATCTTTCATACAGAGATTCATTTTAACCATGCCTGACATGCTCTTTGGCTAGGTAAATATTTATCCTGCTAAATGCATTTGCCCCAAGAGGTGAATACTATTAACTGCATCCACACTCCATTGCTTTTGGCCCTGGGTCTCTCCTAGGCCCTATGTGGTATCCTCAGGCCATAAGACACTGCTATTATTTTCTGTGTATTTTATTCAGTTCAAAGGGTCTGAAACAGTGTATGACTGTGTTGAAGCATATCAGCATGATGCTTTTATATCATGAAACAAAGTGGATGTTCCGCACGCCCTGCAGATGATAGAGAGTACAAAGTCTCCTGGAGGACTGTACAAGTGTGGTCTGAACCACAATGCTTATTTGTAGCAGTCTCTGGAGTGAGCCCCAGAATTGTATCTCAGTTTTGGTTTAAGAGATGTGATCAGTTCACTCCAAAAGAGAGCCCAAGAGTGAATAAGATTTCCGCAATGTGGGTGGTCAAGTGACCAGGACCAGAGAGTGAATTGGAGACCTCAGCACTACCTGACAATTACGCACACACATTATAGCCCTGCCACTGGCTGGCCTTTCTAACACTTATCCAGACTATTTGTTGTTTCTGCTGTTGAGTGCTAATCAAAAAGTTACAAAAGAAAGCCTTAGGAAGCATTGGACAAAATCCCTGCTCCTCCCAGACTTCAGGGATACTGGAAGGCTGCACTGTGCTTGCTTTTCTATGAACAGCTCTCTCATTGACTTGAATGCAAAGCTTAAGCTTGAGCCAATTTGGAAAAAAAGAAGCTTTCCTCATAGACAGGCTATTCAATAATTAATTTCTGATCACAGAATAAGAAGCTTCTTACACTCCTTTTAGCTAATACTGTGAGTATCAGCACTTGCATGCATTGAAGGGAAAAAAAAATAGAATCAATGATTAACATCACCTGATCCAGCGCAATCTTTTATCTCTTTTTATATTGTTATTGTTAAAAAAAAACAAACAAAAAAAACCCCTACAGCTGCTTAAATGGCCACACTGAATATTTTTCAAAATAATCAGCTTCGTTTGATTTTAAAAGAACCAGAGCAAGTTGGCTATTTATTTATTTATCCTTCTAAGTGGCTCCTGGCAGGAAAAATTTTATTCAGTGATGGTATTCTCATACACAGATTTCACCTCCAGCTGTGTTCCAGTGTTTGGGTTCCCTGGAAGCGTAGCACTTTTATTACTACATACTGATGTCAACCATCAGGATGGTTGATGTCAGTCAACCAAGGATGGAAGATGTCAGTCATCATCAGGTAATGGGACTGTTCAGAGTTAGGTCTGCTTCCCTCAAAGCAAATGAATTATTCTCATCACCGCTGCCTGGGTCTTTGCACCATTGAGGTCTCCAGGAGTTTTGCCACTGACATGAGCAACAGAGTAAGATCCAGTATAAGCTGCCTGGTTTAAAAGATCATTGGCCATATTATCTTGCAACACTGACACAGCATTAATAACTGTCATCTCACTTTAGTGCTGCTCACATCAATGCATATCAAAGCTTGACCGTTTATATAATGCCAGTGTTACATATGGTTCCATAAAGAGTCACATATTATTTATAAAAGAGCCTGGCAAACTCCTCATAGATCTGATACTGTTTTTATTTTTAACCTACTTTTTTCTCTGGTTTTAGTCAGCCTGTTTCAAGCTGAAGTGGAGTGGACTGTGATGTGGTAGCCAAGCTGACTGCCAAAATCAGAGCATGGGATCTCATCCAAAATTCACTGTGGTCAAGGAGAAACTTGCCACTAATGCCATAGGATTTGGATCAGGCACTCTTGAATCTCTTCTCTCATACTGCAGTTTTGCATCTCTGTAGTGCCTTTGGCTTTTCTGGAAGGCATCCTGATCTGCAGGAGGGAGAACAGAAAAAAGTTTCCTTTTGTATTTATTTTATTTAAACATTTTTTTTACATTGTTTCAAATGATTTTGATTTATAGATCAGCACACACCCAAAACCAGTCCCTGAAATGACAAGGATTCAGAGGCTTGTTTGCACAGCTTTAGACCAAAGTCTGCTTGACTGTGAAAAAAAACATTTTTGTAGGCTGTTATTTCTTAAAGAGCTGCTGGTGCCTTCTGGAAATCTTTCAGGAACAGTTTGTTTATGAGTGAATCTGCTTAGGACAATATATGATTTTATTTTTATGGTCTCTATCTGTTAAAAGTATCACACAAGGCACCCAGAAAAGATACTCAAAACTGTAATTAAGAAAGCATAAAGAAAAAAAAATCATATTTAACAATTAGAATCCAGTCATGGAACAGAGCCAAACACTCTCACAAATAATGTAGACTTAATGATCTGTGTTTAGAAAGAGGCCAAATCTCTGAGACTTTTCAGCTCAAGTGGAAAGCCATTCAGATGACTTTTTCTCTGCAAAGAAGCAACATTTTCTGCATATGTAAATACTGGTATAAACAGGCAACAGTAAATGGCACACAGACCAGCAGAAAAACTGACAAAGAGGCAGTGTATGTTCTAATGCTGCTCTCCTTGGGAAACTAAGATTTCACGTTACCCATAATCAAAAGTAAAATATAACAGGGACATAATGTTGGGAAGTAGTTTTGCGAGCCAGCTAAGCATTTCCACGTGTGAGGAGCCATTGCTTGATGTAAAACGATGCTGTCAATGCTTTCACTGCTACCCTGCACTTCTCTGGGGGCATGCTAGGGACAGGAGCCGACTTCACTGCTCACTCTTAGCTGCCCCTGATCAGGCGGGACTGTGCTCTTGTGGAGGGAAGAGAATATTCTTGAAATCTCCTTGCTTTAAACTTCAGAGCAGTCTGACACTCAGACTCTGTTTTTTAACTTTTTTATCCTTATGCTAAGCTTGTCTCAGTATAGAAATGGGCCAGTATTCCTAGCGGTAGAATTTTGTTTCCATTCCACACACGGCCTATTGAAGTTAAAACACAGCCTTCGCTAACTTTTCCTGATTTCCTCCTTCAAACGTAATTGTTTAACTACACATTGCATCAACAAGAGGAGCACAGTGCTGGAAATGATGCTGGTTGGCCAGTTTCTTGTTCCTCTACCACCTGCCCTGCTCTGGACACAGTCTGAGTACTGCAAGTTTTACAAATTTCCTGTCAGTAGTTTAAATTATCATGATTTTGAAATCATAACCAGATGTCCAAAAGTTATGCAAATAAACAGCATCTAATTTAGCAAATCAAAGGTAAGTAAGTTAGTGAGTCTATGTTACTTTCCATTTAACATTACTTAATCATACATCATCTTTTAGCTTTGCATTTTATAAAGTTAATGAACTCCAGTGTCCTAAGCTCTAAGGACGTGGGAGAAGTCAGTATCTTAGCTGGATCCTGATGTTTCTACTTAGTTTAATTCAACTCTTAGGCAAACAAAACTCTTGTTGAAGTCAATGAGCATTTGACTCAAGAAACAATTGAATAAAGACAGAGAACCATATTCAACATTCATTTGATTTAATGTCTTTTGGCACAATAACAGCAGGATTTGTCCTTGAGCAAGGTCTTCAGGATTGGACCAACTTTCTTATACCACAGAAAGCAACATCAGAAAAAAAACACAAGGCAGAATTCATAAATTTCCTATATTAACCTCACAATGTATTTTTACTGACCTTAGTTTCCTATGAGAAAGTTTACAGTCACCCCTTTGCTTGGGAGGGGACTCTGTACAAAGTCACATCTATCCAATTCGATCTACATGAATGTTCCCATTTTTTTCCTTAACCACTGAAAATTTAAAATGCAAGAGAGAGCAATTTTGTAAAAGCTTTCTATCATTTTTATCAGTTTCCAGAATCACTCCTCAGAACACAGTTTTGCTTGACTTTGTCAATCAGGCACATCTGCCCCATTTCAACATTAACATCAATATGCTACTGTACTACAAATCTTTAAGTTGATCACTGCCTTCAGGCCCCGCTTAGCCTTCAAATTATGTTAATACTTCCTATTCAAAGTCTGTCTTTATTTCCCTGAGAAAAGCCCAAGGTAACGGTTGTGATACCTAATCTGTCCTTTGCATCTAGATGTGAATAACAACAACAAAAATAACCCTGAGGAAATGAAATTTCAGCCATAGGCTTGTTTACCTTAAAATAGCTTTGTCATTTTTGCTTCCTTAACATGAGCATGTTTTGTCTGCTTGACAGGAAACAGTTAACTGAAACATGGAGCCCTCTCCCAGCATTTTTCAGATGAGCAAAGCTCAGACCGAAGTCCATATGGTATTCACCCATAAACACAGACACACGACAGGAAAAATGCATTTTAAGTCTGTGTGCTGTGTGTCTTGGAAGAAGTTTGTCAAACAATTATGAAAAGAATTCAGCTTCCTCATAGCACCCTGGGAATGTATTCAGACACTGGATCAGTTCTCATCTGGCTTCAAAGAAAACACTTGAATAGGTCCCCTTTTTACAGAAGAGTGTTTATAATGTAATTTTACTTCTTGCTAGGGATCTCGTTCTTTGCCAATGTTGCTTTTAAATAGGATGATTAATATTTAAAGCCACTTAATTATCACATGTTAACCCACTTCCAGAATTGGTTACAGCTACCCTTTGGTGTATAAAAGAAACCAAACTCACCACTGCAGCTTTCTCATGAACTGAAGATGTCGAAAATATGAAAAGGAAAGTTTTCTCCTCTCTTACTCTCCTCCTTTTTGGACAAACAACTTCAACTCCTCAGCATTGTTAGACTAAATATCCAAGTACCTATTTTCTGAAGAAGAACATTTCATTTTGCCTGAGCTGCTTTTTTTTTTTTTTTCCCCAGCAAGGTGTCAGTTACATTAAACTTTTGAATCTGTCATGCTAGGAATTTCCATATGCAGTGAACAATATTGTGCAGAGACTGCTTGCCATTTGCCAAGCTAAACCTTCAGTTGTTTGCAATAGTCATGTTACATAATCCTTCCCGCTATTAACATTAAAAATTCACTGTGCAAAGAGGTGTATTTCTCCTCTTGGTTTCACACCTAGCTCCCAAAAGCATTAGTATATGGGTGAGAAGGTGTCAAATGGAAAGACTTATTGGGGAAAGAAGGCTTTACAAAGCCTTCAGTGAAGTGAGTGAATCAGCAGATTCATCCCAGCTCTTCATCCGTCTGGGATTAACTTGATTGAGCTCTGGGTGGTATACTGTAAAACAAGACCTTAAAAACGGATTTCCGTGTAAGCAAAGTTTGGTCCCTGGCCCCTTTACCCACACTGACCTCTTTGGCAATGGCCACAGAGTGCCCCCGCCCCCTGCTGCATCTCAGTGAAGGATTAGGAAAAAATGTTGCGAAGCAGGCCCCCCCGATACCACTGCCTCACAGAATCTGTACGTGATGGGGTGGGCAGATGTGGATTGAAAGGTGTTTCAATAGCCTGCAAACTATGTCTGAAAAACCGAATTAGCTTAATGGCAGGGCTGGAAGAATCTACAATCAAGGAGGGAAGGGGTAAAAAGAATGGAACAAAGTCCCCCGGGAAATGAAGTAACTGGGTTGTTGGTATCCATATATACAAACATAGGTGAGATGGAGTGGGGAGATAGGATAAGGATGAGTCACAGTTAACACAGCAATATCAGATAGCTTGAATTGTCTTGCCCAGAGTGTACCTATTCTGGGGAGCAACAGGAAGTTACAGTTTGCTGAGCTTCTCTGGCTTGTTCCATTCACACGCCTACAAAAGACAAACAGACAGTTGCAACACGATTCTAACTAGCATGAAGTGCTTTAGCCACTCTGAATGGGAATGTCAAAGAAACAGCATTCTTTAAAACATTCTTTGCACTATCAAAAGAGATAAGTTTGAAGAGTGGTCCAATACAATCTAGCTAAACTTTCTCAGCTGAGCTGCCAGTGTTCATTGCTAGTATTAATGTGCTTTCACTGACTCAAGAAGTACTACAAAGGAGTTTTTGAACAGGGAATAAGTCTGTGATTCCTTTTCAACTTGTTTGTGTACACAGGTCTTTTTACAGACTATGGACTGGTAAATTCAGCAATCCCTAAAGTCATTTAAGAATAGCAAAATATTTAAAAACATGATTTTCAAGAGCAGGTGTACTGAGTACTGTGATGTATAAGCCAAAAAAATACAAATAATGGGGAAGTGTGTCTCAAAGTCCTTCAAACACCTGGGCTCTGACATCACTGTTAAAGAAGCATTTAGGTACCATTTTTAAGTTGGGATTCAAACCATATTCCCCCTCCTGTGTGCCGTCACAGGCTTAACCACCAGCCCACAACATTGTTTTAAAGTTAAACTGTGAAAGCAGCTAAACTGCACAGACTAGCTAGAGCTCTTGCAGACAGTGCCCAAATATTATCCAGGAAACAGCCGATATCAGGGACCAGCATGGCATGCCAGTTTGCTCCTTCTCTCCTGCACACACGTGGTCCAGGACTGAGTGCTACATAGTACAAATAGTATTTAGTCTGTATTAAGTAGTACAGATGTAAGCTCAGGTCTAGGTCCCCCAGGGCAGAAGGTGTGTGCAGCAGGATAGTTATCTAGATGGTTAGGCCAGACAATGAAACAGTATTTCTTGGCATGCAGATTAACCAAACCTGAGGTACATAAAGGAATTTTTCTTCAGCTCATAGCAATTTAAGGTGGATTAGGCAGGAAGTTTGGATTGTTCTCCTTTATTTGGGTGCCTACATTTTATCTAACCTGAGGTTTATTTGTCTGTGTATTATTCTGGATTCACCTTGGCGTTCTCTTACACTGAATGAATGAAGGTATAGCTGAGAAATACTGTAGAAGGTGAGTGAAACAAAATGCTTTTATTGCAATGGCAATGTTAAGAGCCAAAGACTACTTCTGCAAAGCTTTATCCACTAGATGCATTTTGCTGCTACAGGATGCTCATAATGAATTGTTATAAGTAAAAAGCTCTCTTGCACAATTCATTAGGCAGTCATCATCTTGAATTACTGCATGTTTTCCTCCTTTCATGTAAAAGTAGCACAGAAAAGGGATGGAGAGTAAAAATGTTCTTATTTCTGGATTATACCTTTACTGACACCTGTCAAAAATGGAGAGGTGGGAGGAAAAGAGGGTTGTGTCAAATAAAATATTCCAAAAATATATAGACTTGGAGCCTGTTCCCCTTTCCATCATTCTTTCTGTAAATCATGAATTAAAAAAAAAAAAAAAGTCTAACTTTGAATCTTACAACAGCTAAAGGAAAACATCCATAGCATTCCTAAACTTTACTAGCACAAGTGTAAAGGAATGGTACATTTCATGCTTCTTCAACATTTGCTGAATCTGGTAAGCACGTGGGCAAGGCTCAGTTGCATCTACCTGCAAAATACTATATGTAGACATAGGTATTGAGATGAATAGGCCCCTTTGTTTACAGGATGACTTTTAACTTTGTCAGTAGACAGATCCAGTTATGTTGACGAAAGAGCAGGAATTATTTCTTAACCTGCTTCAGTCAAAATGAACTGTGTTAGAAAAGACCTGCTTTCTGTACTTTTGAATGCTGTGGTACAATGAGATGTTAAATCAAGTATGAAAGCACCTAGCACTTGTTTTAAGGCATCTGTAGAGCTATAATCTAGTATGAAACTGCATGGCTGCGTAGCGCAGAGCATTAAACTAGCAGAAACTCACTCTGCCACTTCAAATTGGTTCAGATAACCCTGAGTAGGTAATTTTGTCCTAGCAGACCTGGTGTTGCCTCAGGTCTTGTCTGTCTGTGCTGCTCTAGCTTTATGCTGGGTCAGGAATCTTCTGCTCTCCTGCAGCCAGCAGAAACCAGCCTAAAAGAATAAAGCCAGCACGTATATCACATTTTCCAGCTAACTTTTACAGAGTTGAGGTCACGTGTCCCTGCCTGATCCAGATTAAATCTGCACAATCTGGTGAGCTGTATTAACGAGCATGGATTGTTCCATTCGACTGAAAAATGTTACAGAGAGAGAGCTCGCAAAGGCAGCTCAGGCAGCAGACTTAATGGGGTGAAGGAACAGTGAGGAGCAGAGGGGAAGAGCTGATGGGTAATACATTGTTTTTCTATTTGTCTATACCTGAAATGCTCTTAAATCCATCTGCTTCTTCTTATTTTGTGAAATTTGATGTGCTTGCTAGAGGCAGGGCTCCGACTCATGAGCTACAGTCAAGATTTGGGATAGCTGTGAAACCTCCCATCCCCACTTGTCAGCATCTCCCTTTCTCAAGTGTGCCCACCCTCACTATAGGGAGGGCTCAGGCACTTGTGAGCACCAGTAGCACACAGAGATATATTTGTGGTTCATTAATAAGTGGATAATAAAAGAGCAGATATTCCAAATCTGCAACCAGAGAGGGGCACTTGAAAGTAGTGAATGGCAAACAGGTATGCAAAGTTTCACGTTTTACAGCTGTCTCATTTTAATTTGCTTGTGTTTGTGGATCAGATCTCTTAGAAATCCAATTCCATGTTTGTTTCAAGTCGAGATTTCTAACATGTCCTCCAGAACAAGTCAAATTTGAAATGCTCCTTTAAAGATGCCTTTTTTTTTTTTCCCCAAACTTTGCTTTGTTTTCTTTCTTATTACGTTCCACAGTATTTCAAGTATTTCATTCCAGGTAGTTACTGTTTTTCCCTACCCTTTTATAGAAATAATACTGAACAAGGCTCACAAGGAAGAGTGAAGGACTGCAGATGGACAATCAGTAAGGTCAGAATCTGAGGAATCTGAGGTAAATCTTCAGGTCTGTGGAGATCTCTGTGACTTATGGTTCTCTGACATCCTTTCTTTGATGTTAACCTGAGCTGGAGTAGGAATGGGAATAGAGGCTACCTCTATATAGCAGTGTAGCTGGGGAACCTTTCCTGTCCTCCTTTTTTCCTCTTCTCCCTTAAACCTCATGCGGATTTCAAGTCCTCTAGGACAGTCTTAAGGTTCTTGCTGTCTTCTTTCAATTAGCCAGAATCTTCATTTTTTTCAACAGTCAAACAAATTGAAAACAGTAAAAATTGTAAGGTTACGGTGAAGGTCATCACTACATGTAATGAAAGAGACAGAGGTGGAAGTGTAGGAGAAGGTGAGAGAGCTAGCTGGATAGTCCAGGAGCATGTCAAGGGGGAGAAGTGGCTGTGGTTTATGCAATGGATAGAGTCTTTATCAGGTGGGAATAACATGGGTGTAGAGCTTAGTCTGATATACAGGAAAGTGTGCAGGGCTCCTGCAGTTGCTTGTGACATATGCTTATAGTGAAGGAGATAGAAAAGAGCAACTTTTTATATACAGTGGCTTATTAGGATGAGATTGGAGCTGAAGAGGATATGGTGATAGCACAGTATATATAGTGCAGAGGTGGGAAATGTAACTCATGTAAGGCATGAATACAGAGTGAAATGCTCCCTTTCTCAAAAGTGTTAAGCTACTGTAACCACCAATAGTTAATAATAGATTTATTTATCTAACAACCAGTAGTTTATCTAACCACCAGTAATTAACAGTAGATTTATTTATCTAACAATAGATAACAGTAGTTTTGGAGACACATAGAATGTTTCTATTCCTTATTTACCCTGTAAGCCATTACACAATCCAAACACTTTGGAGAACAACCAGAACCTGTCGTCTATGAGAATACCAGGTGTGGGTCAGTAGATGACCACTTCCTCCTTTAAAAACATTTTCTTTCAAGCAACTACAAAAGTAACAAATAAACACTCACACAGGTAAACAGAAAAAGAAGCCCAAAACTCAGCTGAGCAAAGGCAAAATTGCTCTGGCTCTTCCAGAAAGCTGATTCCAAACAGCTAAAACGTCTAACAACACAAACACAGAAGTTAAGGTATATGCTCATGCAACCTTAACTCTGCCTTCTTTTCCTACAGTGAGTTCTGTATGCTCACAGCACACATATCTTCACTCTGCCTGCAAACTACACTGAACACATGGTCCTTATGTCAGCCCAAAAGTTTAACCTGCAGTTTAATCCCTAGAAAGAATCTGAGACACCACAGTTCAGTTCTGACTGATGTTGTTCTTAGAAAGGAGAAACCACAGAGGCAGAAAAACTTACAAAAATATCCACAATCAAAATAAGAAGATAGTGGCCAAGGCCTTCCTGCTAAAGTTTGCTTTTTCCTCAGTCTTTTTTGCAGTCCCCTTGCCATTTGCACATGATGTCATCTCTCACTATCCTTTCATTTGCTTATTATTAAACCAGCAGATCACACTCATCTTCACATTGCTGCTGACAGCCCTGATGGCAAGAAGACACATCACAGCTTTAAAGTAGGCTTGCTGAAGAGACATGCCTTTCTTTGCTTCAAAATACCCACATATATTCACCAAAACATCAGGCAGATGGACATGTCTTGCCTGGATGGCCTCATTCACAAGCAGCGCTCTAGCAATCTGCTAAAACTAACCTGTTCTCTGCAGCTACAGATAAGACAGGTGACACAGCTGGAGTCCTGGCAGATGCTTCACTGGCATTGCTAGGTGCAGGTAGGCAAGGTTAAAGTTACTTGGGGGGGGGGAAGTGTCCAAAATAATGGGATTCTTTCTCTGTTCTTCAGTGAATACTGGATTAAGCCCATGAGTACTTTCAAATTTGAAAAAAATGTGTTTGTTACCTGTTGTCAGATTATTTTCACAGACTGAAACCAAGCTTTGGTTTGATTTGGTTTGGTTGATAGTTTAAAATTGAAGTGTATTAAGATGACATAAAAGAGTAAGAGAATCTTGAGAATGTTAAAGGATGAAAAAAAGCTGAGGCATTAACCACGGTATTTTTAGACTTAAGCTCTTCAGGGCAGTGATCGTCTGCTGTTGAGTATTGTACAAAGCTGAGCATATTGCAAGTTCTAAACAAGCACAACAACAACATCTCTGCTGTTAACTCTCCTCACATTACATAAAAGGAAAAAATACAGATTCAACAAATATGAAGACAGAAATGTTTTAGTCAGGGAGCACATCTGTAAATCAAATTATGCAGAAGGATTCCCATTTCAAAAATCTGGAATAAAAAGGCAGCTTGATCATATATTTCCAAAATAATCAGGCTGTCAAATGTACTGTCTGCTTACTGTAGACCAAAGCAAGCTACCGGGAAACTAATGAAAAAATGTATGAGCTGACAGTTATAATTCCTAATGTTTCTGACTCAAATTAGGCTACTTCAAATTTCATTAACTAGAGAATACTGTAACTGAAGCAAAAAAAAAAAAAAAGTTGAAAATTCTTTTGAAAAGTCATAGAATCATAGAATTCCTAATCAAGAGCATGATTTTTCTTTTCTTTGCACCCCAGGCCATCATGATTATGAAAACTGGACAGGATGGAAGATAGTACAATTAGGCACCATCATTCTCTACTCATTTACATTAAAATTCCATTTTTCACTTGCCATACACAAATATAAATAACTCCACAAGATGTAATCATGTTCCTGGTGTTTTCTCAGATAATAACAGTCCATTCAATAATAGTTTACAACCCCAGGCATTGCAAAACCCAAATGGGATAACAGAATGTATTGTTCAAACTAAGAAAACAAAGGAAGGTAATCAAGGTCCTTACTTGACTACAGCTGTCTTCAGACATAAACCTTGAGAAGTATTTCTTAACCAGTGATTAATGAGTAGACAACTGAAAAAAAGACTGTCAATTTGCAACTTGATTGCTTAAACAGTGCAACAGTGACTCCATAAAAAAAAAAAAGCTGTTATCACAGAGTTTATACAGAAAAGCCAGTTCTACAGGAGAGCAAAGCTGTTTCTCTTTTTTAACACTGCTGACAAGGTAAGGATATGGATACATAAGTGTTGGTCATAGAAAATGCATTCAGGTCTACTACCAGAAAAAATACCAAAAGGATTTGAATTCTAAAGAATTCTGAAATATATATGTATACTTCCAGTAATTTTGTCAGGAGAGCTGAAAATCAAATAATTGATATGAAAAACATAATGAAGAAAAAATTACAACAAATCTGAGATACAGGATGCACAGGACAAATATTGGGTTCATCAGAAAACAGAACCACTCCCTGAAGTAGCTGAGAAGACTTTAGAAGTAATTCAGAGGGCTTGATGGTTTTACTCTGAATGTCACACATCGTCTTATGGAGAATAAAAAGAATCAACCATTTCTGAGGTCTCATCCATTTCTACATCAAGAAATATCATCCCTTCAAGTTTGCTTCAAGGATTCTGAGGTTTACAGTGGGGAAGAAAATAGGAGAAATGGGTGAATTTCTCCATTCTCTTCAGCAGCCTCTTAGGCATCCTCTAGTTTAGCCTGTATTACACATGTGTGTGCACATACACAAATATGCACAAACAAATCCCCTTTGGTCAGACACCTCAAGGAGGTCCTTTAGCTGCAAAAAAATCCTGTAACAGTCTCATCTTTGTTGCCATCAAACACAGTTAGCAGGAGAAAACCTGAGCTGGAGAATGCTTTGAAGTCTGAATGGGCTTGTCCATGCTACCACAGGGCACAGTCTTCCCCACTAGCTGTGAATGGCTCAGGGGTCATTGGCTTCTCGTGAGAGAGAGAGCAAGTAACATTGCAGAAGTGCTCAGCATGGCTGAACAATTACTTCTAGCACTTCTGATTAGAGGCAATGCTATTTCAGATAAAACAAATCAATATTCTGTTATGTTAGGAGAAGAGTTGGGTAAAAAAACAAAAAAGAACAAAACAAACAAACAAAAACACTATTAGCAGTCAGGGGAAAAACTGGAGCAATGTGTGTTGCTGCAATGCTTCTTCTGGCAATCACAACCACTTGTGTGTAACTAACAACACTTAATAAACAGAATCTACCAAGGCTGTTTGTTAAAGAGAAAAAGTGATGTTACTGACCATGCAACAAGAATTCCCTTTATTTGAAAATTTTCAGAGAACACAGGAGCTAATTCTTTTAGATTATAGTTTGTCAGCTATAGTTAATTCTTTGGAAGTTACGGTTTAAATGACTTCTCCTCTGCAATCTGTGTGTGCATATCCATCAGAGAGAATAAGAGGAAAGGCTGGTAAAAGAAAGACTCGGTAGCTGTAGCTCAGTGTTGCCAGGAGATTCGTCTTCTCTTCTGTTCACTTGAGCCTTCATTAAGTGGAAGACTGAATAGTAACACTTAAAAGTGGATTAAAAGAGTGAACCTGGACCATATGGGGAGAGCTCAAGAAATCAGATGACCAAGAGTTATATATTATATACAATAATTATATATGAAAATGAGAAGAGACAGGAAGAATTATCTAGGGGGACCTGAAGAGGTAAAATTGATGTAGTGGAGTAAAAATGAGCAGTGAGAAATGTTGGTTGAAAGAAATGTCTACAAAATAGTCTCTTCATCGCTAACATCTTTGTTGCTATATAAATCTTCATTTTAAGATATTAGAAGTGTGTAAGTGAGTGGGAGGTTAAAATCAGACAGGAGATAGAAAAAGATTTATAACCCATGCTCTTTCTTCCTTTCCACTTAGTTTTAGATGTGACTGAACAGTTAATTATTTGCACTGCTGCCTTGGCAAGCAAATCAAGGAGAACAATAAACCTGAAGCATCTCCAAATTCTTCTATTTAACATTTGATCATTTGCTAGAGCAAACAGTCTTTGCCATGAGAACCAGGTAGAGTTTTGTTAAGGATGCCACAGCTTGGTTTGTCTGATTTAGTACTGCATGCTGTGAAATTTCTCCTAGAGACTCGATCACACTTGGCAGGAATAAAACAAAATAAATGCAAAAGAATATTGTTGAATCAAAGCTACAGAATATTTCAAATTCAACCATGAAATTAAAGTAGATTTTACATTGAGGCTCTGTTTCAGGCATGTCAATATGCTGTAAATATTGCCTGCTGCCAGAAAAGATGGTCCTGTTTTCCCCCAGGTTGCCTATTCCCACTACCATCACTGTACCAGAAACAGCATTTGTAGGGTGAGTCAGACCACCATGCAGCTGCACAAATATTCATGCCTACCCAAAGGAGGAAGAAGAACATCCAATTGGGAGTGGCAGTCCATAGTTATGTCAAATTAAAGTGACTATAGTACCACAGGCTAAAAAATGTGGAGGATATTCCTCTTAGCCTGCAAGCAGAAATCACAAACAATAAAAAACCTCAACTTAGAGCACTATGTGACCTTTCAAGTTAGCATGCTGGCAATAAAGTGTTTTGAAATGTGACCATCTGTTTTTGTGTAGATAACTGGAAATTCAATTTATCATTCTGAAACTCCTCGACTTATTAAGCACCAACTAAGTGGTTACTTACCCACTCTAAAACTATAAACCGTACACTTGCCTATACAATAATGTCCCTTCTTTTTTGCCTGTAGCTAAGCATAGCCCCTGATAGCAGAAGAATGTTCCAGCTGCTGCCTACATTCCTTAACATGTAATACATTTAACAAGGAAGCACAGACAGATCAAAGACTCCTGTAGTGAGTTGGTTTGGGTTTCCTCTTCTTTCCTTTCATTTTTGATCCACAGCTGGATATTATGGCCACTGAAGATCCAGGCTGAAAGATCTATTTCTATATTTAAGTCTCTAATTAGAGCTGCTGATTTTTGGTGATTCTGAACTCCTACAAATCTCATGAATTTCATCATACTATTGACAAGTTTCTAAAAACAGAAAATGAAGCTTCATTTACGTAGTTATTTTTGACTGCACAGGCAGTAGATATGCCTCATGACTTATGGAAGAATTACAAACAATAATACATTTCTGTGGATCAGAAAATAAGTTGAAGAAAAACTGTACAAAAGACAAGAGAAAATAAAAGGGACCATAGCCAATAGAAGAGATTAAATTTAGGAAAGAGAAAGAGAACAGGATCATGATATGAATTTTGCCAGAATGAATCCAGCAGGATTTCCACCATGTTGTTCAAAACTGAGTCTTATATGTAAGGGTTAAACTTCACAGAGCAATCTTAAAGTCTGTACCTCAAACATTTGCTGTTAAACTGTAGTACTTGTTATCTTGAAGTGGAAACAGCAGATTTTCATAACCTCTGAAAATCAAATACATATACATATACTGTGTATGCAGTTTTGCCTAGTACTAGCAAGAGGTGTTACAATGAAAACAACCAAGGTACAAGCGTTTATTAATTTGATTTTTACTCATTCCAAAGAATGTGTTTCGTCAAATCATGTAATTTTTCTGATATTCATTGTGTGAATATGTGCCTAGCGAACTGGAAAAACAGAAATAAAGTCACTTTGTGAGTGTCCAAAGTCCATTCAGATCTACTTCTAGTATTTATCATCTTAAATTTGTTAAATGTTACGTTTTGATCTTTCTGCTGCTAAAAGCAAATACTTTAGGTCTCATCTGTTTACAAGTCAGACAATTCCAAAGCATGCAGAAGACTGCTGCAAGGCAGTTGATGAGGAGTCTGCTAGGCTACAGTATAGATCCACAATAGCCAAAAAATGTGTAAGACATGTCCACCTCAGTCCGAGTGATGGAGGGGTCATGAGCAGAGTGCATTCCAGTTTCTGCCCCTTGGAGCATTCCTTCTGGGCTGCTATTACCAGAGCAGGATAAAGAGCTCTTGGATACAAAAGAGCCAAGAGAGAAAGGAAATATGTTTTAGACTTGAAAGGAGACAATCCAGGCCTAAGGAACTGGCTTTCTATTTTGGTTCCTTCTGCCATCTGAAATAGCCATTCCCACTAATTCTCTTTAAATTCCATTCAGGAGTCATCTGCTTGGTGGGCAGTGCCTCTGCAACTGCCTAAAAAAGTGCATATCCCATTGCCTGAACTTCCCAGTTTTCCAGTACTCAATCATTCTCCTGAAACTTGGCCATTGTTTCCATCTTCACCCCTGCCCTACAACATCTACAGATGCTTCCTGTAAAGCTGAACAGTTTAGTTGTGCCATTCAGGCATGTGTAGATAAACTGGCTTTGAAGAATTTCATGATATGTTTGTATGAAAGACACTGCATAAAAATAAAGTGTTTCATCATG
This sequence comes from Apteryx mantelli, assembly GCF_036417845.1. NCBI lineage: Eukaryota > Metazoa > Chordata > Aves > Apterygiformes > Apterygidae > Apteryx > Apteryx mantelli. The sequence continues at coordinate 85,699,120 of NC_089980.1, read as the reverse complement.
TGACCAGTCCAATCTGATCTAACCTCTTCACTTGTTATCTCTTGAGTAGACAAAATCTCCTCCTAGTGATACAGATTGTTATTCATATATATGTGTACACAAACCTACATATATTTGTGTGTATATATATGTCTGTATGTACACGTGTGAGCTGATAATTACTGTATCTGAATAACATACTGGTGACTTTTCTGATAAATCAGATAGAGAACCCCAAACTTTGTTCCTCCAGTGATGTTCTTTTCTCTTGAAAAAAAAAAAGGATTATAAAAAGAAGGAATAAGCATGACTATACTGTCATCATTGCTGCTTTCCACAGTATACAGCTGCTCAAAATGTGTTGAAGTTCCAAAATGGGAGGTAAACAAGAATAATATTTGGAAAATGCCATGATTCTCTTCAGCATTCCTTCATATTTTTCTGGGTTTGCTCATTGATCTTAGACCTCTGTTCATATGAATGCACCAAAGAATAGTGCAAATATCTTGAATAGCAGAGAAAAGTTGATGACATTTCAGAAACATGATAAATAACCACTTCATTTCCCATATGCAATATTTAACAATAGCTTTTAATACAAAATATTGACTGTTCTGTCGGTTACAGGAATGTCTCCAACAACCTTGGTGGGGGGAAACCTCTTTAATCTTTTAAGAAACAATCGAGTTAAAGAATGAAGAAACAGATAATCAGAACTCTTCTATTGCCTGCACTGCAACAGCAGGTCCCAGGCCTGGCAGCATTCCTTTGAAACAAACATATTTCAGCAATGTTTTTTCGCTTTTACAGCAGACCAGTTTTCCCACTCACATTTTACTGGAAAAGTAATATCAAGCAAGTCTACATTTTATCCAAATGCTAATTTTAAGAAGACGGAGTAGTCTTATCTACCCACCAATTGGAGATATGAAGTTTTGGTCGAATTGTGCATGATGGCATGAAGTGAAGTACATCATAGAAGTTGGAATAAGTTAAGCTAGGTCATAGATCAAGCAAAAAGTTAAGTTGCAAACACAATCTCTTATTTTTCAAAAGATGGAAATGTTTCACAGACAGGGGCAATTAGCTGATATATAGAAGACAGTATGGAAAGGGACTATAAAATCACTGTCTGTCAAAGTACTCCCTTGTAGGATGAAAAGTGGGAGTCAGGGCACACAGGAGTATTGGCCTGCTAAAGTGAGTTACTCCATTGATTATTCCAAACTGGCCCAGTAGTTAATGTGGTCACTAACCAACAGGTCCTCACCCATTCCTCCAGAGTGTGGATATCCCTGTTTATTTGATTTGATTCAATTCAATTCTTTTATTCTATTCCTTTCTGTTTCAGTCAGAGCCTTTCTACTCCTTACACAAAACCCTGCAGGGTTAACAGACACACAAATGTATAGGATGAAAACTCAGGATGGTTATTTTGATTATTTGAAATCATTGTTCCCACCTTACTTTTTTATTCCAGGAGTGCAAGGCACTGATGTTATCATATTTAGCTAATATTAGACAATAGCAACATGATTCTACAGCTGTAAAGTGGTTGTGTTTCTACCAGAATGACAACTCCTCTCCTCTTTTGTGTACCCATACCCTAATATTTTTGCTTTTACAGTCTCAAATACTACTCCAAATCCTGAGGTATCAGCACCAGCAAATTACGGCAATATTTGGCTGTCACAATAAAAAAACCCCAATCATCTGATGTGTTCACTCCAACCTGTACACAGCCATTCTCAAAACTTTGCTTGGGAGGGGTAATGTAATCAACATGCTTGCAAAAATCATCTCATATAATAATGCTAGGAAGTCCAGTGTCTTCACATTGTATGTCTGGAGAAAATGCAAACAAAGTGCTTATGAAGGAAGAATAATTTTGCCTTGAAAAGAAAAAGAAAAACATATTTCTGATGGTACATCAAACTGACAGTGAGATGAGATTTTTACTCAGTAAAGTAACTATCGTACTGTAAAAGCACTTATGTTGGGGTTAAATAAGTTTATGGAATGCAGAATTCTTTTCTGGCTGATACAGGGAAGGCTTGTATCTAATAATTCCCTGACATCAGTGATATGATATTATTATGGATACACCCACAGCACCTGCATAAGCTCTAGTACAGCAGGATACCCTCTCACAGTGACCTTTTCATAATACTACACTGTATTTACAGCCATTAACCAAGTTAGTGTTGTTATGCAGCTGTTATGCTGCTATCTTGTGTGGGTGGCTCTCTAATGCTGGCTTTTTAAGGGTCCTTGAAATCACAACAGGATAAATCTTCAGGGAGAAAGTTCAACCACATTCTTTTGGCAAAAGGAAGCCTTTTCTATCATGCAGTCCCTGAACTCACAGTTCCCTGTCCTGCTCAGGCTGCCCTAGTTGACCTGTAATGAATGCAAAAAGTGAAATCACAGGTTTTCAGAGCATTTCCTATTGCAACAGGAAGGGTTTTAAACTACCTTCCACATTCCCTGGTTTCATCACTGCTACAAGAAGAGGAGCTGGTTCAGTGTGGTGTTGAGCAAGCAGGCAAGCTGAGACAAGCTGAAGATGCCATTTTTATCCTGTGTGAACGTTCTGTGTGGCCAACAAGAATTTTACACCTGAAAAAACATTTATATCACCACCATTGCACAGATCTGAAATGTAGGCAAGCCCATGACTCCTTCACAATAACAGGAAACACTGTCGTCAACAGTGAGCGGGCTGTACAGAAGCAATCTATTCTATACATGTTTGACAGGGAATGTAAAGAACATTCCCTTGTAAAATTTATTTGGACAACAAAGGGTTTGGGAGGACTGTGCTATATTCTCATGAGAAGCAAGGTGTTTCCAAAGATCTCTTAAAAGGCTGAAATGCCTTGTGTGGCCTTTCAAATGCTTGGGTAAAAAGGGGAAAAAATGAAGCATTATGAGGTTTGTTTAGCATCCCTTCTTGTGATGAAGTTGCACTGGCCCCACATAGCATCAGAAAGACTGTGCCACCCCTTCCCTCTAAATAGCATTTTTCTTTTCTTTTCTTGCACCATCCAACTGCCAAAATTTCTGGCTCCGAAGATCAGAGCAAAGCAGGTGTGCAAGAACCCACTCTTCCCCAGACAGTGTTTTTCAGCTTGCCTATCAGGACAAGAGGTGGCACAAGCCATCCCTCAGAGTCCAGCATGCAGGGAGCCCCAAGGTCCCAGAGCAGCTACACAAGTGTCGGGAGAACTTCCTGCTTGGGGACCTGACTCCGTGTGGCCACAAAACTCCCACTAGAGGTCTTTTCACAGGGAATACAGTTCAAGGTATTCATAACAGTCTTCTAGTCATGGAAAAATCAAATAAAGATATTACAGCTAAATATTGCCAGCATTAATGTCCCTCTTCAATCCCTGTCCTTGCATCCAAGTTCTTTAATCTTGCTAAAGGATAAAAATGTAACATATTTCTTCATGGAACTTAAGCACATTTTCTTTGAGATACTCCTTAATGTTTTTGCTTAAGGGATTTTTTAAAATGATTTACATTTATTCACCTGTCATTAGGAAATATGAATTAACATTTATTTCATGGCATTTGATGGAAGAAATAGTCTGGCTCTGTGTGTGTGTGTGTGTGTGTGTGTGTGTGTGTGCGCGCGCGCGCGCGCATGTGTGTGTGTGTTTGTCTATGAGCAAAAAAGACGTCAGAAATCCCAGGAGCATAACTTAGTTCTCCATTTCCTAATGGGAACATACATTCATTGCATATATGTGGAGGCATGTGAAGATTGACTATACTAGCTCAGGCTCGCTGTGGATATTTCCTTACCATCTAGGTGTACATACAAATTAATGTGCATCCTTCTCTGCTTGAATTAAAAAAAATAATAAAAAAGTTTATCTTTTTTCACAAGCTTACCTGTGAAAACTGAATGTCACCACTCAGACAAATACAATAGCTTTCTGTAAATCTGGGCTAATCAAGTATCTGAAAAACAACTGTCTGCAGGAAACAGCATGGCAGACCTTTTTTGTTTTCATCTGGGCAGAATATAACAAGGAGATGGACTTGCTCAGGCCTTGAGCCACAGCTCCTTTTTATCCCCATGGAGGACTGGCATTGAGGACCTCTCCAGTACTGGCAGAACACCAAAACTCAAGCCCTGACATCTGATTTTTAGAGATCTATAAATATTTACACGTGAGAACAAGGTAGTTTAAGGTATTTTTTAGAATTAAGAAATGCTATGCTGTTGAGCAGGCTACATATTATGGAGAACCAGACAATTGAAATATACTGATCTTGTTTTTCTCTTCACATTCTCCCAAGCCCTTCTTGACCTTATAATGTAGGGCATGACAACATAGTGATCACAGAAATTACCTCAGTATAATTCAGTATAATCCTGAGTTAGCTGGTCAGCCTGGGGACCAGAGGCAGTGTAGACACAGGACCATGGAGCTCAGCACCATTTGATTTGCCTCCAAGTATAGTCATACACTTACACACATAATAAAAGGCATTCTATTGTGAGCCCACACATTGTAAAGTAATAAGAATATCACTTAAAAAAAAAAAATTGTTTAAGGTAACTTGTTGACAGTTAGTAGTCACTCCTGTCTAAGTGTTGACTCTTAACACAGTTGGGTTAGAAATGTTAGTTATAAGACTGCCAAAAGGCCAAATGGGTTCTTCTTTTTGTGTGCAAGGCAGGGGACAGAAGGCTGAATGCATAATTTCTGTCAGTCACCCCCTAGCCTTTTTGCAAATCTGTGCACTTACAGTTCATCTGCGGCTCTAAGTCATAATCTTTGCAATCAGTCTGAAGCTGCACTAACACAGTAAGTTCAACTCAGTGCCAAATTTCAGGGACCACTGAGGAGTAACAAGGCATCCCATTAAATGATACAGTATGCTCCCTTTGCTATGCTCAGTAAATCTTGAGAGCTTTGTATGCAGGGAATGACCACTGGAATACAAAGAAAGAGAAAAATCTGGGTGTTCTAGTCCATCACAGCCACCACTGTAGCACAACCATGAAAAGGCAACTGTGATCTCAGGAGGTAACAGGAGAAGTGTTTCCAGTGGAGACTGGAAACTACTCCTGTTATTATGTAAAGCACTCCTGAGCTCTCATCTGGAACACTGTGTACAGTTCCAGTCAGCCATGGTCAAGAAAAGTAAGTTCAGACTGGAGCAGATGTAGACCTGGGATACCGCAGGGCAAAGGGAATGCAGAGCTTATGAGAAATGACTGAGACAGAAAGACTCAGTTAGTCTTATCAAATGGGAGGTCATGCTCAGCAGAGGGGCAATTGTGCTTTATATTACATATAAGTCTGGGCAAGCAGCAGGGCTGAACAGGAATTATTTAAACTAACCAGTGATGTTGATCCAAGGCCAAAAGGGTATAAATTAGCTATGAATAAAATTAGTCTAGAAATTAGATAAAAATATCAAACTATTATTGTCACTAGAATTGTGGACCCACGTGGCCCTATCCTACCTGGTGGTCATCGTATCTTGTTCAACTTCACTTTTCATAATCCACCACTATCTCACCTCCAGTCACAGTCACTATAACTGGGCAGCAATTAGCTGACTAAACCAGTCATGTTTCCATTTGGGAACAGTACAGTGTTCTGCTTAGCTCGAAATAGTTCACATCAACATTTCTGAATCATTTTTTTCCCCTTACATTAAACATTTCAACATTTGCCTTAAATTGGGACCAAAAAAAATGTCAAACCTTGTTTTGTGGAGGTATTGGGGGGCTTTGTTCTCCTTAAAAAGGATCTGACCCTGAGGAGATTGTATGCTATAATGCTTCACCGGATATAGCTCCCCTCTGAAATATTGCAGGACATAGCAAGAGATGTATGTTTTACAGCTTTCGGGAGCAAAAAGCCAAGGATGGTGTGACTGAATGTTAAAGAACAAAGTTAAACTTCACCTTCATGACCCACTAATACATACTTTCATGGCCTAGGCACCTTGGCAGCTTCTTTCTATATCCACTGTACAAAATGTATTTCAAATTGAACATAGAAAGAGTTGTAAAAAGTCAGGGGATTTCCAGAAATTAGTTCTGTTTGGATTTTAGCCTTCAATAATGAAGAATGGTTTGTATTTGTATTGTCATTCCCAACAGACTGTGTCTGAAATGCTTAGAACAGAAGTAAGGTTAGCTCTTCTGTAATAAGTTTCTAGAGCCAGCAAAAAATGGGCATTATTCCCATGCCTAGTTCTGCATATTTCCTCTTTGGCAACAGCATATTTTAACCTGTCTTGATTGCTAGGATGTCTCAAGTGAATTCATCTTATTTAATGATGAATTAATTTCCTCTGTTTGACTCATCCCTGCAGTTGGTGCATATCCATCATAGACTGTTTGAATATCTAGTCAGATAACCACAACACAGGGAAACCCTCTGGTTTAGAATTGTATCCATATCTCTTGGATTTGACCAGAAATCTCCTAAAAACAGTTCTAAGTGAAATATTCTGTGCTTCTGGCTTCTGAATAATGAAGAAAATTTTCTAAAAGACATTTTATGATTACTTTCCTGCCTTGTTTTCTGTTTTGTTGTTTTGTATTTCATTCTCTGCTTATTTAGGTCCTGGGAGTACAGAGGCATGTAAAAGGAAAAAAAAGAAAAATCACAAAAGCTCAATTTTATTCATTTCCTAAACCTTTCCCCCAGTAGATTCAGGAGTAAATATAAAATTGTGGAGTTTTTTTACCTAAAAAGATAAATTCCTGTGGGATATACAAAGTGTTTGTTTATTTTCAGTTTTCCACACTAATAGTTGGGTCATATACCTGCAGGTCACCACAGATAAGGATAACTGTTCCACACAGTGTATACCTCCTTCCTTTTAAATTTTACTTCCTGGTAGTATTTACCCTAAGAATAATCCAAATATTTATATTGCTCTTTCAGAAAATGTACTGAGCAAAGGAGCTATTGATTTCCGGGAACTGATATTTTTAACAGCGTTCCCAGTGTTCTCCCCAAATGGTTGAACATTGCTTTCATTTTAATTTATCCACTCCTCCACTTCTCCTCAAATGAGGTTAAAAAGTTACTTGACTGTTCTCACACCAGTCTACAGCAAAGCTTCTGCGACAGAGCGGCAGTATCACACCCACAGAGGATTGGCAAGAAACTATGTAGCTGAGGCCAAAATTTCTCTATCCATTCAGTCTTTATCAGTTGCCTTTCAGTCAAACTGCCAGCTTTCTTTATACCCTACACCAGTCTCGGGCTAATCAGTGAGTTTAGCAGGTTAACACTGTGATTTACAAGGCCTGAGTGCATCGTATCATTTCAACATCATTGGACTGAAACTTCAGAGCTAGATAATGCAGCGTTTACTCATGAAAGTATTCATTAGTTGGGGAAGGAGGCCAAATGATTTAATAAGATTGTTCCCAGGAGTAAGACTCCCTTAGGATTAGCTGAATCCGGCCCCAAGACCCATCAGTGAAAAGGAGTCTAGTCCCTGAACCTCTGGCTGAGTTTTTTGGATTCCTAGATTTACACTGGAAATAAAATTCTACTACAAGGCTTTTTTAGACACCTTTTATAAACTGGACAAAATCATTCTTTTTCATCTTCCGTGTTTTTTGGAAGTCTCACAAAATACAGCAAATAACAAGCATAAAAGAAAGAAAGAATAATGGATGCATGCATGCATGCTTGGATAGATAGATAGGATATTTTACACTTAAACTGATAGGCAAATCAATTCTTATAAAGAAGAACATAGTAAATTTCTAAGTTTTTGCATACTCATAATGAGAAATGGGTGAATGAATCATCATTTAATGGGATGGAGAAAAGTAATATTTCTGTTATTCAAGCATGACAAATGGTGTGACATTAAAATGTTACCTTTTTTGTTACTTTTTCACAGAGAGAAGGCATAGTATGCTCAAAAACCAGGTCAGAGGATGAGTTTTACTGTGTTTTTCTCTGTCACAATAAAGTAACATTTTTGTTGTATATATCAGGCAGAGTCTACTTAACTCCCAAGATACATATTTAGTAGGACTGAACTATGCACATTGCACATTCTTTTCTTTTCATAACAGATTTCATAATCTAGTTTTAGCAATAGTAGATCAGGAAAATAACTTTTGTATCCAAGACTCATTATATACCTCAAGAATGTAGCCAGGAGGATGAACAAAATCATGGGCATTGTCAGGAGAAGGTAAAGTTTTCGTGCCTCAGGTCACATACAATTCTTAACCTGATTTTTGATTATATAATTAATATGTGAGTGTTAACTGTGAAGAATATAAAGAACTTTGTTATGTTATTAGGTTAAAAACTATACTTTGAGCCTTTTTTTTTCTTTTATTTTTCTTTATTTTTGAGACAGTATCACTTCTGGACAACAATGACATGATGAAATGTTAATTTCCTCAGACTGAACTCTGAAAACTGTATAAACTTGAGTGCCTCAGAAACACAGAGGGTACAGAGAGAAAAAGAAAGCCTGAATAGAGGAGGGAGCAGGGCACCATTCCCCAGGGAAGAAATGGGCTTTCCAAGCCAGGAAGCGCTTCATCTTTGCTTTCTGATTCCTTTATCTCACTGTTTACAAACCCCAGCTATCTTAGCACTCACTTGTTGCCACATATTTTCTTTCTGAGGAATCATTCCACCCATTTTTAAACCAAGACAAAATGCCAGTTTTCTTTTATGCTAAGTTTTCTCCTTAATGAGTTCTGTTTAATGTGCTGCTATAGCTCAGAAGAAAGACACTGTGAATTTGGGAAACTACTGAATATATATTAAGAAGAAAAAAAAAAGAAGGAAAAGAAAGCTACACTGACTAATATTAACAACTTGAGAACTCACTGTCTCTCACATCTCTTTCCTTTTCCACTGCATAAACTGTTAACAGAGATGTTTTGGAGATACTGATGAAAACTCCAAGGCTCACAGCAGCTGGTACATTTGGAGATAGCACCCTGGTGCCATCTCTGCCTTTCTAGTTCCAGCCAAATTCATCTCCTGCCCAGTTGCAAAGCAGAGAAAAGGAGCCGAGAGTGCCCTCTCCCCTTCATCGTACCATCCCGGGAGCAGCCCCCCGGCCCTATCCCTCGGACCATGCAAGAACATGGCCTGCCAGAGTGTTGCTTGGGACAGATCAAAACTGCCCCGGAGTGGGCTGACAATTAAGCAGGACAGAAAATCAAGCCTACACCTTAGCCCTGTACCTCTGCACCTTTTGCACCTATACACGGCCCATAGCCAATTCCATACAGATTGCATTAGAAACAATTTGAACACCTCAGGGAAATTAAGCAACATTTTGCTGGTGGGAAAATTTGGCAAAGAGCTCCTTGATTTACCTAAAATCTCACAGTAAGACTTCAGCAGCAATGTGAGGACGGTCTTTGCTTCTAGCCATTAGCACCCTGAGCCAGCCAAGCACTTGAGTGTGTGTAACTGTACGCATGTGCAGAGTCTTAGGGTGTTTAATAGAGCTAGCAATATACTTAAAGCTGAACACATGAATAAGTTATCTCCAAGAGAGTCATCTTCTTTTACCACTCTTCTGGTCTCTGGTCTCTAGAATCACACCTAATACTGGACAAGTCAATGCAAGAACTTCTTCTGTAGTACTGAGAAGACTGCTCTATTTGGCTAAATCAACAAGGGTGGGTAAACAGGACTTGGGAGTTTAAAAGTAACTTATGCATTTATTTGCTTTTCAAAAGTAGTAGCATGACAATTCATACAGTGTTTTCCATAGAGTTTTCCAAGCTAAACTTATTTTTTCAAGACATAAGAAGTCACATTTTATAATTGCAGAGGTCTTTTAGAAAACTAACATAAAGAGATGTTAATAAAAATTCCAACCCCTCTAGGCATCATTTGAGGTCACTATAGTCACTATAGATGTCCCTCTAGACACAGAAGATTTCTCATCTGTGATAACAGGGACTGAAGATGAGTAGGAGGACAATTCAAGGCCCTAGACACTAAAAATGTGTGATGGTGAAATAAAATATCATTGACATAAAAGGGAGTAGGTACAAATTATGAATGTGCCTACAGCTATTTGGACAGAGTAACTGAGATTCATGTAGCTTTTAATCACTTCTATGCTTTGCAGCAGAGATATTCTCTTCTGAAAGTGTGTGTGTGTGTGTGTGTGTGTGCGCATGTGCGTGCGTGCGTGTGTGTGTGTGTGTGTGCACATGTGGTTTGTGGGAGCGGTAGAATAATTGACTGAAAAACACAATCATTAATAGAAAATTATTAGAGAACTGCTAGAAATGTTCCACAGAGTTGCCCTGTAGGAAGCAAGGAGAGTAGTAGCTTTGTTTATATTCATGGTCTGAGAAACTGTACAATATTCATGCTAACAGAGTGATTAAAGCAAAAAAGAGACAAACAAAAGGAGAGGAGGCAGTTTTGCTCCTCTTACTGTGTCGCTTTGTTTAAGGAAAACTCAAAACGAGTTCCTCTCTGCTGAAGCAAACTCTGAAGACTCCCTGCTGAGCCAAAAGAGGGAGTTTTACAGTCCCATTCACTTTTCCTCTGCTTTCCCAGCATTGTGTCAACCTTTGCACTGTGTCACACATCCGCAATGCAAGGCACAATACAGCTGCAGCACTCAGATTGGAGACCAGAGAGAAGAATCACATAGTTTTTCTCAAAAGTGTGGCCTGGATTTCTATTGCTGCACATCTCTAGTTTGGTTCTGCTATCCAGATGCTGTTTGTTGTTGATGCCTGAAGATGGAACTTATTTTGTGTGAAAGCTCTTACATTTTAAATGAGAATCTGGTATGCTAATTAACTGCTCCAGAAATGAATACATTCAGAGAAACACAGCAGGCTAAAGGAAAAAGGATCACAGACCAGGGATAAAATGAGCCAATTTATGCTTTAAGTCTAATAGACTTTTTTTTTTCATATTTGTATTCAGTTTCAGTAGCTCTTCCCTGAGCCAATATTGCTAACTTCTGTCAATAAAAAAATAACAGATGGAGAAAGTAATTAATAGATGTATAAAAAATACCCAAAATGAAAAAGAAATGCTGGAATTTAAGATTTGTTCTTCTCAGGTGAAGTAACTTTAGCGTAGTCCCAGAAAAAAAACACATAGCTAGAGAAAAATATTTCTGAATATTTTATTATTTCAAACCTCCCTTACAGTAATTTCTCAGCATACATAAAAATACCTAGTATTTGATGATGAGTCTAATTATGACTGATTTTCCAACTGATGTGAAAAAGACACCATCCTGGACTGGTCTCCGCAGAGAATATGTGTAATTGTATCAGTGGAAATCACTGAATAAGTAAATGTTAAAAAAAAAAAAAGAAAAACAAAGATCCACAGATTTTTCCCCTTTTCAGTTTTGCAGTTCATTGGACCTGCCTGATATATATGTTTACTGAAAAGTAATTGTAATGAAAAATATTTTATTAAAAAAGGAAAATATTTTTAATAGAGAATCTAGGGAACAGTGAGGTTTTTTAAATGGCAGCTCATATGTTTACTGAAATCTGATCATGTTTATTAAAAATATTTATCATACAACAAATATCCTAATTTAAAAAGTTAAAATTTTAAGGAATTTGTAATAATTATATATATATCTCTGCAGCATATTTTAGTTAAGTAAAAACATGACATCTTGAAATTTTCAGAAAAAAAAAGTTTTTACCCTCTCAGGATACTAATTCATCATCAGAATAGTCACTAACCATAATGGCTTGATGAAAAAATGTATTTTTTGAAGAACTTATCATACAGTTCACATAGTTAACTGACGAAAAACTCTCCAAAGAAAAATAATTGGAATGAATAAAGCAAAAGTTAAAAGGAATCAATTATCAAGATCAAAGCAATATAGCAAAATTGTTAATATATATTTTCATATTTATCTTATTATTTCTTTCCAGCTTTCATGTTAGGTACATGAGGAGCAAGTAATGACGTGTAGTTAAGACACATTTATAAAACTATGTTGTAAGTACTTAGAACCTTATCCAATCTGTTGGGACTAAGACTTCCTATGATGGGCATAGTCCCGTTTGGCCAGCTTTGTTCACAAACGTCTCTGTCCTCATTTCCACCTGCCTTCACCATCCTCTCTCTCTCGTCTTTGCACAGCCCTCTGAATAGGAAGACTGAAGATTCAAGAGGCAGTTTGAGTCCAGACAGGTATTGCCCTTCAGAAAATGGGAAGAAGGGACTCCTTGAAGCTGGGGCTGAATCCCTTGTAATGCTTGGACACCTCACGGGCTGTGTCTGCACTGTGATGTGGAGGTGCTCCACAAGGTGCCCTCTCCCTGTTCTCTCCTGCCCTGGAGGTCCCCAGATCGGGGGACATGCGGCTGGGCTCCATGGCTCAGTGACTGCCTGCCTGGATTTCCTCCTGGGGAGGACACTGGTCCTGGCACACAATCAGGATGCAGCCGGCGTGCTCCCAGCTCTCACAGTTTAATTGAGGCCAAAGTCTTTTACATCAGCTGCATCAAGTCATGAAATGGACTTGGGCTTGGCTGTGGGCAGTTCAGTGAAGATCTTTGCTCTATGAATAGTGACAGTCATCTAAACAAGCAGAGCATTAGGATTTAGAAAACACTGGAAGGAGAGAAAAAGCAAGAAAAAAAAATTATGCTGCCATATTAAGATGTGATGCTACTTCACTTGGACTCGACTGTGCAAAGCGCTGGTCACCTCACTCCAGAAATATTACTGCAGCTGTAGGGAAAGTCACGATAAGCATTAGGGCAAAGAAAAAATAACACACAAAGAGAAGATGTGAAGGTCAGGACTCTCTGAGGAGAAGTAAAAAGAGAAAGCCTGATAAGAGTGGACAGAGTCTCAGGCAGCGGAGAGCAAAATGGCAATCAATTTCTTTTCTCCTCAACATGTACATGTACTAACTCTGAGCAGAATAAAGCATTCATAACCAACAAATAGTGAGCCACACATGGATACTATCATTACCTTATTGTATAATGTTGAGGCAAAGAACTTCAAAAAGGATAGAATATTTATTGCATAGATAACTAGAATATCTAGAACAATATTAGTAAATAGTAAAAAATAAACTAAAATTGCAGAAAAGATTTGCATGCCTCTAGATCTAAACCATTTTCCAAGTACAGAGAATAAAGAGGAACTTTTTTTTTCTGGAAACAGGTTATTCACTAATTGTTCCTATAAAGTGTCTTTTCTCTTTCTTGAATGCAGCTAGTACTAGCCACTGCTGGAGGCAGAATATTTGGGAGAATGACATGTGAGTGCCCCAGTTCAATGCAGTACAGCAATAACTAGGTCTCTCCCTTCCAAAAACAAACAAACAAACAAAAAAACCCTATTAACTCCTCAAATATTCGCTTCTGTTCTTTGGGTGCTTAGAAAAGAATTACAGGCTATACAGAAACTGATAGGTGTCCCCTGAGGGAGTGGACAAGGAAGATTTACTACATTGAGATTCATCACTTATTCATGTTATTGAACTGATTCCTAGATACCCTTTCACATCTGCAAGTCTTATCCAGCAAGGTGCTCATTTGTTGTGCTGCACTGATCATTTCCATAGCAAAGTAGCCAAAATAATTTCTGTCACGGCCTTCCATTTGCAGCCCTTGAAAACTGGCAATTTTATGAGAGTCTAATACACTCTGCTTCATCATGACATATTCCGTGGCATCTTGGATGCCCTCTAAGCTAAGCTTTCTCATATGGCAAAACCTTTTGCTTTCTGCTTTTCTTATCATAACGGCAAAAATAGTCTCTTGTTCTTCACAGAAGTAACTGTCTAGTATGTTGAAAGATATTTCAGTTTTCTGGAAACTACAGGCAGGAAACAAGTGCCGCGCGTCAAAATTCCTGTGTACTTATATTTAGTAGAAACAAAAAGGGTTGGGTTTTTTTGGTTTTTTTGTTTGTTTGTTTTTGTTTCTTTCTTTATTTTGCTTGGTTTTGCTTTAAGGAAAATGTATCAAAAACATTTTACTGAGAAAAAATTTAGTATTTTCGTATTGTAACCTCTATGGTTTCCATATACTTTGCAAAAAAAACCCAGGTGAATTAACCTATGCAGAGTTTTGACGCGTAGTTTGGACACTCCCAGAAACCGAGCTAGTTGGTTTGAAGCTATGTAAGAATATAAGATTGGCCATGCAAGCTCATACTGAAACTAGCCTATGTTCTGCCTTTCTTTAACTGCAAGCAACAGTAAGTCCCTGGCAGGGGCAGGGAGTATAAGAACAGGGCAAGTATGTAGTAATAAACCCCCAAAACTATCCCTACCTGTCATTCCTAGCTCAGGGGTTTCCTGAGCTAAAAGTGATGTTTTAAGATTTAACAGACCTCCCTGGATTTTTTTCTTCCGTTAATTAATTAGACTGATTTTTGAACTCATGGAAACTGTTTTATTCACAACAGCCTATGGAAAGGAACTGCACAGATTATGTAGCTGCATTGCAAAGAGACACTCAGTTTGTTTGGTTTGAGCCCACCACCTGCTAGTTCTGTGTGCAGCATGGTCAGGATTAGTTCAGATACTTCACCACACTGCAAGGAATCCTTCCCCATTTATACTTATTTGGTCTTTTGCCAATGCTGTCATTTACCTTAAATTGTTCCTTTTTCCTTGTTGTGTTTTATCTACTTTGACCTACAAATAGGAAGATTTAATTTAATCAAGCAGAATAAGCTATGTTATTTTAGACTTCTATTGTAACATTTCTACTTCCCCAATAATTTTAATATCTCCTCTCTGTACCCAGACCAGTTTCAATTTATCTTTCGGGAACTTGGCTGACTACTAGGTTGTGCAATATTCAAATAAGGGACTCCCCATGGTCCTGCTCAGTGCAGTAGTACTTCATCACCTCTACTGGAAAAGCCTTTTCCGGTTTCATGCTGGGATTGTCATTCCTTGTTTCACGTCACTACTTTATAGTAATCATGTAGCTGACTAATGCACCTGGATTTTTCTTCTTCCCTTATTTCCCTTATTTCCCTCTGATGATTTTCAGAGCCTTAGTAGTCCTTCCTTAGACCTTGTCTACTGTAATGCTGATTTCCATTCCACTCGCTGTCTAGGCCATCCAACTCTTCTTGCACGGTTTTCTGATCTCCCTGTTATTGACAATGTTTCCCAGCTTTGAAGCAGCATCTGATCAGTCTAACTGTGCATCTTTTAAAAAATAGCTCTTTCACAAACCTAATCCTTTAACACAGCCATCACTGAGGCCTCTTTCCTGCAAGGTGTTTTGCCTTAGCAGCCCAATTTGAAGCAAAACAACAGAGGTAAGCTTCCTTGAGGGCAGCACATCATCCTCTCAGGATTACAGAAATGAAACTGTGTTTGAAGGAAATGCAGTCTATTTAGCACAGCAAGCCACATGCCAGCTTCCTTTGAGGCTGAACTATATTAAGGAACAAATGTCAAGACATATTATGATTTCTGACAGGCACACTGCCTCTCTCCAGCACTTGGAGACAACAACGAGACCAGGCAGTGATGGAAATGCAGCTGCCAGGGCTGCTTCTCCAGACTCCTCGCTATGCAGTGATGTGTGCCTAGGCTGTACGGACCCTTTACCAAATGCATCAAGGTTATCTGAAGCCCATATACAGGCTCAGACATCCACACATAGGCATTAATTAGGCTAATAATAGCTGACTAAATGCTGTCAAAAAAAATTCCCTAATCTGACATATTGCAAGGAAAAAGATACTTAAAAACATTTCTTCAGGAAAATGGAAGCTGTTTTTCTGTATATTATCATTATCAGTGTAAAACAACTGACTAGTATCTGAGAAGTGACTGATGGTAAATAACTTCAAAATGCATCAAATTTAACACAGAGCACTTATGTTGTCATTATTGGATTACAACTGGTTGATTATAGCTGGCCTTGGTGCTCAGGTAAACCAGACCCCAGAGGAATAAGGTTACTACAAGATTAAACAAGATGTTCTGGGAAAAGTTTGAATGGGAATTCACAAAGTGTTTATTAAAGATCTACTTTCCTGTTCATGGGAGCTAAACAAGCCACAGAGGCATCTTGTTAAAATAAGGTTTGTGTTACTTATGTTTATATTCTACATTCACTGATAGTTTTTATTTTCGGGCAGACCACAGGTAACATTAAGAAACACAGCAGTCAGTGGCCCCCTTTATTGGGGAATACCCTTCCTGGGAAATGGAAAGTCCCTATGATGGAGTCACTTCACTTAAGCGAAGCAAAGCACTTAAAGATATATTCAGCATCAAATTCCATTGGGCAAGGAGAGGTAAAAACAGAATCTGTTCAAAGTTTTAATGATTTTCATCCACTTTTAGTAACAGCTTTCCATTTCTGACCAGCCTACAGCTAAGTGAAATCTCCCAAGAGTCTCCTGTAACATCCAGGCAAACTTTCAATAAACCTTTGCCTGTACTCTGCAGCTGAAGGTTTCCTTGTGTATCCAGAAGTCGGGCAGACTGGTTACTGCACCTTTTCTGTCTTCCAGCCTCCCATATTCTACTGCACTAATTGAATATGACACTTAAATACAGCTATCTATTAAATAACCAGATATACCTTATAATCTTCATTCAGAGTTCTTTCTCATACACTCTCTGCTTTCCAGTTCACATGCCATTAAAATTAATAAAAAGATATCTGCTGACTTCAACAGAAGCTAAGTTAGGTATGACAGTGTTTTTTTATAGTAATTTCTTCACTTCCTTTGGAGTTAATTTCTTTCTTTTCTTTTTTTCTTCTCTTCTCTTCTCTCCTCTTCTTTTTCTTTCTTTCTTTTTCTTTAATATGATAATCTCTAGCTTTGGTGCTATGAATCAGTTGTCAGCCTCCACAGAGCTGCTTGTCCAGTCTTCCCACCTACTTATAATCAAAATAATAGATTACCTCACATATGAAATTGCTCCTGCTTTGGCTAGATGACAGTTTCAGTGCCAGGGACTGTGAAAAGATGTCAATATATGTTGAAACAGACGATCAGTAAAATTTGGCAACAGGTTTCCTCTAAGAAAGTCCCTCATTCCAATCTGTAGAACAAGCTGTGACTGTATTTTATATTCGATTTTATTATGGCCCTCTCCCAAAGCCTCTTTCTCTAAAGGACAGATCATTAAAAGGTACTGAAAAAAGTCAAAGCTTACATTCCTAAAAGAGACATGTAATGGCTGTTTTTTCAGGTTCCAGAAATAGATATAACAGGTAGGAAATAATCCACAGGGAACTTTTCTGTTGCAACATGTGTACTGGAGGGATCTTGCAAGAGTATAAAAATGTGAAACCTTGTCATTAGAATGGTGTTATTCGGAGCTGTGAAAATGCTGTGAGAAAAAGTGTTCACAAATATTCATTTGAATTTAAAACTTAGCTTCTTTAAGTTCATGCCTCTTTTCCCAAACACTCTACTTGCATGAACATTCACAGGAAATGGGTTTTATCTCACATGCTTGGTGAACAACACCAGTATTGTAATATTGTTTTGAGGAGTCAGAGTTAATTTCATAGAATCCCATTTTGGTCTTAATAACAGCCATACCACATTAGCTGGCAAAGGATTTTTTTAGCCCTGCGAACTCATGCAGGGATCTGAAACTTAAACTGGGTTCTTTCTGATACTTACCTTTATCCACTATAACATTGATACTGTGGCTGGTAATAACTCTGCAGTATTGACAGTGCACAAGATAAGAAAAAAAAAATCTACATACTTGTTCTGAAATGTCTCATAATACTGATGGTAGTGCAATTTGAGTTTTGTCAAGAAGGTACAATTGTTTTTACTTACTGATAGCAAGCTGGTGAAAATCTGTTGAAATGGTGAAATACGCTCAGGCCATGAAAACATTTATGAATGCTACTTGTATTTCTTTCCATTACAGAATTAAATTGAATTCAATGGTACAGAGAACTGGACTAAAACAGAGCAGTGGGATTTTATATTTTCTCAACTTTGCTTTTTCACTCAGCCAGTGCTGAACGAAATATGTAAAAAGTGGAAACAGTGAAGTTAGTAGGAGATTTGGCCACTATTTTCAATAGGCCAGAGATTCACCATGAGAAAGGCACCGTCAGTTGACTGTGGGATCAATTTCTGCATTCCTGTTTTCTGGAATAAGGCCTTTAGAATTAAGTCAGTGCAGAAAAGTGTTTTCAAGAAAATATCATGATGGCACTCATCCAGTACAGCATTTAAAAGCATGCTTAAACTTGAGTGGTTGAAAATTCCTACCTGAAGAGGATTATTTACATGCCTAAAGCTAAGCACATGTCAAGGTTTTTGTTATATTAAGTGCCATATGAACAGAACATCTAGTTATATAGATGTGTGAAAACACAAATATGAGGCTCTATCTCTGGACACACAGTTTTGTTTTTCATCTAGTAAGCTCCCCCCGCCTCCCCCCTTTATAATAGGCTGCTGTTCCACAGATTATTATATCAGGAAGGTTAGATGCATACACACGCACAAACACAAAATGGACATTGGCACACAGCTTTCAGCTAGTTTCTCCATCTGAGTGTTGGGAAAGGAAGAAGAAGAATCCACTTGAGCAATAAATCTTGCCAAAACAGTTACTTTTATTGATCAGAATTCTGAATAGCAGTGCAAGACACCTACAAACATTTAATAAATAAAATAAAAATCTACAGGCCAAAGGAGAGGAAGTGAATATATTTTTATTTCTATTATCCAGGAGGTGCAATTATCTCGTAGGTTTTTTGTTTTTGTTTTTTGTTTGTTTTTTAAGTCTTTCAAACTAGCTTTTCTAGGTCAATAGACACATTTGGGCTAGCTATCTTTCATTAAAAAAAGGGAATCAGTATATTATTTCCAGCCATGTTGCTTGTAAAAAAGATTACAATGCATTTTTATGACATTCTGCCTCTTTGCAGCCTGCCCTGGTATCCAAGGTACTGTGACATGCAGGGTTTCAGATAACTCTCAGAAAAGATTTCAAAGCCAAAGTGTTTTCAGTCTTTAAAAATCATGCCCAGAGCATGCATGAGTATCTCTCTCTCTCTCTCTCTCTCTACCTTTTACCCAGTCTGGGAAGTATAGTGTTGCTGTTTTTATAGCAAGGCAGAAGACATGTTTTAATATGTCACAGCCAGTTCAGCAGAGGTTCTGTTTTCAGGATTTTTTTTTTCATTATTTTTATGTTAGTTTGGTATGCACTGAGTTACATAAGAAAGATTATATTCTTGTACCATAGTCATATTCATTTAATAATTTTTACCTTTATGAACACTGTGTCTTTGAATAAACAGCTGGCCTCAGCTTCTGATGTGATGAGGGTGAATTTTTCCTTCCGTACAGTGCTGCTGTTGTCTTGAAGAGAATCTGATCCTATTTTTTTTAATGTTAGCATCCCATCTTCTCCCATATAATAGAATGCCTGATGCCAACCTCTCTCAAAGTAGGCAGAAACTAACGTAAGTTAGCATGTGAATAGAATATTTTTACTTCTCCTTTTTCTTTATTATTTTTTATCACTGCTTGCTGAAAAGGAATGCTTCTGATTTTTGTTATTTCCTTGCAGGATGGCTTTTCCCTTCCCTCTCCCCATCATATGTCATCTCTTCCCTTTAACCCATCAATATTCCTTTTAATATGAAATTAAGGAGGGCATCTTCCATTTTAGGGAGAATGCTGTTCTTCCCATCAACTGCACTGTAACAATATATGTATTTTTTTTAATACACTGGTGTGGACTGAGTGCCAAGCACCTAAAGGAGAAAAATTACAAAGTCAAGAGACAACTACTGTGAGGAAGCTGGATCAGAGATAAAAGCTCAGCTCTACTGGCCTAGGAAAAGGAGTTTGTAAGACCAAGCTGGTGCATTGTTTTATGGTTTTGCTGAATAGAATTCTGTGAAAAAAACAGGTGGCTATAAATGCAGCATTTTTGACATTTTTGACATAATCTTTAACATGCTTTAATATAATTAATGACCTTCTAAAACTCAAAATTAATTTTTCTTCTGCTGCTAATTTTCTGGTGGGGAATAAGACCCTACTGGACCTAATTCTGATAGCATTATTTTGCTGCAGGGTATTCTACTCACTGACTGAAAATCTTTACTCTTATCAGTAGGACAGAAAGAGACAGTTCTTAACATGAATAAAAGAAGCAGAGTTTAATACATAGTTCTTTATTACCACAAAGAAGCTACATTTTGTACATTTGCAGATCACCTGAAAGAAAATAAGGAAAGGATTAGACAGTCCATTAACCTTATATATTTTCAAAAATATGTTTTCATTTTCCTCCCTGTCTCATACTTCCAACCCATTGCAGAAGACAGGTAGAAAGTTGTCTCTTCCACAGCACAACATCCTCCAAGCTGGTGTGATTTCTCTTAGATTTTGTTACCACTATTTGAGCTATGCACAGAGAATTTGGGGTGAACAGCTGCATTTTTGGTGCAGGGTCAGATTTCTTGTGCTGAGTATAGATTCTGTGATTCAGCAACATTTGACAGTACTGCAGTGCATGTTCTATTTCTTATTTTTAATGTTTCACTAGTTAGGCAGAAATTAGACTAACAAAAACATTGGCTCCTCTAGACCTTAACTGAAATAGAAGACACCTATAGTATGAATTCAAGAGGTATGCACCATCTTTAAACAAGAACAAGAAAAGGCAGCAGTCACTTTGTCTAGTTTCAGTCCTTATTAAAACTATAGAGACAGACAAATTAGCATGACCACCAGCCTAATCTCCATTTGAAGAAATAAGGGCTCAGATATATGATGTAAATATGCAACCGGGTTCATTTAGAAATTATTTAAAATTAATTTAGCTGAGTATTTGCAATAAGAAATTGCTCTCCACTAAAGGAAAATGACATATCTTTCAACCAAAATGGAGGTATTTGTATTCAGCAATGGTTTCAGTTCCACTAAATCTATATGTATATCAGTTTAGTTGAATCAACACAGTTTTCACACCTCAGGTGTGGCTGCTGACATGAAATGCTAAAAGCAAGTCCATCCTGGGTGGAAAAATATGTTCTTAACATGGTCTGGATGTGGTTCAGTCATAGAGTCATTCTAGTTTTAGGTCTCTTCACACCACATCAGAAATGTCACAACTACATGATACAGATGACTGTCAAGCTGTGTAAGCTTACTCTACTGCATCAAACTTGTCCAAAATATTTGGTGATTGGCTTTGCAGTAGTAGACTTTGGTTATGTCTGTGCTAGTAAATTAAAGAGCAAAGGATCATTCTCTGGCACTGAGGCCAAATATCATAGAACAGCATGTATCCATAGTGTGAAACCTACTTACCCACCAAAACACAGTGGTATCATCCAAATGCTTATTGGAATTGTTTCTGGCTAATGCTAACTGCCAAGTCACGCCCAAGTTTGGTTTAGGAGACCTTTTGGACCAACAAAAAGTAGCCAAGAAAAACTGAATACATCTCCAGTGACAGTACATACTGCTGTTTCGAGGAGCTAAGCGCTTTGTGTTCATATGCAGTTACCATAGACCTGTTATGACCTGCCTGACCATATCCATCACACTTACATGAAAATGGCATCAAGTCTATATTGTTTCAAGTCCATATCGTTTCATAAGATCCGTTTAACTCAATAGAAATGTAATCTACTCCCATGGAATAAAGAACAAATCTGGGACTAAAATGGGTGACATGATTGTACCCACATCTGCTTTTACTGACTGGAGAGCAATAACAGTGTATCAAATTGCAGTAAAAAAATGTACATTTTGTTTTAACTTAAATCGGCAGTTCAAGTCCAAATCTACTGTAGGGGAAGCACAAGAAGAGGAATAGACAATAGCTCATCTTTCTTTGGAAATAAATAACTAATTATTTTTCTTCATGTTTATGTCAGGTTTCAGCACCAATCCTAACTCATCACTTCTGCTTTTGTTTTTCAGAAATGTATTTGGGGAAATCCACTAATTGACATGAGAAAAGGAAGAGAGAAAATGTGGAATTTCCATAATCTGCAGTTCAAAGAGTAACTTTTTTGGAAGAAAAAAAACCTGAAATATTTTAAACTTAATCATCAGTCTCAAAGCTTCTTGCACCTTCAGTTTCCTTTGGTGCAATATTTTCACACTGAATTCAGTAATGTCTTCAAAAATCTGAAAGTCTAACTGACTGCAGAACTCAAAAGCTCCCTCACTCCTCATTAATCCTAAAACAATATCGGGAAAAAGACCAACTGAGTGAGTCTTTCAGCTACACCTGTCATCTTGGTATCCAAAATGAAGAAGATAGGGAAAGGAACAGCTAAAAAGAGGAGAAATTAAATGAGTAGAGAAATTAAATAGGATATAAACAGCTATGAGTATGTCAACTTAGCTATACTGTACAGAACACAATTTATCTTCCAACTGAGTTACGTTGCTGACTATCTTTTACCAAAAAAAACAGGATGGGCCAGAACATGGTATCCCTGATATGGCAACTGCTGGATATATATAGCTTGAGAATTCAGTTCAATATGGGAATCCTTTAGGAACAAGATACATTGATACCTCCCAAATACCATTTTGTATGTGGAATGTGGATTTTTTTACTCACAGTATCCTTCACCTCTATACTGAGATAACCTTCACTAGAACCGACAAAAGACTTAC
Organism: Apteryx mantelli; assembly: GCF_036417845.1. Classification (NCBI taxonomy): domain Eukaryota; kingdom Metazoa; phylum Chordata; class Aves; order Apterygiformes; family Apterygidae; genus Apteryx; species Apteryx mantelli. Next base: position 85,676,513 of record NC_089980.1, on the reverse strand, counting down.
TTATACCCATGAGAGGATTAACAAGAGCAGGTTGCTAATCTTTGATGAACACCCATTCAGTGGAAAATCCCTATGAATAAAATACAGGTTACCACCTGGGAAAACTTTTTCTTTCTTTTAAGCCTGAGTTTAGGGAGATGCAATTAAGTAATAGGTCCTAGGTGAAGAAGGAGGGAGTTTGAAGCACATGATGACACAGGTCAGGAATAACAAAGGGGATGAAAAGGTGGTCTTGAAAGAAAAGTTTCTCACTAGTCCTTAATAAGAGGCTGCTGGACTAGAAAAGAGGGGTCAGGAAGAGGGAGAGAATTCACAGTTTGGAAAAGCCAAATGGAGGAAGAGAAAGGCTGGTCAGCTAAAGAGACTTTCCTTCAGTTTAAAGAAAGCTTGATGGTGATCAGGAAAATGGCCAATCTGCATGTTTGTTTACTTCAGCTGCTTTGCAGACCAAAACAAATCTTGAGTGGAAAGAAGACTTTGGAAAGGATGAGACCAGTTTATTGAAGAATGTGAGGACACCTGGGTTGTAGGAGCCCTGGACCTTGTGCCTTTAGAGTACTATGTGCTCACCTTTCCACAAAGGGCTAGAAGAGTGGATGGCACTTGTATCCAGGAACAACAAAGACACAGTCACAGAAACGTGAGGAAAAAGTGTTTTTTGGTACCCATTCATGGGACTCATGAAGAAGCTTAAAAGCACATCAGTATGAGGAAAATAAATATTTAAATAAACTCTTTAAATCTGAGAAATAAATCTGAAGTGTGAATCATCCTTCTTCATAAGGTAACATTGTTATTCACAGCACTATTCTTTGTAATTTCAACCTTTCTTTCAACTCTTCCTTTTTCTCTTATTACCTGGGTTCTGCATAAGTATACCAGAAGTTCTCAAAAACAGTTATCAATGAATCTGAACCTAATCCTACCTTGGCTTTGAAGAACTCATTCACTGTGGGTCTGTTCATTTATTTATAAATACTTTAGTTAATCTGAACTTTGCAAAACAAGTGACTTAGGAAAATTATCTAAACCAATACTTTCTAACAACTGACAAATCATTTTGAATCTCATAGATATTAATACTGTTAGCAATAATCATCTGAAAGTAAAACATTATTATTATGGTTTTCCAATGGAATTCTGCATTACAAGAACATTACTACAAAACCCAAATTCATCATGTTTTGCCAGTATTACATCATGTATTGCCAGTAAGTGCCGGTATTACTTTGAAAAGAGAAAATGCTATCATGTTCATTGGCAGATTTTTTTTCCTCCTTTCAAAACATTTTAAAAGGTTTATCTAAGATAATTTGTTGAAAATCTGTGATATGGTCATGAGAAAATGAAACCTTTAGAAACAAGAATAACAAGACCATCTGCAATCACCAGGTCAATGTATCACTGCCTTGTATTCTAAGATAAGTATTACAGAAATAGTGATATCACAAAGCAAATAAGAAGGGTGATCTTTTTATATCCTCTTACTTTTTTTGTGTGTGTGTGTACTTGGTACAGATGGTCACTCTATGGTTTTTTTTTTTGTTTTCTTGCAAAGCCATACAAGTCTAACTTATATTCTGCGCTTATATTCTTCCCTCTGTCAGTAATAGGAATGTGTTCGCTAACCTGTCCTACAGTCTATTTCATGGCTGGCATGGCAATTTTACATGACACTACAGGATTTGCTGCTTCAGCCTGTCTGTGTGGGAAAAGTACAATCTCCAAAACAACAATTTGCTGTTCTGCAAAGAGTTGGGCATAATGTTTAATATCTCCATTTGCTCACATCACAAACTTTTTTGGACCTAAAACATTGATTTCATATGACATCAGCCCCCTGTAGGCCAGATCCTGCCTGCTTTATTTATATGTGAAGTCTCTTTTGAGACTGTAACCAGTCATGAGGAAGCTAGCAGGATTTGGCTCTAAACCTGTTCTTTTGTCTCCCATTTCAGTCGTTCAACCCAAAGTACTATCAGACCAGTATTAACCACTGATTACCTGTACCTTTACTGTAGATGTAATTTTGTGTGAAAAAAATCCTAGAGTAAAAACTGGAGTCAAAAATTCCCTGAATTAATTATAGACTGAGTTAACTCTGCTTGAGTTAAAACAAAACCCTTCCTTTGACAGGCTGCCATCAGATACCTTTCTGAAGAGTGAGTCTCTGCCACTGTTGCTGCAGACATAGTGAATACGTACTGATCCTCTTCTGCCGCAGCTTTTGTTTTCAGGGCTTCTTTTTCAATGGTTGCCATAGAATCTACCAATTATCATATGAAAAGCCTCACACAAAAACCCAAAAGCCTGTTGCTAAAGCCATGAACACTTTTCAATTTTCATGTAAAAAGAAAGAAAGAAAAAAAAAACAAGTGAAACCGTTTCTGAGGGAGAGGTTGTGTCTGACTCCTTCTGTCTTTCTCCTTAAAGATAACTTGATTATTACTTCTCTTGTAACGACATAAACTCCTTACTGGACCTTCCTGCTGGCCACTGTAACGATTATGGGCAATTTATCCACCAAAATAATTTTAATTGCCTCATGAGTCATGTGATAGCCATGTATTTGTCTTGCCTAATTTGTTACGCAGACTGTTCTGTTTTAGCATGTGTTTGACTGTTGAAGGTTTCCATGCTCAGTTCCCAGAGTCTGGCCTCAAAAATAAGAAGTGAAGAACTAAAAACTGAATAAGAAAGACAAGATCCTTGGTAGGTACTCCCTACTCTTACAGGAGTACTAATTTGGTGTAAATAGAGGCAATAGTGGTCACTGGGGCTCATGATAAAGCCAAATTTTTAATAAAGTTATTTTAATATTGAAGCCCTACCCTCTTTACACAGGTATTAAACTGATCTTATGCTGGTGAAATAACAGTCCAATTAGCGGAGCTACAGAAGAGTAACTTGTGCAATTTCACTGATTACTTCAGTGTAAAAGGTTGTAAACAAAAGAAAATTTTGGATCTCACAGCTTTGCTATAGGAAAGAAGCTTTGTTTTCAAACACCAGACATGATGTACATGGTATTTGAGAAATACTTCCAAAACCTGATAAGGAACACAATATGGCTACATCACTGCATTATGCAAACAAGGGAATTTCTGATCCCTTGAAGTCTACTAACTTCAGGAAGGTCTTTTTTTTCTCAAGAACCTGGAATGTTTCCCCCTGTCACTACATCTTGTTTAAACATAGTTAGCATACAATAATGTCATGTCTGGGCAGCATGGATGTGACACACTCCTTTCCTCACAGCTGCTGCAAGACAGTTTTGCACTCCCTTCCCTCCTTTCTTTCTAGAAAAATGTGATGAAAATTTAGCCTAAGGAAAAATTATTAAGAAAATTCTCACTTTTCTGGCAGAACTACTTTGATGAACAACTACTTAATAAAGGCTATACTTATTATATGCAATATATTCATCCTGCCTGGCACCCGCTTCCAAGATGCACACCGAATATGTAACCTTCTTTCCTAAACTTTTTTAAGCCCCAGTTCTTCTAATGTGGACATATTTTATGCCTGTAATGCACTCCCTTTGCACTGCTTCATATAATTACACAAGTGTCAAACAACAAATAAACTTTTATTTTTGTGGATAAAAATGGAGAGGAAAGTAACATTACATTCCGGGTGCATGTAAATCAAGATTTTGTAGTTTCTGGTGATGAGTGGTAGGTAGGATGACTTTTTTTCCTTCTTCTCCACTAACAATTTTAATATCTTGCCTGTTTTTTACTCTCTGAGCATGACAGGAAAAAAAATAAACAAAAAAAAACCAGTAACATCTTGGCATGTGTGTATCTCCAGCACTCAGAGTCAGAAGCTGTTTGCAGCAGCCAAGTACCTTTGATTATGCCAATAGTAGTATGCAGCTGGAGACAAGGTGCTTTATGAGAAACATAAAATGATACTGCAGAAACCAGGAACCACAAACAGAGAAATTAGCAGAAAAGATGACACTTTATACTGAGGCTGATTATCTTAGGGACTGCTTCTGCACTGGACTGTTTTCTTCTCTTTAATAACCTTATTCAAGTGAACAGAAGAATTCATCTCTATATCTGAGTTTGAACTACCTAAGGACTTGTACAAAATACAAAACAAGAAACAAATTGATCATCTCAGAGAGGCAATGATATTCTTAAATATCAAATTTTGTTTATAACTTGACTTTTCTTCAGAATCACTAGTTCTAATGTCACATGGCCTTTAGTAGGCTTCTTTAGGCTGCTTTTACAAGCTGCCAAAGTCAGTAGCCTCATTGGTAGAAGGTGTGTGGTCAAGTCACTGAGCTGCCTGGCAAAAGAGCTGAGAGTTGAGGTGACCAGATTATGCAGCATTAAGGGAGGATGAACAGATCAACAGGTTCTTTGTGGAAACCTTGCAGGGACAAGATGCTGAGCCCCACATTTCATGGAAGAACAAACTGCCACACACACGGAAGAACAAACTGCCACACACAAGGCCAGAGGGAGTGGAGATTGTCCATGGCAGTGGATTTTGGAAACTTATGACTTCCAGAAAGAGGAAGAAGGCTCTTTCTCCACCTGCCCAGCTACAGAAGAGGTGTGCAGCCCTGATGGCAATTGAGGAGGAACATGTTCTGTCAGGGGAGGTGTTTGGGAAGGCTGACCCCAGATCCACATGTTAAAACAGTGTGACATGAAGAGCCGGATATGAGTAACAGTGGTTGTAGCCTCCCTTTTGTGAGGGACAGAGGGTCCCATCTGCCAAGCAGACTTACTGACTTGGGAAGTTCATTGCTTGCTGGAAGTTCAGGTCTGGGATGTTGAGGAGAGACTGTTGAGGACCTTAGGTCCTCAGATCTTGTGCTGCTCATCTACATGGACATCCATGACACTTCCAAAGGAGACCACAAGGCTGTGAGGGTGAAAGTGAAGGGCCCAGGTGCCCAGGTGGTATTCTGTTCAGTCCTGCCAGTGAAGAAGAAAGATGCATCCTGTCATCAGCCCCTAGTTGTTGCAGGCAAGGCTTTCACTTAAACAACCACAAGACCCTCTTTGAGGAAACAGAGCTACTGCAGAAAGACAGGATTCGTTTAACAAATAAGGCATGAGCATCTTTGCTAACAGACTTGCCAGCCTAGTGAAGAAGGCTTTAAACTTGGTTTGTTAGAAGATGAAAACCAACGTTTGAAGAGAAGTGGAGGAATGAGGGGCAGGAAGCACCTGGGGAACAGTAAGAAGGGGGAGGCTCTCATGGTTCCCCTGAGAAAGCAGTGCAACTGGGAGCCCATGTCAATTTGCTGTACATGAACATAGACAGCATAGGAAACAAACAGGAAGAATGAGAAGTCCAGGCACAGTCACAGATACATAATCTCACTGGGATCACAGAGATATGGTAGAATAGCTCACATGACTGGAGTGCTGCAATGACTGGATAAAGGCTTTTGAGGATGGACAAGCACGTAAAATGAGGAGGGAAAGGTTCACGCTACACCAAGGAGCAGCTTGCAAATAAGGAGCTTTGATAAGAGCTTATGAGTTAGCATCAGAGACAAGATCGACAAGGCATAGGTGATTGTAGGCATCTGCTATAGACTGCTCAGTCAAGATGAGAAAGTGGACAAAGACTTCTTAAAATAACTGAAGGAAGCCATATGATTGTAGGTTTTAGTTCTCAAGGGAGGCTTATCCAACCTAATGCTTGCTGAAAGGGCAACATGGCAAGATGCAAGCAATGCAGGAGATTGCTGGAGTGTACCAAGGACATTTTTTTGGTGTAGATGCTGGATGAGCCAAACAGTGACAGTGCTCTAGAGCAAATTCCCCTGGAAGCCATTTCCAGCCCAGGAGGGACAAAAAGGTGACTGGGAACAGCCAACTCAAGTTCATCAACCATCCATGACTGACCTGATTGCCTTCTGTGATTAGATGATTGTATTGGTGGGCAAGGGGATTTTGCTTACCTTAACTTTAACAAGGTTTCCAGCATGGTCTCCTTGTAATCAAGGAGATATGATCATAATTGTAATAATTGGAGTGTAATTGTCTCCTTGTAATTGGAGAGAGACTGACTGGATGTACTACAAGGTGGATGGAAAAATGGCTTAACAGCTGGGCTCAACAGTAGGATCAGTGATTTGAAGTCCAACAGATGCCTGACTACAAGTTGCATTCCTAAGAGGTTGATTCTGGGGCCAGTAATTTTTAATATAGTCCTTAATGAGCTGTACAGTGGGACAGAATGGACTCTCAGCAAGTTCAGATGACACCAAATTGTGAGGAGTGTTTGGCACACTGAGTGGTAATGCTGCCATTCAGAGGGACCTGAACATACTGAGGAAATGTGTTTACAGAAACCTCATGAAGTTCAGCAAAATCAAATGTAAAATACTGCAGCTGTGTTGGAGTAACTGTGCAACAATACATGCTGGGAGCTGAAAGCATCTTTGCAAGGAAGGGCCTGGGGGTCCTGGTGGACAAAAGGTTGCATATGAGTCAGCAATGTTCCCTGACAGAAATAAAGGCTAACCACATATTACTGGGCTTCATTAATAAATTCATAGCCAGTAGATCAAAGGAAGAGATTATTCCCCTCTGCTCAGCACTTGTGAGATTGCATCTGGAGCACTGCAGTCAGTTTTGGACTACCTGGTACAAGGAAGACATTGTCATACTGGAGAGACTCCAGAGGAGAGCCATCAAGATGGCTGGGAGGCTGGACCACACGATTCTCCAGCACACAATGCTGCAGGAGAGGCTGAGAGTCTGGGTTCATTTAGCCTGGGGAAGAAAGGTTGAGGGGGATATCTAATTTCTGTCTTCAATGTCCTAATGGCAAGATGTAAAGTAAATAGAATCTGACTTTTTGTTTTGCAGATATTAAAACCTCACCAGGACAAGGCCTGAAGTTAACCTTGCTTTGTGCTGGAAGCTAGTCCAGATGTGCTTCAGAGGTTCATTCAAACCTAAATTATTCTATGATTTATTTTCTATGAAGTAGAAAATATAAATATCTATGTTCCTTTATATGCTGAGAAAAATTTCAGAAGATGACTCACTGGTGGCCAAACATGATTAAACTGCAGTCATGTCTACAGACCAGACCTCTAACCTCAGAATAATTACCGTGAAGAACATACTAGTACACTGTAAATGAGACCACATTATTCCGAGCATGGCACAGGGCTTCATCTCTGGAAGTTATGCCTAGCTTTCTTCAAATTACAAAGTAAACTCTGATAATCCTAGGCCATGCAAATAGCAATACTATTATTTGAAGCTTCTTTTACATGCTCTGTTTGTATGCTGGCTTTGTTATGACTACAGTGGAATGAAGCTTTCTTACCTGAACTTTAGGAATAATTTAAAAAATCTGAACTTTCTGGAATCTTGTGTTACATGAAACTGACTTTCTGATGTTCAGTAAAACAAAATACATCCACATTAGCATGCTAGTACATTTTTTGAAGGAATGTGCTTGTTCATCCTTACTTGCGGTGGTTTGGTTTGCATCACAGAGCACTCTCAGAGCATGTGAACCTGAATTGTTTTTTGGATGAAACTAGGACAAAAGGTGTTCTTCGGGAATGCCCCTCCTGCTTACTAAAACATATTTAGAATTGATCCGTAAGACAAGACAAGAGCTAATTCAAAGTAACCCTCACTGCAAAAAGGTATGGTGCAGACATCTAGTGCTCAGCACCAGATGTTTCATTCTACACATCCATTCATTCCTATAGGGCAACATACTGGCTAATGTAGACTTTAGCCTTAGTGAAGACTGAATGTCTACTATCTGATGAACAGTTTCATGCACCTTCAAGTACTGCATTTTTATATGCTTGAGTTTAAAAAGTCTAAAGATGATCTGATGGGAGAAAATGGCCATAACTGTAAAGTAATATTGCCATGAAACATTGTCATCTTTCACTGTAGACAGATGAAAACAATTTACAGGGTATTGGTTTTGTATTTCTGCCACATTTTAATATTTTACTTTTCCTTCAAATAATGCTTCTTCTAGAAAGCATTAGATAGAACTGTAACTATCAAACTGTAATTTTCTTGACTGTTCAGTTAATACAGCTCTGTTCTGATTTAGAGGGATCCAAAACCACCAATATTGGTCTTATTTGACCAGACTGCTTATTATATTACATTTACAGAATTATAAAGAGAAAACTATCTACTTCTTTGCCATTTCTGTTCAAATATTTACATACAAGGTCCACATACACAAGCTCTGAAAAGCTTTAAATAGTATCATATCCTTCACCTGTAAAATCAGAAACATTAGCTTGCCCAGAGATAATTTCCTGTAACAAAAAAGATAAGTGTAAAGCCCATTGTGTTGATAGTTTACAACCCTGTGAATAATATGGTGCAACTCTGGGAAAATGAGAGTCTTCTTTCTAATGGGATGCCATGTCTCATTTTTCACAGGTATTCAGTATTTAGAAGTTCGGTCAGATAGTGCTGTTGTGTCTGGAAGAGGATGCATCCCAGGAGAGACTAATTAGTGAGCAGAGATGCTTGAACAGTTAAGTTCATTTGCATTTTCTCCATCAACTCCACCTTGACCACAGAATAAAACTCTTTACTTCCTTTCATTCCGCTCCACAAAACCTGGTTTGGTATTTCCATTCTTCTTTTCACTTGCATGCCCCATCTTACTTTGCCTTTAAGAATCTCAATCTACCCTTCTCTTAATCAGCTTGATGAATCAGTAGAGCTACCTTAGCTGGTGTTGCACTTATTACACAAAGAACAGAGAGATTTTAAGAGAGGAATGTTTTACTGAAACATAATCCAGACATTGCTGGAGTGCTTGCACTGACCTAACCTTGCTCAGCAGAGCTCTGCATCACTGGCTTCTAAGCAAAAGCAGAATTGCTTTTGGGGAAGAGTGAAGATATTGAACTGAGCAATGGTGGTCACAGTCCCCATCTCTCCTTATCCTCTCAGAAGCAGCAGCAAAAGTGAACTCAGCACTTAAGGCTCTATGTTTCAGCTCCACACCTTTTCCAACTACTTCCCCTTCTTCTGGCAGGACCAACCAGGTCCCAAACACTAATGCGTGGAACAAACACTGAATAATCTTGCCTTGCCTGTCTAGAAGGACTGGCTTTGTATAAGATCCTGATTTTTGTAGGTTCTTCTGGGCCTCTGGAGGATGAATATTAGCCAAGGAAACTGTTCTTTTTTTGTGATTTTACATGTAGCTGTCTAATTACAGTTGTACCTACTGTGAAAGAACTGCTGGGAGAAGAGAGTAGATTCAGACACAGCTGGAGACAGTTGGCATGAAGAAAAATAATCAGAGAATCTTTAATTAATTAAACTGAAATATAAACATACTTATTTTAAATCACTATCCAAACAATAAATGCTTCTCTTCATCCTGTGCAACAGCACAATTTGGGATGGAAATAGAGCATGCCAGCACTGTATCTATTCCCAACTTGATGTGTATCATATGGTCTCAGGGGCAGAAGACATTTCTAGGCAGAGCCAGCAGCTGCATAGAAGATCCAGCCAAAGCAGAAGCAGCTGCACATTTTCATAGGCATAAGACATTAGTGGTGTTTTCCAACTCTAGCTTCACTTTTCCCAGTTGAGGATCTTTCTCCTCATGCTCTTGAGTCCTGTGTTTCCACCCCCTCCCTCCTCTCTCTGTCAAGTCCTCTTGTCTCAGCTTCATAACTCCCACTTGCCATATTCTCCTTTGCTTGTTTCCATTTCTTTCCACTTCTGTCTAGTCCTTTCTGCATTTTTCTAATTAACTAAACCATTCTCACTTTGTTTCTAACTCATACTTACCTAATTATAAATATGTGTTTAGAAAAAGCCAAACCAACTGCCTATCCTTCATCAGTATATGACAGAGAAGTGAAATACTGCATTTGTAAGATCCTGGTCCCACTAAAGCCTCTAGGTGCTTGGGTAATGTGCTTGAAATAATAAATGCAGATGTGTAAAGAAGTGAAGTTAAACTCACTGGCTTCTAAAGATCAGCAGGAAGGTGGAGGTTTTGTTAAAAGACTGTTCCAGACCAAAGGTGACATGTACTGGGGAATGTAGATTACAGCTGTTGCATGTGGTATATGAGAACTGTAAAAGTAGCATCTGTAAATTAGCATCTGCAGTTTACAATTTATTCCCTCAGCAGATCCTCAGAAAGAGAGGTTCACTTTAGTTTATAAAGAAAGTCAAAAAAAGGGCGTTGACTTTGAGTTCTGGTCTTTTTATTATGTTTCTACTGTATCTCTGCAGCTGATATCAACTTCAGTTTCCCACAACTGTGGTTTCATGTTCTTTAACTTTAGAGCAGCTCTATGCTATATGAGGATTTGCTAATCACAGGTTGAGTCTGACAACTTCTAGGGTAAGCACTTCTCTAGCTAGTGGAAAGAGAGAATTATCTGAGAGGCAATTCAGAACCCCTACTTGTATGCAACCTATAGCTCTTAGCCTCTGAAGTCTTTCCAGTGAAATGATCAAAAATATCCTATATTAGTATGTTACATTGTTTTCTAGCACATGAACCATGTTACCCGAGAAATGATAGAAGAGAGAACACTTATGCCTGTAAAGATTTAGTTTTTAGGTGTCTTTCAAGGTCCTGCACCTGACAAAGCCTTCAGTGCCAGTGACCAGTGAAATACAGCATCAGGTTACATTCACTTTCTTCCCCTAAAAAATACACCTTTGGTAGTTCTTCATTTTGGAGGTAATCTAATAGTCCCTATGATTAATAACATTGTGGTCCCAGGCAGCCATAAAGAAATGATCCATTCACTAAGGTGATTCCATCCACAAGACTGGTTAATGAATCCCATTCAGTTCATAAAATAGCTGAAGGCCATGCGGCAGTGGAAGCATGAGACATACTATCTCTCCCTTTACACATGATAGTTCTTATAATCCTTCAGGAAGTCCAGAAAATGACACTCATTCCCAATCTTTAGAAAATAGAGTTCCTCAGGACATAATTTTTTTGGTCTCTGAAATCACTGAGAAATGGTTGTTCAGTCTTTCGTGTGTTGGGTGTTAGAGTTTACTTTCTTGCTGTCTTCCATGTTCACCATGTAGGTTAGATTGACCTAGAGGACAAAGGAAAACTTAGTATTACAATACCATGAATATAGTGATGACAATCAACTCATTCTCTCTTTTCCATTTTCATGTAAGCTCTGTAGCTCTTTGACTTCATCAGTGCTTAGTTAAGGATAGGTCTAAATAGGGCTTTTCAAGTTTTTTTTCAGGAATGAACAAAAAGATTTAATTACCTCTGGAACTGAATTCTACATTATCCTGGCAGGGATAGTCACAGTCAGGTGATGCAAAGGGAGAGGAGGAAGGTGTAGAGTCAGGGCAGGCATAGATGATAGGACTATTGCTCACCAGCATAGACCTGGCAGCTGTCATACTTGTCTGTGCCAAAAGCCAGTTCTATATCCTCTAGATAAGATTTGGTAGATAATTTTCAGTGAGTGGAAATTATTGTGAATACCCAGATGCTGAGGTGAATCAGTAATAGTTGTTATGATTTCCTTCAGCATAAGTTTTTATTTTCTTTGGGGAGAGGTTGTCAGTAAAGTGTATGATCTGAGGTCCTTAGCTCTTTCTAGAGGGTTAAATAGTAGCTGTGAGATGGCTTTTTTAAAATCTTTCATTTTGATAAGAAGTCTGCAACTCTATGAATGTAGTAGACCTTGATACATTCATCAATCCAGAGTAGATTACTCATGTATGATCTACTTGTCATTACATTTGAAACCTCTTAGAAAATGCATTTACACAGAATTCAACTTCCCCTTGCATTCAGCTAACTGCGGATATGGACAACAAATTACTCTTAGGTAAACTGAGATATGGCTTTACCACACATTGGCAAGGCAAGCTGCATGATCAGGACTGATGGACAGCTTCAAATTCACTGTGGAGTAAAGGCTTGCGCTCAAGCAGTGACCATGGCATATCAAAGACCTCATTAATGACACTGTCGCTTAGTTTGTGCTGATCTGTTCCTCTGCCCATGTCCTTAGTGGTGTTTCTCACAAGCGGTGTCAGACAGCTCATGCTGGCTACCAGTTTGCTTTCAGATGCTGTTCAAGGCGTTGATCTTCAGCTGTATTAGAAAAGTTCCCCTTGTGTGAAAATCAAAATGCTTGAAAGAGCCCTCAGCTCGTACAGCTCAAACATCTAAGCTCCTGGAGATAAGGAAAGTCCTTTTGAAAAAAGAATGTGGAGAGATGCACTTTTCAATTACATCAGCACCATTCAGGCAGCACGTTACTTTTTAAGTGTTAGGTAGTATCGCTTATGTACCCTATATTACTAGCCAGCTAGGAGAGATATGGAACCTGAGCCTCATAACAGCATTGATTAGCAAACCAAGAACCCACTTACCAGTTTCTAAATGCTAAAAATAAACAAACAAATAAAACCAGGAGTTATCTGTCTACGATAGAAATGAGTCTCAACAAAACCACTAACCCAGAGCAGTGCTGCCACCACCTAACTCAAAAATTTCATAAATATCTGAGACTTTCTGTGTGGGTTTGCTAAACAGAGACACAATCAACACTCTTTGCAAAATGCAGTGCACTTCCGATCACTGTTAGCCTCAAAGCCTGACTGTCCGTGCCTCACCTGTACCCATGAGGGCAGGAGCAGTCGCTGCTGGGCGTGCAAGTCCCTGAGCAAAGTTCCTTTGACTAATTACCTTAAATGCTCAGGTGCTTCAAGAGCACCTCAGAAATACATGAAACACAGAAAGAAGGAGGAGCCAGTTTCTTTCATAAAGTTTCTCTCCTTTTGACTTTCTTGTAATTTTACATATTTTTTTGCCAATGCTTACATCTGTAGAGAAGCTTAACAAACATAAAGTGTTTCTCCAGACAGAAACAATATGTGGGGGGGAAGGGACATTAAACAAAAAAGGAAAATTTCTGGAAAATCATCAACATCTGATTTTCTCAACTCTCAAAATAATTATCTCTAGTGTTTTGGGTTTTTTTCCTTTTTTTTTTCCAGTCAGACTGATGTCTACAAAAGACTAAAATTGTGTTTGAAAAGAATTGTCTCTAAACTTCTTCCTCCTGTTTCTAAGACATACATATACATGTATAGACAACAGCAAACATATGCCATAAGAATAGTTTAATTCCTGAACATCTGATTACACTTACTCATGTATTATCAGGAAATCAAAAACATAGCAGATAATGAAATATACTTATGAAAGTAAAATAGGCAGGATGTTGGAGGAAGGGGATGGGGAAGGACAAGGGAAAGTCAGGAATGAGGCATTTGGGGCAAGGGAAGCATCTGGCTAGTTTTGCCCAGAAAAGAAAAATAAGTCAAAACCACTTGTCAAGACGAACAATGAATTAGAAGTACATAAGTTATACCTCGCCTAAATCTTTTCCCGGCTTCCAGTGCTGTTGGAAAGTGTTAGTTCTTCTTCATCATGTCTGCTAAGCACATTCAGGGAAAAAAAAAATCAGGAGCAGAGAGTGAACTTAATCTTGGAATCCTTAAAAAGTCGCCTGTGTGCTTTTTCTAGCCCCTGGTACAGCAAACCAGGTTGCTATGGTAAAATGGGTCAGAGCAGTAAGCAAGTTAGCTTGTGCAACAAAATCAGACTCCTGGTGCAGTGATAGAAGGCAGAGGGCAAAGCAGACAGTAATCTACAGCTGAATCTAGGTCACTGGGGTGCTTTGTAGCTGCAGCTGTCCGTGCAGGACTGTGATCTCCGGCAGGGCTCACAAAACCGTCCTGACGGCTGGGCTCCTGCTTAATGGTTATGAATGTACTGTGGGAGCTGTTGCTTTGTCTCCTTCAAAAACAAATTATAATTTTAGATTTTTAATTATGGATGCATATGCAGGCAGCATGTGTCTGTGTGTATTATCTATGCACATTTATTTTAAAATAAAACATACTCAGCAGGCACACGGCCCATATTTTGGGAACCCGTTATACAAATTAACATTCTCACTCCAAATGCTGATTATCACATATTTATGGGAACCATGCATCCCATTCCATGAAGCCTATAAAGATCTGCAAGCAAACATAAGAAATCTCTTCCCTAGCATACCTAATGAATCCCCCCCCTCAGACAAACACCCTCCCAAAAAGCCTGGGAAAAGAAAAAGGGCTTTGGAGAATGTCAGGGAGGTCGTCCCACAGTTCAGTCTCTCACATCCCCCTACAAACATATGCTGATACACCCATCCGTGCAGTAATCTATTATTATCATTTACTATTCTGTGACTGTTAAAAAAAAAAAAAAAAAAGAACAACAATCAGCTATTAGAAAGCCAGGCAGTGGGGCCAAATCAGGAGTAGAAGTAAACTAGCATATCCCCCACTGATGCCAGCGGAAATGCATGAGGTTATGCAGACTCAGAGTTCAATTTCAAGTACAGACATTGTCCTCACCTTGGGGGGGGGGAGCAAAATGATCTATAATGGAGATTCATAAGAAATATAGGAAAAGGCATACTCCTACGTGGTTAGGTAGATATCTGTTTTGAATACAACAGCTACCATGCCACTGGGCTTTCCTGCCTTTTTCCTTTTTATGTTTAGAAATTCTGTCTGGGCAGAATTCACTGCATTTGTCTGGGATTCGTGGATACCTAGCAGAGAGTCTAAATACATCCCCTGCACACAGACTTATTGACCTTCAGCGCATTCAGAGTGAGTCTGGTGCTTCCAGGGTATATATAAATGCATGCACATTTATTGTGCATGTAGCAATCAACCATACAACAAGTGCATAGTAGGCCTGAAGCTTCCTAGAAGCCTCAGCCTCATGTGTGGCTCATTCAGGCACACATGCTGAATCGCTCTTACGTCATATGCACTGTAAGTCTGGCATGTCAAATGCTAGACATGTTACTGTCAGATTTAATTTCTTTTGTTTTGTGCAAAAATCTTGAATAGACATACAGCAACTCTAAGAAGACAATATTAATGACACAGTGAAGTATTCAGCTTTTGGATCTGGTTTTGGTACAGTATTGGATGCATGTGAATTTTCCCTGTGCCAGCCACAGGGTATTAGACACTTCTGCTTCAGAAAACTACCTCAGACCAAGCATAAAAACAATATCATGGGATGTGCTTTAAGCATACTTAGGAATGCTGGGCTGGACTTAAAGTGTTCCTGGCCCAATGCAAGGAGAAAAAGTCATCCAGGCTCCAGGGGTAACAACCTTCCCATTTTTTTTCTTAACTATCACTACTGCATCAACACTTCTTACCTATTCCCGGCATGAATGAGGGCAGAGGATGGAGGAAGGACAACAGTAGCTCAGAGCCTCAGAGTCAGTGGGCCACCTGCATAAATCAAGTATGACAGCGAAGTTCCTGCCCTCAAAGCCTTGCATTTTAACATGGACGCTGAGATTAGAAATGTGTGAGGAATAGCCGAAACACTAGCCAGGCCAGGATTAATCCACGACAAGGTCAACATCCAAAGACAGAAGAAGTACTAGGATGTATTCAATGAACTAAATAACTGAAATCAATTATGCTTTTCTAGAAAATGTTTAACACATGCATATTTTTGATGGGGACTGTCTGAAAGACAAGATGAAACAAGTAAGGACTGTATTTTAAATACGATCAGTTTGTAACTGAAGCAAAATCTCTCATTTATACATGCAGAATCGCTGCAAGCACACTGGACAATTGTCCATACTATTGGTCACTAATCAGACAAAGATAGCTTGCAAATGCTGAAGTTAGATGTATGCATCATACACAATCAATGCAATACATTGCTACATTTTTTCAAGAAAGTTGTAGCGAAAAGAAAAAGAGAAGTTGCCAGGACAGGTTCAAGGATGACTTTCTCTCCTGATGGTCACTCAGAGCTTTGCTTCTTCTCTCAGCAATAATAAAGATGATATACATAAAAAAAGTCCTTGACTCATTCCATCTACCACATATACATAATCCCTTCTCTAATTTTCACAACAACCAGTCTTAAACCCTTCAGCATTCTTCTCGTTTATTCAATGGCACTTGAATAGCACTGATAACGCATCTGATACAGCAAAATGACGGAAATATTTGTCTACCAGGCATTGTCTTTGTAAAGCAAACAAATACCACTTTGTACAAAGGAAGACAGTCAAATTCATCATTGGTGAAGCATTCTGAATATGGGGTTTATGCCTAATGGTCACCAGAACAGACTCATTTAGAGATATCACCAGAGATATAAAGATCTGCTACTCTGTTGATAAAATTCTTTTTATGCCACTGATACCTTAATAGCTAGGTCTATATAATGGCAGCGACACCAGTCAGGCATGGAGACTTACCCTTCTATGGGTGGCAGGGGGTCAAGAGGGTTCTGATTTTCATTTGATACCAGAACTACATAATTCAGCCTATAGCAGCATGTCTAAAAAAGTCTGCACATAAAATAAAGGAAAATAAAAAAAAGCTGAAAAAGAAAAAAAAATAGTTCCTTTCCTAACTCTGATATAGATATAATTTTATACTTGCAAATAGCTTTAGCCTTCCTGTTCCCAAAAAAGGCAGTAAATCACAAACTCAGGGGACTATACAGACATTTACCAAGTGAACAGATTCCAGGGTGTGGGGAGGGAGGGACAGTTTTACAGGCGTAAAAGCAACATTCCATGGAAGTAAAATTGCCAGATAAATCCCATGTTGCAGTATATCTGCACATTCCATTGTTAAAGGGCCGTGAGTTCCAAATAAGAGGTCATTTTCTTAACCTTAGACAAACAGGCAATTCATGGCAAAGAGCTAATTAACTTTGTAACATGTTGGAAGAACTGAAGTACCTGACACACTTCTGTCACACTCCGTTCTCTAGGCAGGGTGGAGTGGGTGTTGACTGGAGGAGGGTTACAGAAAAGGCTATCTGATTAAAATTCCTCTTTTTAACTGATTTTCTCTTCCTCTGTATACTGGGAAATGTTTTCAAAGGAAGGAAGGAAGGAAGAAGAGGGGGAGGGAAGTGATCTAGTTAGGTAAATAATTACCTGTGCAAAGCGTTTATTCAAGCTTTATTTAGATAAAATGCAGTTCAGGCTTGCATAAATGTGGTTACTAATAACACATTCAGCATGTTGAAAGAGATCATCATTATCACAACAAATGTGGTCTTCCTAAAGAGACAGAAAGAGGAAATTCCAAACACTCCTCTTGAAATTCACAGGGAAACTTTTGAGTTTACCTCCTTTTCACTTGATAAATACTGTGTTCCTCCACTTTTTGCTGTCTAGAATAGAATAACAAGGAGATAAGTGTAACTACTTTTTTAGCTAGTGCCTATACTGAAGGATGCAAGCATACATATCATCTACTTTCCAGACTGAAGCTCATGACTGTTCATCTGTACACTTTGATACACATTGCCTCAGCAATGACCTTATGAATTTCACCAAACAAGGGCTGGCAGTTTTCCACTCTATCACTTAGTGTAACTGTGGACTCTTCTCTCATTTACTGACATCAGGGAATGCTTTAACAGAGCAATTATTGCCTCATACCTCTTCAAACACTCATGGGGTGGAAAAAAAGACAAACATCTGATGCACGCTCCTCTCCCTGGAATGTGTTAGGAAAAGACCAGTCCCTCAGTCAGTAAAAAGGGTTAAATTCCTTTTCTATGAAATGAACTCCTTCAAAGTACTTTAGAGTTCTTCATAGCTCAGTCAAATGACTTTTCAAGAGATTCTTTAGCAAATAGGCTGGAGGATTCTCTCTCTATATATACTCTGTGAGTGTATATATATATACACTATGTGAGTATATTAAAAACTGAATACGTAACTAAGATTCAGCCGTCAGGTAAATGCGTTAATTAAGGGTATTGAAGCTGTTATGGCAAGTAGCAGTTTTGACTTATTCTGTAAATGACCACAAGGTCTAACAGAGGCTTTTACCTGCCATCAGACTATGACCTCCAGTCTCCCCAGACTTTGTTTTGAACCCCTACACAGTGGACTACGAATTAAAACAATTGCCAGTCGTTAAAAGATTTGAAATAAAAAAAGAAATCACTAGAGCACACTGACCTATACAGAATTTTAGTTCCAACTGTGAAAAACAAAACAATGTGCATTTTAAAGAGAACTACTTTAGGCAAAACATAATGTCTGGCAAGGTAACTGGGGAGGAAGTATCTCATGTCATCCATGTGGAAGTCTCCAGCTGTAACAAAAGCTTCCTTAACCACTCAGTAAGTAACTAAAGTAATAAACATTTATATCACAGCTAATTTATTTTCAACTGTACTTTGGAAAGCTCCTCTCACTCTGTTAAATGATGCTGCTAAATGTCAAATTCACAATTTTGGAAAGTTATTGTCAACACTTTGCTATAAGTGGATATTAATTAATACTAAATTCCAGTGGCTTCCATAAAACTTCAATGAATGCCCAAAGGGGGGGAAAAAAATAAATCTTCTGTGTTACTACAATGAATAACAAAAGAAAAAAATAATGGTTTTCCACTTCATAAAATAAAAAAGTTGCCAGGAGCTACATTCAGCTAGTAGCCATTTGATTCGAGTGGATACTGACTCCTGTCATATGACAATGAAATATCAGATTTAATAATCTTGCTGGCACATGTCAGGTGAGCAGGGCCAAGAAACACAGAACTGTCTCCTAGAATAGTCCTTTCCATCATAGCTGTGTGGCATGGTGCTTAAGAAAACTGAATCTTTAATGAGAATAATGGTGGGGGAAAATATCCCTGAGAGTCTTAAGAGGGAGATATGTGGCAGAGAAGGTACAGATGACTGTAAAACTTCCAGATTTTCCTGGAAGCACATTTTATTGATCAGAAACTGCAGTGAATAAAATCACTGGAGAGTTCAAATTGCTAAACAAAGTCACTGAGAAATTTTTTAAGTGTTATGATCAACCCAGTGTATTTGTTGATTCAAGACGCAAGAATAATATCTGACTGTAGAAAGCCTCATGGAAGCCAGTTGTGACTTACTGTTCACAGTAGTACTGTCACAGTACTGACCACTGTTTTGTAAGAGCAAATGAGAGAGAAAAAGAGAAGAGAGTCAGTTATGAGAGAGAATATCAGAAGTAGCCAAAATAAGGATAGGCATAGCAGATGAACAGGTCTGAAATGTTAAAAGACTGTGTTAAAACTGCAAAGCATGCTAATATTGAGAAGACAACTATCAGAGACAAGATAAGCAGAGCTGAAGAAAAGGCTGTTAATATCACTCACAAGACAGTTTGATCTGTATGGCAGGAAAATGACCTGGAGTGAACATGAATCAAAGGCTAATTGTCTTCAGAATTTGAGTCCATCTTATGTTGAGGGCCATGAAAAAAATGAAAAAAGAAGCCAAAAGACTTATAAGACCAAAAAAAAAAAAAAAAAAAAGTCATGGTGGAGGGGATGTAAGGGTTAATAATCGAAAAAGGGTTTTGAAAGGTAACTGTGTGAAAGAAAAAAAATGAGAGTAAGAAAGTGCAAAATTAAATCTTTTAGTTTCTTAGACTGCAATTATGGAGTGATGCATTGACTTAGTAAGGGGGAAAAAAGCAAACAAACAAACAAACAAAACAAAGCATAGTTAATCCTCAGAGAGTGTGAAGCCTTGTCTTATAGAAGAGCCAACCTTTGAAAAGAGGTAAAAGAAACAACATATCAAGAGTTGTTGATGTTCCCCTTGAATGCTTATGAAAAGGAAAGAATAAGTCAACACAAAGACTTAAGAAACCAGATCACAGGGGCAAAGGGATGTCTGAAAAAGCTCCAAACAAAGAGAAGAGGGTCAAATACCAACTTCTTGTAAACTACAAAATCCGATCTTTGATATTCTGCTATAGACTAATAAAGTTGGCTAACTCTGTGTTAACAAGGAGCCAGAAAAATTAGATTTAAGTCAAAACATAAAAAATCAAATGTGCAGCTGTAAATGAAACTTGAAAATCTGGGAAAAGCTAATAAAATGTACAATTTTAAATTAAATTTGAAGATGTGGGAAAAGCTCATCATAGTCATCAACACATTAGGAGGCTAAATATCAAGGAATCTTAAAAAGTAGGTAGTAATAAATTGATGATGAGGGAAATTAAGGCACAGGAAAGAGCAGCCTGTTATATTTTGCTAGAGAGAGTGCCTAGCTTCAAAAGTATGAAAGTTGCAGTTCCATGAGCCCATCTGATCTGTTCAAACAATTCCCTGCCACCAGAGAGAGAGACTCTTCCACTGATCTCCATCTTCCACTTCCGACCTTTTTTTCTGGTTCCAGGAGTCATCTGGTACTTCAGTGAGCTAATTCAAATCTCTAAACTGACAGAAAGCTAACCTGGGGAGAAAAAATATATATCTTATTTAGTCAGCTGAATCAGTTAATCAAGGAGTTAAACAAGAAACAGAGCTGGCACAGAGGGTGGGAGACAAAGGATATATAAAGAAACTATCTCTGTTGACAGTGAGATATTAGATATGCTCCACTGTCTAATGGAGCCATACTTTGAGAAAGATCAACTTGTTGATATGCAAAACCTACAAAAATACATTATTCTATGTAGACTTGAGAATGGGACATAGACTAGAAGAGAAAGACACAAAGTAAGAAGAAAGAAAATGAACACATTTAAAATTAAAGTATTCAGGGAAGCCAAAAGGTTAAATGGTACATGAGATATTCTAAAAAGGATTTACAGGAGATCTATGAGAAATCAAATACGTGACTATCCTTGTATGGGGATCGTAGTTAGGATGACAGACATGAACTAAGAATCTCTAGAAAAGTTATTCCTGAGGTTTAATGTTCTTGACTAATTCAGAAGGCACCAGAGATATCACATGGAACATGACCCAATTGCTCATAACAGAAATTGCAAGCAGGTCGGAAAAAAAAAAAACCCTTGGCCAAAAAAGATGATGGCAAATTTTGAAAGAGAGTTTGTATCTATGGTGTATGGTACCAGGAAAGAGGAGAAATAGCAGATCAGAAGAGAAAGGCACATTTTCTTTAAAAGCAAAGAGTAGGCAGTTGAGACTGTTGATTATTATATTATATACCTACCCATTCAAACAAAGTAGTGTGAATTTGACAGTCAACAAACAGTTTAATTGGAAACCAAATAATTTTGGGAACAGCAACTTCATATGAATGACTTTGAGAGGAGTAGATTTGACTTTTCAAAAAACGAGTGAGTATAACCAGTGGTAATAAAATGGAACTGGAAATTAAAGCGTTAGCAAATAGTGGAAGGACTGAAATGTATCTGATCCAAAATGGATGCAAAGACAGAAAGTCTGAAAGTAAATAAACTGTAGAGACAGCAAATAGTAAACACAATAAATGTGGAGACAATCACAACACAAGGGCATCAGGCTGTGGGATGTCACATCTTGTAAAGAAAGCAACCTTCTTTCAGAGTGCATGTGATTCTCTCCAGAAACTGCAGAGATCAAAATCAGAATCAGTTCAAGAACATAAAGCTGGAGAACAAAGCTCTGATTATGATGCAGAGAAAAGCCACTATCTTATTTAAGCCTCTCAGTAAACATTCACAGAAGAATTCCATACAAGTTATGTGGGTTTTTGGTTTTTTTGGTGCTACAAGCAAATGAATGAAGAATGGATTTCAAAATAAATAGTGAAGCTGATTACAGTGTAATCTCAGGAATCACAAACAAATAAATGGTGACATACAAATAAATAGTGACTTGCCTAGCTCAAAATCAAAACAAATCTTAATTTATACAGTAAGCATAAGATGAACCCATGTGGTGAAGTCATACAAGCACTCCTGTATAAGGACAAATACTATCAAAACAGTTCAAAATAATGGAGCAGGAAGTTTCATGCAAGTTTGTATTGAAGAGCAGTCTGCAAATGTGGAAGATCAAAGGATAACCAAAATCTAGGAAAGCTCTTCAGGTTCACAGAGGGAACCTCCTCCAGAGATGATTCAGAGTAGCTAGTGTACATTGCTATTCTGAATCACCATGCAGAGGATGTATCTCTATTCCTTCACTTTACAGCAGCTCTAGCATTTCCAAGGTAAAATTGTCCTTGATGGCTAGCATTTGCTCCAGACTACCATAACACAGCCTTTTGTCATGTATCAACCCATAATATTTGAATAAAGAAAACAGAAAATAATGTTCTTTTGTGCAAATAGTTAAGGAGAATCTCTATCCATGGAGATTTTAAAAACTTGTCTAGATAAGGCTCTGTGCAACCTGATGTAACTGTGAAGTTAGCCCTGCTTCAAGCAGGAGATCACTCTAGATGGGTTCCAGAGGTCACTTATGACCTAAATTATTGTGTGATTAAATAATTTTGTTTGGAATAGGAACTTTGAAGAATAGAAGAACTTATAAGGTCATTGGCCTTAGGAATATTAAAATAAAAACAAAAAAATACAGTTCAGAATGAATCCAAACAAAACTAAGCTTGTTTCTGTAAGAAATGTTTCATTCAACCTTTCCAATCAAACTAATGTACTGCAGAATGTACTGCATTTTCAAGCAGAAAATGAAAGCCCCCACTCAGAAAACAGCTGTAGAAGATAGTTACCTCATCTACTTTCAGTCCATTATCTCTCCTTCTCAGGACAGTACCTTAACCACCAGGCTGTAAAATATTTCAGTTTTTTATGTTCTGTTGATCTTCCATTTTGAATAAATACATTTTGGACCACGGACAAAAATCCAGGTGTTGCATCTCCCCAGGAAATGGACTAGCCATTGGACTAGAGAGCTACTGTTATTAGTTTTGGCACTCTTTACATGGATTTTGAAGAATTTTTACAAAATGGGGCAGTACTACCACAGAAGCAGGGTAATTGCAGGATGCCCACTGAGTTTATCATAGTATCTAAGTTCTAGGACTATATCATAGTAGTTCAACATCCGTGAGAAATACAGGAGCTTAAAAGCTGTGTGCCTTATTTTCTTGTTTTGAAACAGCATTGTGAACAGAGCCATAATTCATGGTTCATTCAATAAATAAAAGCACTTAAAATAGTGCTTAGTGCTTAAAGCATTTTAGTTTTTGAACTGAATCTAGCCTCTAAGAATGACAATGTATGTCCTGATTACTGCACAGTTTCCTGTCATGATCAGAAAACCACACAAGGAATCAGTGTAAAGTGAGGTTATTTATGTCTTTCTAATAAACTATCGATTTGGTCACTGCATTCAGAAACAGCAGTGATAATTCCCTGTCAAAGATAAATACGTACACGTGAAAATGCCCTGGATGTTATTTTGAAGAAAATCATCTTTGGTGGCTTTATTTGAACCTGTCCAGTGTCCCCTTGTTTTCAGGTGAATGACAGCCACGGGTTCATCAGTTTGTCTCATTCCCTCTTTGATCTGTCATTGGATAGTATGATTGATTGTTCTTTCTCAAACAGTCTTATTTTCCCTTCATTCACTTGGAACCTAATTCAATTATAAACAACAGTAAAACATTTAGACATTTTAATATGCATCATTTGCTCATGTTGCTCCTCTCAGAGGAAAGATTTCTTCCATTTTCCTCAGATGAATTCCTTTTAATACCACAGGAATGCTGACTTTTTAAACTATAGCTTTATGTTGGTGCCTTTGATGCTATATATCCATAATATTTTTCATTCTCAGCATGACCCACAAAAATACTTTCAAGGATGTTGGCCCTCAAAAATGGCTGTTGCCATTCTTGTGAGATTAACCACATGCAAAATAAAAGATTATGCTTCTTATGGAGAATTTATCACTTCAAAATAGAAACACACTGGGCCAAACCAATGCCAAGGTTAATTTAATTAGATTTAATGGAGTTATGCCAGGACTGACTTTGCCTAGCTGTGTAAAACTATAAAGAAAGAAAAAAAACTTTGAGAGGTTATGTTATCTATCATGTGAAGCTAAGTAATAATAGAATTTAACCAAAAACATACTGCTTTACTTAAGATTGTAAGTGTACTATGATCATATTTTCCTGTATACAGTTGTAGCACAGAAGTAAATGCATAGAAAGAACAACCAGGCAACTAATGGCATTCAAGGTTCCTAAGCATAATTGAACTTCCAAAAGCTGAGTAATAAATACAGATATATAATTTAGAGTTTAAAATGGTACTTCCTTGCAAAGAAATTAAATTTGTAGTAATCATCAGATTAATAAAATAAAAATCAAACCTTGATTCAAGAGACAAATTGAGATAGACATATGCTATAGGATCTAGCTTTTCTTGATGTTTGAATGAAATAGCCATTGAAGAAGGTCCTCGGAATAAGGAACAGAACCAAGACTCCCGTTCTCCCCAGCCACATACATCAATTGTAAAAAAAAGTGTTTCTCTTCCATTCCCTCTTCAGTAGAGAAGCAGACTGTTTTCCCTGTCTCTCCTTCCTTGAATGAAGCAACCAAGCATATTTATCTTCCTGTTTAGAAGGGAATGCCTATGAGGGGAACGATGTCACTTTGTATATCTTCAGCAGCGGGCACTGTGCTCTCCCAGCCCAGGAGTCTCAAGATGATTAGTCATGAAGATTGTGGAAGGTAGAAGTAAACAATAGTACCTTACTGAACAAGATATCCTATTGCATTGTTTGAACTAATGCCAACACCACTCTGCCACTGACCATCAAAGAGAGAAGAAAGATTACCTTGGTTTTCCACTTCCTTGTTGGGTGCTCTAACTACAGTGTTATTGTACTTAAAAAAAAAGGGGGAAGAGTGTGCTACCATCATTTGAAGCATGCGATCAGCTCCACCCTGCTGGAGGATGGGCTCTGCGAATGCCTGCCAGATAAAGCCACACAGTGAAGCTGAGCAGGACACCCCAGTGGAACATACTCAGGAGAAGGGTGTCACTGACCAGCCACCAGGGAAAGAGACTGTTCACGGCAAGTGCAGCAGACCAACTTCCAGAACAAAAACATAGAGGCATCTAAACTTTGAGGTATTCTCATTCACAAATGGACCCAACCTTAAGTTCTTAGTCCCATCTCTCATTGTGGATGATGAATTTCAGTGGCTATTTCATAAGAGGAAGGAAAGGAAATGAAGATGCTTATTAAGTCTCTGATTCTCAGGGTCTGTCATAGCCCTGACTTGGTCTAGGATATATCTTCCTGCAAGAAATTTTGTGTCAGTGGATCTACATTAAGCTAATTAAGTATGCCAAGTGAAACTATCACTAAACAGTATCACTAAGGAACTTGAAGGTGAGTGTGGGCTAACCATCCCAGGCATAGATTCTTGGGTGGATTTTCTATTCTATCATAGTATCCTGTGAAGTTCAGGTTATGTCATTAGTAATAACGAATTAGCTTTAACCTAGCTTTAAACTCTGACAGAGGCATCGCCAAACCTTTGAGCTGTCACTCAGCCCACTGAATATAGTTGTATAAAACTCTGTAAGTTTTGATTTGTTACTGTAAACATATCTGCTCATAATTTCATTTGATGTATTTATTCCCCAAAACTGAGCAAAAAGTACAGCCAATGATAACTGCTGTTTGAATGAATTGTCAAAAAATAGTTGGATGCTTAGGCCTTGCTTACATGACTTTAATGAAAGGACCAACCTCTTAAGTGTGAAAAGAGGAAAATGAAATGCTGTTGGATACCTCCGTGGTATTCTCCTTGCCCCTCCTCTCCTCCTCCCCGCCCCACCCCACCCAAATCACAAACATTCACTTGTTACTTAAATTTCAATCCAGAGGATAAGAAAAAGGAAAGTATGGACAATGTGGGCTGTTAAAGAAATCAGAGAAGAACACCACATCAAATACTTGAATATTTAAAACACACTATGAAGACACAGCAAAACGCTAGGAAAAAAAATGTACCTTTTATTAGCAACAAATTCTGCAGTACTTTTCAGAGAGCATGTAGGTTAAAGAAAAAACAGTGAAGATAGGCGAAGAACTGGCAGCAATGCAGGCAAAGGCAAAATGAGGCAGAAATGGCCAAGGCAGAGAGAGCAGCAACATCTCTGAGGTCGAGGGCAGCAGCCTGGCTGAAGCCAGTGCGCTCAGCCCGGGCATGGAGGGTTGGGGCTCTGCTCCTGGCCCCTGCCTGCGGCATTGCTCCTGCAGTCTGCTGCAAGCTGTCCCCCCGCGCTGTGCGCCGTCCCCGCTCAGGCTGGGTGAGGAAGAGGGCAAGGCTGTCAAGGGAAAAAAAGGGCTCTTTTGTGACGTCCCCTTTTTCAGCTTTGTGGGAGCTTGAGACTGAGCTTTGTCACAGGCTAGTGGCCTGTGACAGTGGTCTGGGGAGAGGAGCATTCTCCAAGAAACAAAGCACAAAGAAAGAGAGAAAGTAGCTGTAATCAAATGGGTAAGGAGATGAAATATCTGCCTTGACAGTATTGTAAAAATAAGAGGGAAATATGCTTCTTAATTGGGATTGCCATCTGTCTGGATTAGGGGACAGCCCTACTTTAATGCTTCCTGTAAAAAAGGCCTTGCAGGATTCTGCATTTGAAACCCCCCTGGGAATTTATCTTATCTCTGTCACTGCAAAGGTTTCCTGGGTGCTTTACTTAAATTGTCTCTACACATCACCCACCACAGAAGTTTCTTTGGTGGCAACCCTGCCACTGTTTACAGTTCACAGAAACCCTAGCTGGTAGTCTAGGACAGGAAGTGAAAAATGTCAGTAAGCCAAATGAAACTGAGTGGAGGGCAGGGAGTCAGAAAGTAATGTGTCAGGCTGATATTTTGGAAGAGTTACTCATATGTCTAAGAATTGTTAGATCAGTCCCTTAAGAAAGCAAGCTTAATACTGCTGTGTTTTGACTTAAAATGAGTTGACGACAGTGGGTAAACCTGTGATCCTTTTTTGAGATAAATTTGAGAACCAATTGGAATTCCTTTAGAGGAAAAGACAACTAAAAAGAATAGATGCTTTCCTCAAGAAACAGGAATGGACCACTGTCTAGAAGGAAAACAACATGAGGGCAGATGTTTTGCTGCAGGTACTTTTATGTATGCTCAACTGTCTGTGAAAGGAAGGGGAAAAGAGTATAAAAGCCAGTCCAGAAGACAAGGCGGGACTGCACTGTGGGAATGGCCTTAAGGTACCACCTGAATGTGGTCTTGAGGGGTCTTGAGAGTGTGTGCCAAGAAGCAATGTGCCGGTTTGTCCGGTGATCAGAGAAGCAGAACTTTGTGTATTCACTGTAAACAACCATGACTCCATCAGTGGGATCTGGTGCCACCATCACTTTTACCTTTTATGAGAAGCAACCTGAAGAAGCCTAACATTTGGTTAACTACTAGAGCCAAAACATGACAATTATTATTCTGCTATGACAAAAATCTGCCCTGTGATACCTTCATTATCTCTAGTGCTCAGAAACCCAGTGTTTCTATTACATTTGATCCAAACGATGACAATATGCAGCTGAT
Source organism: Apteryx mantelli (assembly GCF_036417845.1). NCBI lineage: Eukaryota > Metazoa > Chordata > Aves > Apterygiformes > Apterygidae > Apteryx > Apteryx mantelli. The sequence continues at coordinate 85,649,136 of NC_089980.1, read as the reverse complement.
ACTGCATCATGTTAAGATGCTACATTATATATGAGATATTGTACCAGGACAATGATTTTTAGTGAAGAAACCTGAAGTGCGCTTACATTAAATCCACAAATAGAACTCACATGACTTCAAGTTGCGATCTAACTACAAAATCATTCTGAAGTTCCTTAGCAAGATAACATGAGCAGTTATAAATTGTCTGTTTTTATACAAATGAAATAAAACAAAACTGCAGTTTGGTCTGGAGATTCTGAAGGTTTTTTGTTGTTGTGGTTGTTTTTTCTGCCTCTCAAAATGTAATTAAGAAAGAGTAAGAACTCATACGATTATGTTCAAGTAAAATGTTCACTGAAAACCATGAAAGGCAAAATCAACCTTTCTTCATAGAACTTCCAGTCTCTCTCCAGACATAACTATTTTTTCCAAATATCCAGTAATGACTTGTGAAAACCTGTTCAACCATCACTGCAGCTCATGAGAGCGTAAAGCTGTAATAGCATAGAAATGGTTGTGAACTATCCAAGCACTTTAGCTGTATAAATCTTATTAATTATTATGCACAGTGTTACAAAAGCCAGGATATTATCCATCATGGTCACCCTTATGGATCCCACTGAAAGGAATACCAGTACAGCTGACAGTATTATCCTCTGGAGTGTATTTATATATAGTGAGATGTGTCTACTGAAATTGTTCCTCATTTTGCATTCTTCCAAACATTTCCTTGATGTCTTCTTAAATTTAAGGGAAGGCAAGGCAAGGCAAGGGAAAAGAAAGACTATATTGCATTGCTGGCAGTGTTTATGTGCAGAAAAAACAGGAGTATGAGCAAGGTGACATGAAATAGAGAGACCAACAGCATGAGACATGTCTGTAACTTTATAATTAGTTCCTCTGGTGCTACTACAAAGCAATAAGCAAACTCCATTAGCCTAGAGGAATTCTTGGTTGCTGTATTGGTGTAATGAAGAAGGCTCCATTACCGATCCTTCTCCATATCATATTAAGTGTATTGTAGCGCAGAGTAACATCATTCCTTAGAGCTCAGTAATGATTACTGATGGTGACCAGTGGAGTCTATATCTAGGAGCCTTCATCAGAGATGGACTCAGCTAATAGAATCATGGAAGCAGAAAGGCCACATGAAGCTCTTTCTTTACATGTTCACTGAACACTTTAGAGATGCTCTTGAGAACCCAAGAAGCTCTTGTGTAACCCATAGAACAACCTCTGGAGAGCTGGAGTAAAGGGCACAGATAGAAATGAACCACTTTCAGTGAGAAAACTGTTAAGAATATTAGTCTCTTACACAATGCTTAAATACCAAGATATTCCCTGAAACATTTCAGGAATGATAAACAACAAGTGAATAAATATTGTGTCAAGTGTTAGTCATTTAATACTCTGGAGCAATGTGTCTTTAACTGCACACCATTGTCACTCTACAGTTTCAGAGGTGCCATTCAAGTATATCTATCATTGTGGTGTCTATAAACCACCCAGTAAGATTTGGCCTAAATTGAAGCTTAACCCAGCAATATGGCAGCAGAGACCAGGCATATATGTCTTCCCAGCTATAACAAAAAATCCCTGCTAGCATTGCCCTAACACAAATAAAAGATTTATTTTAGAAGAAGGTGTCTAGGGAGTTATCCTTCCTGCAATATAACAAAAAGCTGAGTTATAACCATTTAAACCCAAGGTAGTCTAAGCAGTCTTGCAAGATATGAATTTTTCGGGCCACTCATTTCTGTTAATGTTATTTCTCTGTTAGATGTTGGGTCTACACAGGAGCAGCTGCTTTACTGCCTGTTTATATATTGTGCAAAGCAGTATATTGCACAAACCACATTCCAATAGCAAGCTCTGAGGCAGCAGTATCACCACCTATAAACAGCCAAAAGCCACTGAATAGCACTAAGAATAACTTTCTGGAATAGGTCTGAACGACGAGTGCAGATAGAGTGAAAGGCTGGCTTGAAGAATGCAGGTGCCACTATCACCTTGAAAATCTGCTGTGGCTCTTTCTCCTAAAAAAATAATCTTGTTTTGCCACAGACTGCCACATAATGTTTCCTAACAAGGGATTTCATATATCTGCCCAGAACTAGTGCTTGTAAGATCATGACAATTGGAAAAAACACATTTTAAAGTTTCCCTGTCAGATGATCTAATCCCCACATTGTGCTCCAGAGGCCCCGTCTCCATGCTGAATCCAGCTGAAGGCCACAAGGATCCAGCTGCACAGAGCTCACTCACAGATCATTCAGTCTCTCAGTGCATCTGTAATTCACAGTTCACACCTCAAAATACAGAACACCATTCATATTCAAAATCAAGTGTGGAAATGTGTCAAACTGCTGCTGAAAATGACTCTGCGATAGATAGCACTTTCATAATTCAGTTTGTATGCTTGCAGCTAGTTTTTCCTTTCTGTCATTCAGCATGTGTTATGCCATAAGCACATTACATTGTCAAAATGACTGTTTATAAAATCTATGTCTGTCATGTGGCCTTCTCAAGCCATCAGAATTATTATTTTACCTGATTTTTTTTCCAGTTCCACAGTTTTCTGTTGTCCTTAATTTAAATCAATCTACATTTTGGGAAGATAATTAGCTTTCAAATGTGTGGTATTTGTTAAGAATGGAAAATATTAAAAAACCTTGTAAATTAAACATATCTGGAGACAAATAAATTTATTATGACAAACAAGTATTCTTATTAAATTTATGGAGCAAGAATTCCACTTCTTATCATAGTGTTTGTTTCTGCTGTACTGTTCACTGAAAAGAGAAAATAAAAATAAGCAAAGGCACGATATATCTAAATTTTTATAGAATGCTGTGTACATGTGTCATGGACTCTAGCTTTGGGTCAATTTATATGACCACAAAGAAAATTAACAACAAATTATACTGATGCATACAGTATACATATATATAGTGCTGTGTATGCAGCACATATATACAGTGTATACATACATATATATATGTATGTATGTGTATGTATATGTATATATGTATATATACCAGAGACTACAGGCATAGTGTAGTCTCCAGTCATGCCTGAGTATGAGTATTGTGATCTAACATACTTGGGCTGTGATGAAGGAGGACAAGATAATACCGTGCTGTATGAGGCTGTGTTCCAGTCAAGCAAATGAAGTGAGATGAGCCTGGCCAGTATTTGAATAAGAAAGTTCCGAAGAAAAGCTAAAGTTGCGATGTGGGCCTCTATTTGTTAATAACAAAAGTCTACACCAGTCCTATGCTTCATAATTTGGATTATTATTTATTTGTTCCTAAAGGTGTGTAAGCCATTTGTGTAGAGCTGGCTCAGCACAGACAGAAGACTGTACCTCAAAAAGGATATGCAGACTACATCATCTCCCTGCTGCTTAGAGAAGGTCATAGATAGTTCTGAGCATTATAATTTTGTCCCAAGTTAAATAAAAAACAGTGGGAATCCTCTTTGTCCTTGAGACAAAACAAGAGCTGGTTCTTAATGTTAGGCTCAAGCTAAATTCCAGTGCTTTCAATGAGAGTTTTGTCTGAATAGCGTGCATGGCATTGTTCCAAGAAGGATGGGGAGCACAAAGGTGAAGACTATGAAATGATATCACCCTCCTGCAGGATGGTGTATGCAAGCTGTAGAAGACAAAAGGGTATGTATTTGGGTTTTACGGTAGCCACGCTGTCCATCAACAGAACATTTTATATTCTGGAGAAGCTGACCCTCATCCTATATCGTACGCATAAAGTTAGTAATAAATTTGAGGGCTCAAGTGACATGGGCTGGGTCAGGTCAGCCCATTTATTACTGCTGATGTAATAGGGCATCCCAGTTTGCAGGCAGAGGGGATTTTGGTGCCTGCAGATTACAGCATGTTTTTTGCAGAACATTCTCTTACTGTGCCTTTGCATTCTTGTCTGAAGTCTGGATACCCTGCCAGCTTTTTTGCATGCACAACTCTCACCTTCACTTTGTTCCAGGATATTTTTGTTTAGGTTTAGGATGAATGTTAAAGAGAGAGGGACAGAGAGAAATAGATTATGTGTCTTTTCCACAATATTTGATTGTATTTTGTTTTTGTAATTATTGTAAAAGTATCTTGAAGCTCTGTTTTTCATTTATTATCACTCATTTGATAAGATGAAGCACCATATGCTGTGAGTTCTTGACTTTTATGTCATCTGAGATTGAAAATACAATGCTAAATACATTAAATATTCACAAAGGTAGTCAAACAGGGTCATGAAAAGTGCCATACATTAATCATACATGTGTGGTATTCCCTTGTTAAATGATATAGTTCAGCTCACATTTTCTGACAAATGAGGTCAAGATGTTGCTTGCTATTAGAAACTAATTAGAGTAAATTCTTCAAGCTTTTTTAATGAAGAAAGGAAAACCTTCAGAAATTATAATGTGAAGAAAAGTGAGATCAAGGAGAGCGAAACCAAATGGAATAAATGGAACCAAATGGACCAAATGGAACTTTATTTTTTTTAAAAAAAGTGTTTCTAAAAAAAAGGTATGTGTAATTAGTTACAAAGTTCACTTGGCTCATTTCCTCATAATATCACCAATCAATAAGGTTACCGTGGATAAGAATCAATGCCCTTTAGCAATGACAGATAAGAAGAAATGAGCAAGTGATTACAATTTTCAAATTCTGCTATTGTTTGAGCTGTTGTTCTTTAGCATTATGTATATGTGGGATCAAATGAAAGAAAGACCTTGCAGCTTTGAGATCTACTAGACATTTATGAAAATCATGTGTTTTACATGTCAGTCAGAGCAGCAAAAGATTTTACATACCTCAGCAGTTTAAACACTTTTGTGACCTGCTTTATTACATGGAAAAGAAGATAATACAAAGAGATGGCCCTGCCTCTCTAAAGCCAAAAATAAATTGAGTCAAAATCCAAGACAGAGTGAGGAATGGTTCTAGTTCTGTGGTGACTGTGTTGACAGGGACCTGGGCAGCAGGTGACGAGGAGTGTCAGCAGCTTGCAAGCTCCTCACAAAATCCAGCCCAGGCCCAGGAGCCCTTGGCTGCTTTCCCCCATCGCCAGGCAGAGGGTGGCAGGTTGTGACAGGGGCCACAGAAAAGAGCGATGCCCCACACCTCTCACTACACATGGGCTCACAGAAGCAGCCATCATAGAGGCAAGAGAGACCTACTGTGTCTGCAAGTGCGTGCCTGCGTGCCTGCGTGTGTGTGTGTGTGTGTGTGTATTTACAACCCTCACGCACAGTGGAGAAATAAGGGAGGGACTGTGCTTCCTGAAGAATGTCACTTCTTAGATCTTCCATTAGTTTGGTAGAACTGTTCCTATAACCCGGTCACATCCAGGAAGATATAATATTTCAATCTACTTCCACTTTAAGCCATTCCAGTCAAATGCCACAAAATGCCCATCACAAAGTCTCTTCCTTTCGAACACTTTTTTTTTTTTTCTGGAATTTTATTTTACAGACAATCAAAAAAATGCTTCATAGCACTTCCCTCTTAGTATGCTGAGAGAAGTTAACTTAGTCATACTACCCTATTAACCATTTTTACCCCAAAATGCAAATAGGGAAGTACTTTTGCATAAATGCTATTTTTTTTCATGAAATCATTGTGAATATTAGCACATTCTTGAAAAAGTGAAATGTGTTTATTTCCTCAAAAGTAAATATTTAGGATGGGTGCTTAGTGCAGTGATAACAGTGACTTAAAGTTTTATGTTCTTTTTGAAAAAAGATTGTCAATACTATAATATTTAAGGGTAGTGCTTAATTATATTTACCACGAAAAAAGAGGATTGTTCAGGCAAAGTCTGTGTGTATATAAAAATGTATTTCATAGATGCCCTGGCTGAGAAGAAGCATGAGCACATACATTATCAGACATCCAAAAACTCCCACAGGAGATCCTATAAATGTCCCCACCATGGGAGAAGCTTCAGCTAGAGCCTACTCCTCTTTTGACCCCAAAATCTTTAACAAACAGACAAAAATCCATTGGGAATCAGGCTTTCTAGGCTTTGGTACTCATAGAACTACATCTTTTTTTTCTCCCTCTCTTTTCATTTTTCTAATAAAAGCGAATCCCACATGTCCTCTCTCATATATCTCTTGACTGCCTGCTTAGTCCAGCAAACTCGCCCCAGACCTCTGGTACGCTCCACACTCAGCATTACTGAGGCTATATCTTCAGAAGAAAGCCAGAATTGTCCTTCATATCAATTATTTGGAGCATTGTTTGCACAAAGACCTCCCAGAAGGCAAGGAGCAGACCTTAAGGTTTCCTGTTGTAGTTTCAGGAGAACAGAATGAGCTGCAACCATTTCTACGCATATCCAAAGGAAGGTAGTCCTTCCAGCTCTTTCAAACAGGATTGTTCTTTTGGCCACCAAAAATCTCCCAGAAGTCACAAGGCTGGCAAGATAAGTACACACATGGAAAGAAAGTTTCATATGACTTGACATCGGTAAGACTTTTGACACTCTCCCGTAACATCCTCATTGACAAGCTGATAAAGTACTGGCAAGGTAAGCGGACAGTGAAGCGGACTGATAACTGGCTGAACTGCCAGGCTCAGAAAGTTGTGATCAGGGGCATGAAGGCCAGCTAGTGGTGTCCATGAGGGGTTGATACTGGGGTCAACACTGTTTAACTTCTTCATTAATGACGTGGATGATCGGACTGAATACACTCACAGCAAGTTCAGTACAAAACTGGGAGGAGTGTTTGATACAGACCAGATGGTTGTGCTGCCATTCAGAGGGACCTCAACAGGCTGGAGAAATGTGCAGAGAAGAACTTAATGAAGTTCAACAAAGGGAATTGCAAAGTCCTGCACCTGGAAAAGTATAACCCCAGGCACCACTACAGGCTGGGGGCTGACCAGATGGAGAGCATCTTTGCAGAGAAGGACCTGGGAGTCCTGGTGGACAACAAGTTGGCCATGAGCCAGCAATACACCCTCATGGCAAAGAAGACCAATGGTATCCTGGGCTGCATTAGGAAGAGCGTTGCCAGCATTTTGAGGGAGGTAATCCTTCCCCTCTGATCAGTCCTGAGGAGGCCACATCTGTAGTGCTGTGTCCAGTGCTGGGATCTCCAGTACAAAAGAGACATGGACATACTGGAGCAGGTGTAGCGAAGGGCCATAAAAAAAGATTAAGAGACTAGAGTATCTCTCATAGGAGGAGAGTCTGAGAGAGCTGGGACTGTTCAGCCTGGAGAAGAGAAGGCTCAGAAGGGATGTTATCAACATGTAGACAGATCTGAAAGGAGGGTGTAAAGAGAATGGGGCCAGATGCTTCTCAGTGATGCCCAGTGACAAGACAAGAGGCAATGGGCAGAAACTAAAACACAGGAAATTCCCCTTGAACACAAGAAAGCACTTCTTCATTGTGACAGTGGTTGAACACTGGAACAGGTTGCCCAAAGATGCTGTGGAGTCTCCATCCTTGGAGATATTCAGAATCAAACTGGACATGGCCCTGGGCAACCTGCTCTAGCTGATCCTGCTTGATAGGGGAGTTGGATCAGATGATCTCCAGAGGTGCCTTCTAACCCTAACTATTCTATGATTCTGTGATAGCTTCTCTCTGCATTATTGCTTTAGGAATCAGCAGTGCACTTGTGAAAAGAAAGTCCCAGTTTCCGACTTTATGTCCTTTGGTTCATATCATGGAGTGGTCTCAGAGCACACAAAATGGATGCCTCTCAGATGTAATTAAACCAAAAGATATGCTTCAGGAAAGAAACTAACACGCTCCAACTAGAATGAGTTTTCAGTTCATGGGACCAGATGAGAGCTAGTCTGAAATAAACTCCTCCAAAACATGCATAGTGTGAACATGAGGTCCTCAATACTGACATTTTACCTTACAGATAAGGCCTATTGGATGTACTATTTGCTAAAGTGGATTTAGCCATAACAGGGACAGGAAATAACTGTTAGGAATGAAACAGGATGAGGCTTTCTGAAAGGAAGCATAGTATGCTGCAGTATAGGATGTTTGCACCGTGGTTTGATGTGAAGGAACTTCCATAAATGTAGACAAGTCTCTCAGGAAAAATGCATGCTTATATAATGTTGATAAAGGTTTTGAGGTCATCATATGAGAGATATTCCATCAGAAAAAAAAATTTACAGTCTGAGTCTTCAAATAGCTGTGTTTCCTTCATGTATTATAAGATAGTGCAAAAGGAACATCAAACTGTCGTCTTTTGTAACATCAGTTACATATTTTTACTCTCAGAATATAACACTGTATTATCCTTCCTAAAAACTCATATACCTTTCATCAATCTTTCCTCAGGGCTTGATTCAATGTTCCATTAGCTTTCCAAATGGAACTGGATCAGGCCTTCATAGATCAAACAAAAAACATACCAAAGTCAGACAGAGACATCCCTGAAGAGGAATGGCAGGATTTCACCAATATACAATAGCTCTATTGCTTATCTTTTAATCTTTGCCATGCATACTGGTTTTAACTCTTCTAGCTTTTATTTTTTCAAATTTTATTTGTTTGTATTTTATTGCTTTGGGACAGAACTTTAAATGCTTTCAAAGGACAGTCATAAAATGCACAGAAGTTACTATCACCTGTACTATCTATTATCACATGTTATAACATTTCTCCCACCCAGACATCATCCTTTATGCTACATTTCTGTAATATTGCTTGAAACATCCCTATGCTTTGAGTTAATATTTCCCACAACAAATTAAACTTTAAGATTATACTGCCTGTCTTTGTATTTCAAAATGTGAATACATTTGAAAATTCACTGTTCTAAAGACCATTGTGATTATGACAAACTCAGTAACTGATACATTTATCTCCAATTTATTTTAGTGGAAATGGAGACAAAATAGGTATCTGTATATTGTAATAGGTAAATACTTAGTTCCTTACATGACAGTACATGGCCAATATTAGGAGTCTGCTTTCTGCAGTCTTTCCACTGACTTCTCTGGAGACTACTTTACTCCTTGGCCAGAAAGTAGAGTTAGACACATTTAAACCAGTAGTTCCATGGAACTGGTCTGGATTTCCTACAGATTCACTGCTGATTCTTGCTTTCCTGCAAATTTCTGTCCTGTGATTCACTGACTTTAGTGTCTAAGATGATGTTAGTCCTGACAAAAGCTTTTGTTTAAGAGCACTTATAAACACACTTGTCTATGGGAAATCTGTTAAGTGTGATCTTACACTGAAACTTTTATGTCAGTGAGGTCATTTATAAGGTTTCTCCATCTTATCCAGGTCACTATTTTTCACAAAACTTGTAGGTTCTCAGTTACACTTTAGACTTCTACTTTTCTGTCACATGTGATTTAGATTCAAAAACTGTCAGAGTAGACATACACATGGGTACAAAGACAGAGAACACATACAATGAGTTTACCTAGCATCTCAGATTTAAAATATTGATATAAATGTAGCCTAGAGAGGTATTTAGCTAATCACTGCAATATTCAGAAATATAGAGAGATATAAATAGAAAGAAAGAGTCTGCAATGTTTCAATCTTCAGTGGACTTTCTTAATTTTACTTCTTCAGAACTATTCTCTCATGTTGGACTTGCGTGTCTGGAAAAAGGACCTTATAATAATATTTATTTGCATACATACATATATACATTTTTCTTCAGTTAAAATACACCGGAAGTAGAAATGAAAAATGTCTGTCATTATTTTGACTGCCCTAACAGTTAATGTCTGTCTTATGCGAAAACATAATTATTTCCTTCCCACCCTGCAGAATATGCAGATCACGTGATCAAAAAGAAACAAATAAAAAATATGTACACATAGATAGATTCAAGTTCGTTAGTAAAGTAACTTTACCAGAGCATACTGATGTTTGCAAAACCTTCCATCTGGGTTATCTACTATGATGCAATGTTTATATAAAGCAGGAAGTTCAAACAAGATCTTTGCATTTACAGCCTCACCTTTATTTCAGCTATAAAAAAGCATGTTACAATGTGACTGGTGCTTGGTATCAGTACTAGTTATAAAAGTCTTTTTCTCTTAAAGTTGCCAGTAGCTACCCTTTCTTCTTCGTTGGCCAGTGCCCTCTGAAGAGTTGGTATCCTTCTCCTATCAAAAGCATAGCCACCAACTGTGACAGATAAAATTGTCTGAATACCTCAGTTAAAATGCCAGTTGCCACTCATAAGTTGCATCAATATATGTATTTGAAGTTCTGGTCTAATAGAGGGGAAAAGGGTTCAATAGTGTCCTCGCACATGAGCTTCCTATCCTGATTCCCTTTCATCAAGCTATAAAAAGAACCCTGTAAGAAAATGACCACTGAAACAATATTTTTCTAATGGCTTGCAGCCTCCTCTGTATGTCAGGGGAATTTTGGCTGTGTCTGATAATTACATTTGACCATATATTTCTGAGGATCCAAGAACTCTAGGCTACATCTCTGCTAATTAACCAAGTTTGGCCAAGGCACTGCTCAAGCACTGCTACATGAGCGTTCATACTTTTAAATCACTAGCATAATCCCTGAGCACAGGGATATTTTATATCTATATTTTAGATATATCTAATATTACTAGCAGACTAGCTCTGATGTAGCTTTATCTTCCATATTATAGATAAGCAGGCAATATTATGTAGCCCACGTCTGTCTTCTTTTCTTTTTAAACACAGCTCCTCTTTGCTAAGTGTATTTTTCTCCCCAAGCCTGACTGTATGTATGCAACAGTTAATTAAAGCCTTTTCCAATGAAAAGTCTTCTGATGTCCTCAGATATTTATTTCTATTGGTTTGTATGGAAACAAACTGTTCATTGTAGGGTGGACAGAGAATTCTTAGAACCGGTTGATCTAATAGCCTGAGCATGAAAGCATTTGTGAGGGGACTGAATATTGAACAGTAAGAGTGACAAACACCATTGATTTTCAGATCTAACTATCCAGAAGAATACACAAAATGCAAGAGGTGGAAAATTCAAAAAAGAGAAATTCACAAGACATTTTTGTGAAAATACCAGGGAGCATTTTATCCTTTTCCTGAATTATTTCCCTTGTAAAATAAGTAGCACTGGACAAAATCCTTGGCTCTCTCATACACCACTCATGGCACATCGCAATTTCTAATGAATACACTCCATATTTCTGTACAGTGTACATTTCAATATTTGATCTATTTAAAATAAAGTCAAATCTATTCTATCAACAGCAATTAATGGTGAAGAAAACAATGGGAACAAGGGGAGAACACAGATAATATGACATATACATTAATCCATTCATAAGAACAAATTTAATACCTACACCTTTGACAGACAGGTGAGCAGGTTTCTGTAAAAAGCTGGAGCAGCTTTAAATAGCAGTGGGCAAAACAGTATGGGCTGTACATCATGCATTTTGCAGTAAGATGGGGCAGAACATATGCTGGATAACTCTGCTTCAAGAATCAGCAATTCACTGTGTCATTCTTCTACAGCATGCTTAGTGTGATAATTACATAAAAGATACAGAACTGGTCCAGGGGTCTCCTCTTTCCTTTTCTCTTTTTGACTTCAGCAGGGCTGAGGCTTCTTCCAGGAGACCAGAGGTTTCAGCAGCTCAAGTCAACCAACGCACCTTGTGCAGAGGTCCCTTGTGCCTGCCAGCAGACTCCAAGGAGAGCACTGCCTACCCCAGGTACAATACCAACACTAAGGCTCCAGCCACAACAGCATGGGACTACCCATCCCCTTGTTACACAGGCAGGAGTTTCTGTGCTGGGTATGGCATTCTGCCAGCCTGGTGATGCTGGCAATGATTTCTTCAGAAAAAAAAATTGGTCTTTTGTGTTGACAGGAGAGCTTCCCTCATCACAGCTGCATGGGCTGGTGACAAAGAGACCTCATAGCCAGCAATTTTATGCATGGCCTACTCTGCCTTGTTGTTAATCCAGGCCTACTCTCAAGAGCAGCATTGGCTTCATTTTACAACCGGTTTTTTTGAGCTGGCAACGCCAGAGATAAGAATAGGAAGTAAACAAAGGCTGAAGCCTCTCCTGGAGAGGAGTTGGAACATGTCTCTAGTTGTTATACGTCATACCTTTTAGTTGTCCTGCAATAAACTTACATTTTTATCTCTCTTCTGTTTGAATGTGAGCCTATATATACTAGGTAGAGAGTAAAAGACCCTGAGGAGGATGGTTATGACAATATAGTTCTGAAGATAACAAATTCCCTATTTTTTCCACATTATACAATTTTCTAGCCTTCTTCCAAAGTGAAAGGCACTTCACAAGGGCTGCCAGGCCATTGGTCTGTGATAGAACTAAGCAGCACTTCAGGACATGTGTCCTGGGAGTAGGTAAGTGTATTCAGATGTTTCTTCAAAGCAGCAGGTTTCTGGCTCAGGAGCAGGTTTCTCATTCAGAAGCAGTTGGAAGAGGCTTTAAAAATAAAGAGAAAAGGGATTTGAATCTTAAGGAGAAATAAAGCCTTCTTCACTTACAACAAAAACAGATCTCTTGGAGTTTTTCGTGACAGTTGTAATAACAACCATGGTGTCCTGGCCAGGTTCCAATTCAGGTAACTACAAAATGCCCACATAAATGTTCCTTCTACTTTAAAAGTATTAGCTACTGCTAAAGGTAAATTGGTTAGTGGTATTTTTGTGTCCTGTTATGAAGCTGCTGCAGTCTATTTGAGAAACAACTAGTGTTTTAGATAATTTTGTTTTGTATATTAATATCTAGAGAGCATTTTCCATTTCTGGAATACATAATACAGAATTTTTTGGCATTAGTTAATACAAAAAAAAATGAGAAAATAAAATATAACACGGAAAAGTTGGGACAGTAATCAGTAAATCCTCTCACACACTGCCTGGTCAAAGATCATTGCAAAAATACATTAAATTTCAGTAAACATTTGGTCAATACCAGCTACATATTAAGAGCCTTGATTTTGTTCTTCCACTATGCTTTATGAATCCACTTAACTCTATAGGCTTTATACTAATAGAAATGAGCTCAAAAATACCCTTAAATTACTCACTATAGCGAAAAACCACACCATTTTGAAATGTTCAGTCAACTCCAGTCTTCCCATTTCAAGCTTATTTCTATACTCAAATGTTGGGATAGTAAATAAAATCTTGGCAGTTTCATTCCATCTCAGACTGAGAAGTATCAGATGTAATAGCTTAAAATAGGAGGTCTTACTTCACCAAAAATTCCCTAAAATACAACACATACTATTTTGAAAGACAGACACACTCTCATTTAACAGGGATTTGGGGATCCAAGCTCAGAGCAAAATTCTCCTCTCTTAATGGCACTGAAGAGCTCAAGCTCAAGATATGCTCTGATCTCCCTCCAGGTGTAGACAGTACAAGGAGAGGAAATTATATGAATCAAGATAAAGCAGATAGCTTTAACAGGAGAACTACTGTCAACAAAATTGTGTCCAAAGAAGAACACAGAAAATATTTTGGATAATGCATAAGAGAGTGTGTTATTTCACACAGGAGAATATTTAATGAATAATATACATTGGCATTTGGTGTAGAGGAGATGTTCACAATACACTAGTTTTTAGAAAATGCATGAGCCAGTCCACTCATGGTTTTGACATATTTCACTTATTAATAAATGGAAGGTGAGGACTTTTTTTTTTTTAATTACAAGTAGTTCATTAAGTTGTTTTATAGTCCCATAAGAAAGCCTGCTCAACAGGGGAAAGTGGGAAGCAGATCTTCATTTCCAATTAACCAAAGTGAGCAAAACAGAGCTTACGGTTGAATTCTACTTTCTGTCCAGCTCCTCAAATGAAAAACATAGAAGAACCAGTTGGATATACCACAGATGATGAATGTCACTGAGATGTTCATTGAGATGTTTATTGAATGTTCTGCTGGTGGATTAGAGCTATTTTCTGTACTTTAGACATGTTTTTTTGAATGTCAGAAAAAAACCTCAAACCTCTGACAATAATGTTCACTCACATATTTGTTATTTTTCAGTCCTCTTCTGAAGTCACTTATCCCTTCAGGAACCACTTCAGATTCTCAGAATGGATCCACTGTCTTAAAGAGCAGAAGAGTTGACATATTTGGTCTGATTTTCCCCTGCTCATACGCCATGAACAGCAATTTATATCTAAAATGGGGAGACAGAGGGAATCCAAATGAAAGAGTAAAACATGGCTCCTCCAACTTGTTGGTATTTTCCATGTGTTATGTACGAACAGTTACACACATTTCATGATGGCAGAGAATCAGACCCAATATAACCCATAGTCCACTTCTGAAAGAAGTTGTGGATGGCTCTAACAGCTCATCGCTGACAGAAAGCGGAGATCCCACTGCCTCCCAGGTACACTTTCCACTTGTTTTCCTGGCTCTATAGTCCTGCTACATACCTTCTGCTGGCTGCAGTGTTCCTCAGATGCCTCCGTTAGTCAATTCACCTTACTAACTTGGAAGACAATAATCAGAAACTTGGATAATTCTCTTCTGAGTTAGCTGGTTGAATTGGCTCAAGGAAAGAGGCTCTTTAGAGGGAAAGGGTGAGACAAAGTGATGGGCACAGGACTGTGAGAGGGAAGAATAAGAAGGGAAGGCACAGAGCATTGGAGGAGGAGTGAATGAGACCTCCTATGGCAGCAGCAAGCTGTTAGATTGGCATTGCTGCTTGTTGACCTGCAACCATAAACTTTACCTTCCCAGCACTTTAAATAGTCAACTATGCCAAATTCTTAGGTGCAAAAGGAGCACAGGGTCAAAATTGTTCTTAAGTGTCCATCCTTCCAAGGTGCGTAAAAAATGAATACTCCCTATGAAAGCAAAAGAACTAATATATTCCTGTACCTAAAGTTATACATGTGCTAAAGTGCTTTGAAGAATTGAGGCCTAATTCATTTCAGCTAAATGGGGTCTGTTTCTCATCTTAAATTAAGTTTAAATGTGGATAAATTGTCATCAGCACATGATGCTATTATTTGCAAACATAATAATTTCTAAACTAATAAAACATACCACACTGGAGATTAGCCTGATGCAGTGTAAGACCATGACTCTTTTGGAGGTGTATATTTTTAAATATTAGCCTTGTGTTTGCAATTTTGTTTTCATTTCATTTATCTTCAGCATTGAGCAAAGGAATTAACTCGCTCTAATGAGGGCAGTAGGAAGTTTTGTTAGAAAATATCTCTATTGATCATTGTAGCAATCACTTGATTTAATCATTTGCAAGACAGACCTCTTGATAAAGTGCTGATTACCTATCCATGCACTAAAAACTACTAGTTCTAAATCACTGCAGGGTTGATTCAGCCATTCATCCTCCAAGGAAAGATAAATTAGTTTTGAGGTCATTTGGAAAAGACGGTCCTGAACTAAAGCTCTTTGGAATTTAGCAATTGTCTTTTATGGAACAGGAGACATTTACTCTGGTACTTTGATTCATCTACAATTTGAAGTCTGCCTAAATACAACGGAGATGATAACTTTATGTGGAGGTACTAAGACAAGCCTGGCACTGTCTGCTTGTCACCTGTAGACAAAGATCAAGCCGCCTTCACTCGTAAGGTTCAAATACATTAGAGGTTAAGGCAACCTGAATTTCTGCAGATGTTGTAGAGCTGGCTACCTCTTATAAATCAGTCAACACCTCTACGCAAGAAATAAACTTGGCTAAAGATTTACTGACTCACACATGGGTACTTTGGTTTCTTAGACCTCTGGAGGCAGCCTCCCCTGGGTCCCACCAAACGCCTGCAGGCAGTGTATGCCCTGCAGGCACAGGCTGCTCAGATACAGGCAGGTTATCAGAGATCTGTGCAAGAAGCTCTCGCAATTGCTTTGCAGAGCCTGGAGAACTAGCAGAAACCCTGACCTGTGCTGTTCAGCTGAGCAGAGGCCCAAGACAGCTGGGCATGGGGGTAAGGAGCACAGGAGGAGCTGGGAGAGGATGCAGCAAATGCTGGAGCTTAGAGAAAGTGGGTGTGAGGAGTGGGACAGTAGAAGAAAAGGGGAGGACATGCAGGGTTACATTATATTTGAATAACATAGTGAACATGATTCATTTTGTGCTGGTTTAAACATAGTAAATTCATTCTCTCTGTGATCCTGAGACACTACTATTGCCATCATTATTATTGCTATTGGTACTACTATTGTTATTATTCTTTCATTATTGTTATCATCATAATCTCCATATTCATTCTCCTTTATGCCCTTATGTGTTGGGGGGAAATCACATTACCAGTTTACCAGTGAGGTGTGGGACATAACAACTACCTCAAGTGTGGCTCAGCTAGAGACGGACTGGGAACCACTGTGTAATAGCAGTTTCTTGGGATATTGCTTACAAAGTGGATCAAAGACTTTTCAACAAGGCTATAAAAGTGGGGGGAGTAAGGAGGACAGAGGACAGAGAACAGGATTTGACACTTATTTCCACTGTTACAGTCTCTGCTGACTGGTTTGTCCATCTCAGGTTTGTCCA
This sequence comes from Apteryx mantelli, assembly GCF_036417845.1. Taxonomy (NCBI): domain Eukaryota; kingdom Metazoa; phylum Chordata; class Aves; order Apterygiformes; family Apterygidae; genus Apteryx; species Apteryx mantelli. The sequence continues at coordinate 85,632,662 of NC_089980.1, read as the reverse complement.
TCTCAGGTTTGTCTGAACAAAATCAACCTATGCTAAACCTTTCAAGTGTTTTTCATATACATGATGATAGTAGTGTAGCTGATTCCAGTTAATGAAAATTTCCCAAAGCATTTTAGAAAAATAAAGACCTTTCCAGAGAGTTTAGTGTTCTTGGAACATTCACAAACAGGGTCAAAAGTAGAGCTGTAAACTGAAACATTTGGTCAAAGATAACTCAGCCTTCGCTCATACAACTTTGAAGCTTTTACTCTGGGTTAGTGGAATTATACAAATAAAACTGCTTAATATCACTTTAGGACAAAGCATGTCCAGAAACCCAGTATTCTCTCATTGATGATAATACGTTCTTTTTTCAACTGTCTGATTTCAAATGTTAATATTCCAAGGTAAAAGACAGATGTGTCCAAACCCAGGTGCTTCTGTTTTCTTGTTTATCAAGACAAGGAATTTTGCTTTGAAGGCAGCTGCTCAGTGGACCTGGAGGGCTTAGTCTAAAAACCGCTCTAATTTTATCCCCTTTCAGAGATATAAAAGTTGAGTAATAGCCCCTTGAATTTCAAAGCACTGCCCAAGGCTCAGGAACAGTATGTCCCACAATAAATGCTGGAAATTATGCAGCTGAAACTCCATCCAGCATTTTGAGACTTACTTCAGCTAAGTGACCCATCTTAAAAGAACATATAATTTCACTGGGACTCCCTCGGTTGGGAGAACATTATGAAAGCCAATGACAACAGATATAAATGTCCGGAAACTGGAATCCTTCAGAGAAACCTTATGGGAACAATGTGGTCAAATTAGCTTTGACATTTTCATCTTAATAAGGATCTGCAACCGATAAGAGCAAACTGTCCGGGATGCTATCACTTCTTTTACAGCTGTGAGAATATAATTTATCCTAAGAAGGTAAGATGCTTAGATCAAAGCTCATCAACATCTCAATTCCCTGAGTGTAACAACAGCTTTGGTTGGTTATTCTTCATTGGCAAAGAGAGGCAGACTCAGATTAAAAGAATATAATAATAGATTTCCTAGATTCATAGATCAATGAAGCCAAAAAGGACTGATGTGCTCTGACTTTCTAAGTATCACAGGCCAAGGGACTTCTCTGAATTAATATTTTTGAATTAGAGCATAGAGTTAAAAAAAAAAAAATCAGTCTTGATTCACCCCGTTAGACCTTGTGAGTTATACAAATGCTGTTAAAAAATGGGCTTTATCAAGTTTGAATATGTTTACCTATAACTTCCAGCCTTTAACTAGTATTATATCCTTGTCTGACAAACTGCAAAATCCCTTTTCTACCAGCTTTTCAATCCATCTTTCTTAAGTGTGATGAAGATACCCATTACCTCTCTCAGATATTCTAACTCAGTTGGACACTATGAGCATTTCATATGAAACAGGTTTTCTAGTCCTTTAATCATGTTTATGGCTCTGAAGCATTGTCATGCATCTGTCTACTTCCTCAGCACTCATTCTGGAGGGTTTATAACTTCCCCACTCCAGTTAAAAATCATCCTGTTTGTATATCCAAAAATGGTACAAGCCTTTTGGATGCAAAAGTGCACTGGCAGCTCCTGAGGGATAGAAACTGCCTTTTTATTCCGCATCTGTGCAGCATCATATAACCCTTGCTGAGGACAGGCGTTCCTAGGCATTACATTAAAGTGTAGTCATAGTCATAACACTAGCAACAATAAAAATATTATTCTGCTGATGATAACCTCCTAGTCCCTTCCAGGGTCTTATAAGATTTATCTCCTTGCTTGCTACCATTTTTCCTATATGGCCTGACTAAATCACATATTGATTCATCTTTTTCTGTAATAGTGACTGGCTGTCTTTTTAATTTATCACTCACCTTAATCCTTGCATCTTTTGTAAGCTGAGTCAGCAATTGTTTTTCCTTCCAGATTCTTTATAAAAATATTAAATATGGTAGGAAAAGAATTCTGCTAGAAATGCATCTGTTCATTGATGGTTTCCTGCTTAGTTATATTTTGAGATCTGATATTTATCTAGTTTTTAGTTCCTTTATATGCACCATGTTGTTTATATTTTATCTAGATTCTAACTCAGAAAGAAGTGCAACACCTCAGTGACAAATATTTTACAGAAATCTATCATATCCATGCTATTATCTTTATCAAGTGAACTAGTCTAAGCAGTAATAACAAGCTTTATTTTCCATATACATCATGTTGCCTGGCACTAGTTTTATTGTCCTCTGTTGCCTCTTTCTTAATGGATACTATTATGTTATTCTGTATTAGACTGAAAAAATGTCTAGAACATGTAGATTAAGGTTATCCAGGTGTTCTCTTTGCTCTTTTGAAGAGCTACTTGCCCTTTCCCCAAGTCTAGGAAGAATATTAATGACCATTTCAATAACTCCTCTGATATCTCTTCAAAAACATGTCATCTGGACCTGTGGATTTGAAATCTGCTGTTTTTAATAGCTACTGTTTAACACTTCATAATTACTGGAATGGAAATTATTTCTCTCATTTGCCTGGAAGCCACCCAGTGGATGCAGGATTTGCTCATGCACATTGCAAACATCCATGCTATAGTTTAGCCTTAGGTTTGGGTACCACCATACCTGGGCTTGTCCAGGTCTGGTGCATCCAGTAGGATGCTATGTCATTGGCCCTCAACTGTGCACTTTGGTAGCACATCTGGAAAAAAAGGTCTGAATTCACAAATGTTTATATTGACTAGGTAATTCTGACAGATAAGAGCTTCAGTCAAGAGCACTTGGGCTTAACTGGGAAATCTTACAGCAGTGAATGGAGGAAGACTAGCGATGCAAATCCCCCAATACCAAAGACATGCTCTACTACCTATCCTGCAGAACATAAATGCCAGGAAAGTGTTCAAATCATAAATAAAAATAGGAGAATCAGGTCTTTGATCAGTCACAAAACCACTAAGGTTTAGAAGTAGTAGTGGATAAAAAGCTATAATTATGAGGAATAATACTGTCATAGAAGTGGCCACGGTTTCTCCAGGCCCTACTGGCAAGTCTCTGTTGTGGAGCTCTGGTCTGGATATGATACCTAGGAACTATACACAGGAACTGAATTCTACAAAATGCACCACTGTGTTTTTAATTGAAGTGAAGCCATTGTACAAGCCCCAGTTGAGCAATTAGTATCTTTACCCCAAAAAATATACAGCCTGCCATAAGCATCTTACAGTTTGCTATGCTGTGTCTTGGGCATAGGAAGGATCTTATGCAGTGCATTGATGCTGCATGAGGGTGAGAGCTTTGTCTTAAATAGTAGTGGAGGAATTCTCCTTTCTTGCCTCAAGCATTTACAAATGGAAATCACAGAAATGACTCTGGTTTCTTTCAGTGGAGCGGTCTGGCCTGCTTGCTCCCATGGACTGTTTGCTTTGCAAAATCCGGTACAAAACATGCCAGAGCACTGCTTGTTTCCCTTCCACCCTATGTAATCATGCTCTTCCTTCCTTCCTTCATTACATTCTTCCTTTCTTCTTTCCTTCCTTCCTTTCTTCCATCCTTCTTTCTCTCCTATTTCTCTCTTGCTTGCTTGCTCTTTTCCCAGAAGTGGCGCAGTGATGAGTTCTTTTGGGGGAAAGACAGGAGGTGTGGGGGCAGGACTGTGTTAATGGCCTAATTAAGTCTGTAGTTAGCTGATAGGCAACTGGTTGTCAGGAGAGCTGATAACAAGCATAAACATGACAAGCGTGTTTTGAAAAGTCATCCTGTCACTTTGTTTACTTAGGCTACTGCATGCAGCTACAAGCTACTGTCATATAAGTTTATATTGATCCATCTGCATCACCACTTTTTTTTTTTTTTTTTTTTAGCCTTTTAGGAATAGAGATAAAAGCTTCACATGTCTTGCATTTCAAGGGATAAAGAAGTCCCCACAACAGAAGCATATATTCACTCATTTAGGGGATAATAGAGAATATGGAAGAAAAGGCTCTGAAAAGGTGAGAAACTTTACACATCTGTTTTAACTTTCTGAATGACTTACAGATGTCCTTGTCCATGCTTAATTCTATTCAGTGATATTTATTTAAATAGTTATTTAATTTTAGATACCTGAAACATCTATTTTACATATATTTTCAGAAGGGATTGTAAAGGGTTACAAAATAAGGAAGGGTAGCAGTGTGTATAAGATATGTCACAGTCTCTCCACCACTGAGTATACTGTGAGTGCAATATTTCTTTCACAACTGGAATCATAAAATCTCATATGCTTCATTACATTGATGATCAATAAGTCTTCATGAATTGCTAAAACTTTGGCTTTATGAAAAAGTCCTTCAGACCATTCAAGCTGTGACATGAAGTTTAGGATTTCTGGTTTGCAGAAACCTGTCTCAGTTTCCCAGAGTTAAAGATTTGCTGTAGCCTGAAAACTGAGACACAAAAGCCAGCCTCATACTGGCTTTCTTCTGAGTCAGTTCAGCATCAAAGATCTCCTTTCCTGGTTTCACATGATAGCAGATGGAACAACGTTAGGCTATATGTATGACTCTGGAACTGGGAGAGGGATTTGTATTACAGTGGCTTCATTTGATTTTGCTTTAGCTTAGGCAGAAAGAGTCATGTTTCCAGTTAAAACAACCATGCATTGAGATCTGGTTGCTGTTGTTTTCTCTCTTAACCACAGGTGACTCATTAAGGGTAAGTAACGTTTCACAAATCAACCTTTAATTATACAGCTGATACAAGAGGGATAGGCTTCATCGATGTCTAGCCCACATAAAGGAAGTTTAACCACATTAGCCTTTCCTTCACAGTGGATGGGGCTTTATCAGAACTCAGTTTATTTAGGGCTTGTAAAGGAACAATTCCAAGAGCTAAAAAAAGAGGATCCATCAAAGACTCCCTGGTAAGAATGTTTTATAAAGAGACATTTAATGGACCTCGATTTTTAGTATCACTGTACCTTGAGGATTATGAGGAGGCATTAAACCTTGGACATTTCTCAAAGCACTGTCACTTGGAACGGGACAGAGCAGGATTAGTTCCATCTCCTTTAGCCATCAGAAAGGTAGGCAGGGACCTTGACTGAGCTAGCCAAACAGGGGCCTTACTCACTGGTCTGTGAAAAGAGACAGGCTCCCTGAAAGGGCCTCTCTTCAGCCAATTCTGGCTCCATTTTAGGATGGTAGAAACTGCCTTCAGGAGGTGCTCACTCTCTTCCTTGACTATACACAGAATCCACAGTTTAAACAAGATGGCTCATGTTTTGTCAGCTAAGTCAAATGAGATGGATGCCATCCTGTAATCTGGCAGCAGGACCAGGCTTTTACTCTCTATATATTGCAGCCACCAGAAGATGCAGAACGTATTTAACTGCTATTAAGGAATGTCCATAACACTAAACAGATTTTCTGCACGAATTATTGTTTGTATTCATCAGTCTTAAACACAGTATTTATATAGGTACCTGAGTACCTCATCTGTCCTGTTGCATTTGTTCCCACCACATTTCCTTGGTAGAGAAGAATGGCTACTTACGTTTCGCAGGCAGTGGGAACTGAGGAACAGAGAGATTAAGGCTCAAATCTACAGAACAGGCTTGAGCGCTGCAACAGCCCCGTGTCACAGCACCTCACTTTTAGATGCCTGGCTCCTGTGGCAAAATCTACACCTCCAGGTTAGAATTTGCTTTCCCTACAATCACACAGAATGCTTCTGGTGAAAGACAGAACTGAAGCCTTCTAGCCACTAAAACCATCCTAAAATCCAAATTTTCGGTGTTTCCTTCTGTGAGGTGGGTGTGCTAGCAGGTAGTTGTACTGTGTGACTTCACCACTAAAGACATGCCACACCTAGTCATTGTGTGCCTGTAAATGGCTAAATCCTCCCACCCCAGAGCAACCAGTCACACGTCATTTGACATTTCTTTTCCTCATCCCAACTGGAGCTTTTATCCCAATAATCTCTCCTTTCCCACCTTTAACAATAGACCATTCACAATTTAATTTTCTTTCTGCAGTGATAAAAACAGATTGACCCTAGCAATGTAGGAATACAAATAAAGCTATACTACATCATGATCATCAGAGGAATGTCAGCTGTGCAGTCACCTGCAGCAGTCAGTACAGAAACATCAATTTCTGTCTAACAATGAGAGGAAATGCATGAACATCACTAAGATTTTTTTCAAGGTGGGTATTGCTAACTCCCACGTCCTGGCCAAACTTTGGGCTGGGTGATTATATTCTGAATGACCTAAATTCATTCTCCCTACAGTTCTAATTAGATAAGTTAGTCTTAGGAGAATAAGTGAAATGTACTGTTATATACAGTAGCTAGACTTGCTATCAGAGAATGACTTTCATCCAGAAGATGCATTTTGCCAACCACAAGCTCAGTTCACTTCTGAGTTATGCTAGCTCTTACAGGCACAGCAGAAGATGTGAGATGTGATGGACAAGTCTGCAGTGCTCTGTGGTGGAACGAGTGCCTCTGAAATCCCCTCTCTGCTATAGAGCCACAATAAGTTACAGCATGTCAAGAGGCAATGGTGCTGAATAAGCAGGGGAAGGAGAGGTACCTAATGCAGTACTTTAAGCAGCAACATTTCTCTGCAGGCCTAAATAGACATTAAAGCTCACCTCTACTGGTTGGAAGACCTCAACAGTGCATGAAAGATTTCCATGAAGTCTAATTGCCTTATGAGCACAGAGGATCCAGTCTTTACAGCAAGAGAAACTCTAGCCAGGGGACAGTCAATATATTCAAGAAAAGCAAAACTAGATAAAGAAAAGCATTCACTTTTTCTTCAATGTCAGTACTATCAGTGATTTTTTTTTATTATTTTTTTTTGTGAAGGGCCAAGTGAATTTCCATTGATGGAAAGGATCCCAGAAGTTTCAACAGATTTTGAATCAGGCCCTATGTGTTCTTCTCCTACACAGTCCCTGAGTTATGTAGAAATAATAGAAATGACATGTTGCTTTTAACTCACACTTGCTTAATGCTACAGAAAGCTGACATCTAGAGCTAAATTAGCAAGACTTGTCTTCACTGTTAGGTTTGTGAGCTGCACAGAAGTATGATATAGAGAAATGGTTTATGGAATTCCTCTGGGGAGTGGCCTATAGATGGCTAAAGTGGCTCACATATTCTTTTTAATGCATACATGAAAGCTGATTATGAAAAACACATTCATATATGCATGGAACTATCTATATGTGTGAAATCTCTAAAGAGTTCATATCTTCCATGAAAAGTGTTTACAGCTCCACAGACCGACAAAGGTCAAAAAACATTGGTTAAGTAATGCTTAGATCTAATTGTACATCTTCCATCAATGAAAGTCATGTGGCTAAATTCCCATCCACCTCTTTGAAGAGTTGTCCAGAGATGAAAAGGCTCTCTCTTATGTTTTCTGACTGGTCTCCAGTGATTCATGTAAAAAAGAAAAACTTCAGAGAAAACAAACAGCCTCTAGGAAATATTTCACAACACTAAATAGTGTTGTTTTTAAAGATGCTTCTCCACAGAGAGTTATAGACGTTACCTCTCGGCAGCTGCCTAATGTGCAATCCAGCACAGTACTGCTGGGAAAATGAGGCAGCTCTCCTCTGTGCAGTTAGATGGGGTGAAGAGCTTTGGCAGGGTAACAGAGAAGTTATAGAAATTATCAGATCTGTTGCTGAATTTTTCAGTCTCACCTCTTCTGCAAATCAGCGCTTCATATCTTAATAAATGTATATTCTATTATTCTTTTATAATAATTTGCACCTATATGGAATTGTTCAGAGAGGAGATCAAAGCCTTTTATATACACATGCTAAGAAATGCGTAAACAGAAAAAAAAGGAACTCTGGGAAACTGTGTGACTTGTACTAGTTCTCTTGAACTTATGGCAAAAACAAAAAAACCCTACATACTTGTCTCTGAACACAGATACTAATTAGTGCACTAGTCAGAAGAATCTGACTAGAAGCCATTTCTAACTAATATACTGAAAAAGTCTCTTCAAAAAAATAATTAATTGAGTCAATAAACAAAACATGGAGTACAACAAAGGGTCGTGCCCTAAGTGTTTATGCTGGAAAAACAGTCTAAAAACTGTCTGAGACTGGAAATAGAGTGTGTTTGTGGGAGGAGCAAATACTGGTGACTACATGGGCAACAGAAACAACCCATGGACAAGAATAAAAATTTGCTTCTTTTCCCAGGAAAGACGAAGGACAGCAGATACAAAAAATCTATCAGTTAAATGGTGCTACTGTGCAACATAAAGAAATAACGTATTTGTTTTCCTCCTTTGTTACAATGTCTGTGTGACTTAAGGGAAGCTTTTAGCATACTATAGATTTTAGGCATCTAATGGCACAGTCTGGGATATGGGTATGCTTCTAAATAATTGGGTGTGTTTTCACATCACACTGTTAGAACAATATAGTCAGTGTCTATTAACATCTGCTTTGAATTACTGTTCCTCTGGTTAGTACCCTCAGGTACTCAGGTGCTGTGGATGTGACTGCAATCATATGTTACTGGGCTGGAGACTAATAAAGCTTTCTTTAAAGATAAACAGAAAAGTTAGCATATGTTTGCTATGGGAAGATACACAATGACAGGTAGTTTTGTTTTCTTATCATATATATGTTTTGTAGTGAAGTCCAGGCTGGTGGAAGATATAGATGAGACAAACTTGGGGGCGGGGAGGGGGAGAGAAAGAAAAAAAAGAGTAAATAAGGTACATTTAGAAAGAGCAGCCATTGACTTCAGTGGTATCTTGATGATTACACTGGGGCAGAGGGAAATGGTCACTCACTATTATTTGCTGTATTTCAAGGTTATGTCTGAGACACTTTTTTTTTTCCTAAGCACTTTCCTCTTTTGTTTTAATATAGTGTTGCCAGATCTTGAGGTTTTGTCATGACCTTCACAATGATTTGAACCATGTGAATCATGTGAATATACAAGAATTTCACATTTTCTTAATTTTTTAAGTTTAACATGGAGACAAAATTGAAGAGGACAGTCAAACTCCAACTAGAAAAAATAGGTTTATCTCACAACCTGTAAGTTAAACGTTATTGTTTTAGATTATTTGACTCATAACATTTTGGACATCTGGGTTGGCTACATGGTAAAAACTTCCTCCTATTCTGTCTACCTTACCATCTTTTGGATTTGTGAGTTAGCCTGTACTGGGCAGGTATTAACACTAGAGTGTTATATGCTTAGGCACAAAGCGAGGAATCATCAAGAGTGTGATGCAACCTGGTCCCCTGTATTGAGAGACTGTTTGCAAGACCTATATAGGTCACCACCTATTCCTGCCTAAAGTCACAATTACTTATTCATATGCCAAGGTAAGGGTACGTACTTAAATCAGTGGCTTCTGTTTTGGGATAATGTAATTACTGGCTCTTGATAGGGGATAGGTCTTTCACAGAGCACTGGTCTACTCTGGAAAACTGATAACTGAAGCCATTAAAAAAAAAAAAAAAAAATCACAGTTCGCTCATGGTAACCCTCCCTCCAAAGAGTGAGGCTGTGACTGCACTGGTAAGACACTATACAATGAAATAGCAGCAGATCTGCAGAGCCAAAGAGGGTTGGGTTTTTTTTGTGTGCGTGAGGGGGGATTTTCAGAGTCCACTTTCAGATTTCAGAGTTCCAGAGTCTGGTCCAGTCCCATGAGCTGACTTTCCTTCCATGGTTGGGGTGCATTAGGTGTGCTCCTAGAGCACATCTTTCACTTTAATTTCATCCAAAAGAAATATGGCTTGAGCACAGAAACTGCTCTGCAAAGCCTGGCCAAATGCCTTAGTTTCAGGGTATTAAACCAGGAAAAAAATGGTTTTCTATTCAGTTTAGTGGTCTTCACCTTTGCTCCCAGAATCAGCTCAATATGGAGCCAAATGATTCCCAGTGCTCAAGGCAGGAACACTCAGCTGTGATAGAGTGGGAGATGAGTTGAAAGAGAGTGAGGACAGGACCCTGGCAGACCTGACTGACTTAAGATCAATGCAGAGGACTATATCTTTACACTGGAGGACAAATTTACTAAAGATGAGGCAATGAGACACGCTGCAAAAACTTCTCTGCCTGGTACCTCCGTGATATAACACTGCAGTATTTAGAGATATCAGACCCAAAAGCAGAGTTTATGAACTAAGGTGTTTGCTAGTTTGTTCTTCTCAGCATTTTCTCCATTATATGCTTTAGCTGAATTAGTTTCTCTTTCATTTTCTCTTTCCTGGGTTATTACCCAAAACTCAAGACTATGGTCTGGCAAAAGGGATCTGTTAGAAAGCCAACAGCTTTCACTGTCACCTGACAGCATGATGAAGTGTATCTTTAATCCCCATCCCCCCCCTCCTCCAAATAAATGGGACAGTAAAAAAAATTCCCATCTAGTTCTATATCGGCATATAATAATACACTTTTGTATTCCCTGTTGTGTTCCACACAAAGACTTCAAAAATACCAAAGTTTGCCCCCTTAGGTGCTTTTTTGGCTCTTGCTGAGGTTTTTCCAGTGTTTCACTGAGGGAGGTGTTGTATAGATTTCACACAGAAACATACAAAAATAATGGTAAGAACTGTGCAAATAAATAACAAATATAATGCTGATGAGGAACATGTCCATTTTTGTTAGAGGTGCTTTAGAAATCAGTGGTAGTTCATGTAATTGAGTAAAACAAGCCTATGAGAATAGGTGTGAAATGGCATCTACCTTTTCTCCCAAGGGTAAGGTTGCAACCGAATGCTTTTTCAGTTCATCAGATAGACCATCAGCATTTCAGTGAAAGCATTTAACTCCTCCAATAAGAGACTGAATAGCCATTGAAATAAGTCTAATGGGCATTTTATCAGTGACATTGAACATTTTGTTGTTTTTTTTTTCTTTTTTTTTTCTGTTTTGTGAGATGCAGTTTCCACTGACCCCATATATCCTACCCTGCAAGATTTTCCAGTGTGCCCTATGTTAATGACAATTTAATATATGTCAGGAAAACCTTACTGACTCTCTCTCTTCACTAATCCATAAAGCCCAATTGTTCACACTAAAAATGAAGTAAAGTTTTGAAATACTCCAATATGTGACTCTGGATCACAGTTGTAAAACATATGAACTCTCAGGGCAAATCTTGTTCAGACTTATTAACATCAGCAATATTTTGCACTTGAAGAATTTTGAATTTATCATTAAACACCGGTATGCCCTTTCAATTATTTGTACAGACAATACCTCTGTACATATGCAACTTAGCCATTTTGGCTTCTATAGGTCATTACAAATGTTCCCAAGAAAGAGGATGTATTTTAAAATTATGGCTTTTCTTATTGCATTATTAATTCTCAAAATGTACTGCCCTTTATAAATGTTTAAGAGTGGACTGGTTTGCTTGTTTACTTCTCAGTATGACTCTTTCCCAACCAATATGAATATTCACTCATTTGTGGGAATGAGGGAAACCAAGATTTTAACTCCTCTGATTCTTCTCCTGAATATCACGAATTGTCTACAAATGCCAGTGACTCAAGACAAAGGAGATTTCTGACGAATATCAGGCGGCCAGCAGTGCATGGGAATCCTTGTGACAGACTGCTGCCTTCTCTCTTGCCTTCCTGTTCAGCATCCCAGATGGTTTCACAGAGATGTGTAACGACATTCACTGTTCTGTTCTCTGCACTTTCCCAAATATGTTGCAATGTTCAGTCCATCTTTTTGACCAGGACTGAACATTGAGCCGCTGTTCCTAGGAAGGTTTCTGTTTTAGCCCTAAGACCTCGCTCGGTAATAACAGCCAGCTTAGAGCCCATCACTTTATAATGGAAAATGATTTTTTTCCATGAGCGTTCTTTTACATTTATGTGCATTGAATATTATCTGCTATTGTATTGCCCAGTAATTCAATACTGTGAGGTGCTTCTGAAATGCTTTGAAGTTAAATTTTGTTTTTATTATCTTGAAAAAATTAGTATTATCAGAGAACTTTGCTGCTTCACCAGTCACCCACCCCTTTTTTCTAATCTTTTATAGTTTTCTTGAAAAACACAGACCCAAGCAGAGATCCCTGTGGGACTTCAGGGGTGATTTCAATCCACTCAAAGCTGACCACACATTTCTGCTCTGAGTTTCCTTTCTTTTAATCATTTTTATCCACATGAAGAATTTTCCTATTTTGCTATTACCACTTCTTTAAGAGACTCTGGTGGACAACCTTTTTAAACATTTATCTAAACTGAAATGTAACTTCTTTTTAAGGCAATTTTAGATTTTCTTTACCCCAATTCAAGGTGAAGGCACACTTAGAAATGTCATAATTCCCACAAGACTTTGCAGAATTTTGATTCAGCTCTTGTTTTTTTTTCCTGTTTCCTATGGTGAATCTGGAAGATGAACATGGTGATCTGGATAATGCAACATCCTTTACTGTTACAGTCTCCTTCCTTCAGACAAGTCAAAACAGGTAGGACACCCAGTAACAAGCCAGATGATTGATTACACTGTGTGTTAGTTACAATGTATTAATACTCTTACAGATCAAGCTTACATCATGTGCTACACCTGCTTGAAAGTGTATTCTAAAAGCCAAATAAATAGTCGGTCTCACAGTACTCAATCTAATTTCAAGGTTCCATTTGAAAATGGGGAAGAAGGAATGATGATGAATATACTGTGTTCATTCATCTTTATTGTATATTACATCTGCTGCTTATAAAAATATTCAGATTAAAGATCATGTATGCCTCCTTTAATAGTGCTCGGTGCTCAGTTTACAGACCTGTTGATGGACTTAAATCTGATGAGCACTCTTTACTTGATGTTACAGATTTAGTCTTGCCCTTCATGTCTCAGCCTTTCTCTAATCATTGTCTTTTCATGGGTAGAGGGGATTAAAGCTCAGTGAAAATGCCAAGAAGAATTCTATATTGAAAAAGAAAAAGGCAACACTACATATGTTCATTTCTCTATGGTCTCCCCTGAAATCTCAGTTAAATGGTTTTTCAGCTGGACTTTTGGAGTGCCAAGTCCGTTTAGGAAAACATTTGCAAAGCTGCTCCTGAAGATAGTTTTAAAGATAAGGCTGCAAATTGCTAGCGCAAATTGAACAGATGGAGAGGATACCACTGGAGAGATAAGAGGAATAATAGGTATTCAAAGTGACCAGAGCTAAAGTAAACAACTAACCTACCAACTGCCAGGCCTAGGAAAAAAAAAAAAAAAAAAAAAAAAAAAGCCCCCCCCAAAGTCCCTAAATACACTATAACAATGTCAAAAAGAAAATCAATCTTTCTGCTGAAGAACTCCCCAAACACTGGCTGCAAAAAAACATCAATACTTGCTCAGACCCCAGTTTGTTTTAAACATGTCAATTCTGTCTACACCGATTTTATCCAAGCATAAGTAATAACCAATTCACTGAGCCTTCACAAACATACAAGTGCAGTATTAGAGCATGTCAAGCCATTTGAGACTAATTTGAGGTCTGCAGGGTGCAGAATTTGGAAGACCTAAACTTTATATCATCAGACTGGAAAAACTTCTGACAGTCATGGTTGCACGTGTTTATTACAATGTGCACAAAAATATACATACCAAAGCTGGAAAAGCTACAACACTGAGTTTTCAGTATTAGGTGAAGTGATAGAATAAAATATGACAGAGTTTTTTCCAGCAAAACTCTAGTGGAGAGTTGTTAAGGATATATATATATATATATTTTTTTTTTTTAACTCATAACTTTTTGCACAGGGTCAATTTATACAGCCTTTCCTTGGTAAATCTGTGATTTGGAGTGACTTGGAGAGATTTGTGGAATTATACAGAGGAGCCCTTCAAGATCTTTTTTCTTGAAGTAGTCTCTCAGCATTGTTTCTATAGAAGTTCCTACTCTGATTCAAGTAAGGACATGTTCCTAGAGCTCATCTGTTAATTAAGAGAGTAATTCTAACTGTATGACTCCACTTAAGCCATACTCTGAAAATTACTCTAATACATGTACTGCAAGTGCATGACTTGAACTAAATCCTGAAACAGTTCCTGAGGTGGAATGAAAGAATAGTCATTGCCTTCACAAGGACAACCAGGCTGTGAAAGCTGAGGAATATGGGGGCTGCCTCAAAGAGAGTCCTCAGGATGCAATTTTACTGTGGCTTTTTCAACCACAGACATGATGACACCTTGAGAAGTCGTGTTCTCTGAGTCTTGCATCTCAAGACATAACCTTGAGCAGGGAAGGAGGAAAGCAAGACTTTGAACTGTCATCTTCATTTCCATCTCCTGAACTGAGTTACGTGACCCACCAAGGGATGAGAAGAGTAGGGTATCCTATGTCAGATACTTCAGAGTTGTAAAGAAGTCCCAATCCACCCCCAGTGCTGTCAGGTAACTTAGCACAAATGTGTCACACAGAAGTGCACGTGTGGGGCTGGCTGCTGCAACTGGAGGCTGACAAAACCTTTTCAGGCAACCCAATAAACCATTAGAAACATGCTTTACTGTGTAAAGTAATGTATATTGTGTGTAAGGGAGAACAATGGAATTAAGGGTTTGTCCACATGTTGCTGATTAAAACCACAAGCTGACATGTTCAAGGAAATATATATCAATGCTAACGATGACTAGGTTGACTTAATATATTGCTAGCTGGTCTTTATCTCTTTGGATCCTTGCTGTTTTCCACCCTGAAACTGAACTGTCTGAACAGATTGTGCTATTACTCCTCAGGTGCTTCAAACCCAAGTCACTCACACTAGTCCAAACCACCTTTTGTGGAGTAGACGAAGAGTGCAAGTTGATCTGGCTCACTCTGTGGCTGCACAATTTCTCTGTCTGATGGTAGGAAAGAAGGAGGAACATGTAGACAGTGAAGGACAGAGTAAGTGTGCCCTGAAAAGGGCTGTCTGAATTTAAACTGAACTGACTTCACTTTATCTATTTGCCAGCTCAGCTGTGGACAATGACTTGGCATGGGGACAGTACCCAGATGTCACCCTGAATGGACACTGCTTTTCTGCACGGCCTTTGAGTGCCTTGTACCCATGTAGCTTAATTTACAAATGAGGCAGGCTAAAATTCAGAGTGAAAATTGGATGTTCTGAATTTGAAGTAAGAATGCTCACCTTTGGAACTAGTTAGTGCTAATCAATCAGCAATAACTCCACAGGCACACTATGCAAAATCTGAGTGTGGAAAGGGCAATTGTACTTTTAATACAAGCTAGCAGTTATAGAATCATAGAATAATTTCAGTTGGAAGAGACCTCTGGAGGTCAAAAAGTTCAACCCCTTTTTCAAAGCAGGGCCAACTTCAAAGTTAGATCATGTTACTCTGAACCTTGCCCGGTTAAGTTTTGAATATCTCCAATGACATTCAAAGTACCTTAGTTCTTACTGTGAATAGCTTTGTTTATATCAAATATTTACTGCTAGTTAACACTTATTTGCTAATATATGAGTAAAGGATGACTTTTGTTGTTCTTACCAACATGGACTTTCTCTAAATGATTATAAATTTAAGTTTTTAAAAGAGACAATCCTTACCCTTTTTAACTTATGCCAACTCTACAACATGTAAATCAGATTTTTATTCATGCACTTACCAACCTTTATCTTAATCCTAAAGAGCCTGATTCGCAGTTCTGGTGTGAGATGGGAATGGACTTTAGCATATATTAACATTAGAGAGAGAAGGCTGAAGGTTGAATGTTTTTTTTCCTCCTTCAGAATGAGATGGCAGTGGGTGGAGCTCCTTCAGTGCAAGATGGATCTGGTATTTGGGGCAAAGGGGGAATACAAAGTCATTCAACTTAAACCAGGTAACACAGACTAATCTTGGTCTCAGGGAATTTTTCTTAAATAAAAACAATAAATTCTTCAAATTACTTTAATTAACTGTTCCTAGTTAAAACGGGCTCTATTATTCAGAGCTAAGCCTGCACTGTGAGTTCTAATACATTATAAAAATATGTATTCAGTATGATAACAGCTCTTCCACAGGAGAGAAGGCAAAGTCCAAGGGGAAAACCCTAACTTTTTTCAGCTCCTAAACCTTTATTAGTACAAAAGGGTGGCCCTACTCCACACACCAGAAGTGCAGTAGGTGAACTGGCCTAGACAGTGGTGTCAGTACGGCAGGAGTCCAGTATGGACTAAGTCACTTTACTGAATGAACTGTTCAAAGAAAGTATATCAGCATTGTAGTGGAGTGACACTTCTACACCACTGAAGTGCCAGACTGCTTATAACTGTAACTTTCACATTATAGAGTGCTAGTTACCTTAAGGCAAAAGTTGCAACTCCTCTCCTCTCCTCTCCTCTCCTCTCCTCTCCTCTCCTCTCCTCTCCTCTCCTCTCCTCTCCTCTCCTCTCCTCTCCTCTCCTCTCCTCTCCTCTTTTTTTTTTGTATTTTTAAACAAGCTCATGATGTCTGTAACTAGTATCTAGAATGCCTTTTTGGTCAAAAAGGTTTTTAGCTGAGCTCCTCTTTGTCCTTGTCACCTTTCTGCAAAGGTAACAGTTACTTAATGCTTCTTGGGTTGTGGCTCTCTAGAGTTATTTCCAGGTAATGGCAAAATCCTGCGTAGCAGATTTAAGTCAGCTAAAAGTGGGCTTGTTTTTCTTAGAAACAGTCAACTGAGAGTCTCAGTGGCCCATCAGCCATTGTCTGCAGGCTGGCAATCACTGACCAGCAGTTCAGTCATGCCTTTGGGAAGGGTGATAGTTCAGCCATAGTTTTAAATGCATTAATACATAAATTGTCCATTGTGTATGGCTGGAACTGAGGTCTGTCCCTGCAGGAGTGTGTCCTGGTTGCCTCCCTGCACCCTCTCTTGCTGGTGCCACACATCTTTTTCCGTTCGATGCATCATTACCTATTTTCTACAATGGTGAAAAGCTCTAACAGGAGCAAGTTGTCACAACAACTTCCCGTGCCCTATGTCCTGGAAGCTGTTTGCCTCTGGGGGAGGTAAGACTTTGATGCCCTCAGGCAGGAGAAGAAATTCAGCTCACACCTTGAGCGAGTACTCTAACCACTGAGCGCTAGGAAAACAAGGGCACTATATCCTCCTATAACCATGGTCTGAAGGGAAACAGCATCCATTGCTGCATTCTGCTCTGTAGGACAAAGCCTGTTTGGCAACTCAGGCAAAGAACCTGATAAGTTTGGGCTGAGAAAAATAGTGAGCTGAAAAAAATGTCTTTTTCTTAGCAAAGTTTTGGGTTCCCAAGGAACCACCATATAAAAAAAAATCAGAGTTCCTGGATATTTCCATCATTAGATAGCAGCTGTTTTGGAGAGTGGAAGATCTAAAATGTTATATGCTTATATATGCAAGTGGATACACGCGACATATTTTAACCCTTTTGAGGATCTATTCCTTGTTTTCTACCTTTTTCTTACACGTTTACATGAATTTTAACAATCTCACTAGTCAAAATTGCCCCAGAGGCATATGTTTGGTACTGCATACACTCATTTTCAAAATGGTTTGGAGGATATGGTGAAAGAAAGGTCAGATTGTGTTTGTCCGTTTTAACCATGGTAAAATACAGGAGGTTTAATGAAGTAAAATAGAATAAAAATGACAAAAAAAAAAAAAAAAAGCTGTAGCAGGGATTCCTTAAATCAACATTTGCATACTTCTCTCATTGTTTTCACCCCAGGAGTAGAAAAATACGGAAGTTCCTTAAGCAGTAGATTGAAAGGGCTGGATTAAAGAAAATAGGTGGCAACAATGCACTCTCTGAATGCAATTTAAAGTTGTAAATTATTTTATTTGGTCTATATTCAAAGTCAAAGAGAAATGGCTCTAAATTTCAAAGGTCAGATTCACAATCAGATTCTAATTCTTCGAAGATTCAAAAGTGTTGCAAAGTGTCACAAGGATTCAAGTTGTGTTACATCACAGCTGTTAAATTGGGTTATCATTTCAGCTGGAAAATTGAAATGAATGTAAGATGTGAACCTCAGAGGATATACATGCATTCTGTGTGCCTTACAAATTGCAGTTTCCATATCGTTGAAACGTATTTTTCCCATCTGAACATGTCCCTGATGCAGACCCAGCAGTGAACTGAAATTTGATCACAATAACTTTGCAAGAAGATATTAAGCTGTGTTCTGAACTTGTCTTTTGTGGATTTTTATGGTTACAATTAATATGGTCTTCTGACCTACATTTTTAGATATTCTAATGTTCATCTATTTGAGAACTGATTCAGAAAATTTTGAGACAATTTTGATCATTTATCCACCAGAATCATTCACTCAGTATAACTGCTTCAGAGTTATTTTTTTTCTTAAAATAAGAATAGTAATATGAAATATGTAAAGTTCATGACTTTATATTTCAAAATACTTCATAAAATTGCATTATCCCAGTTTTGCAGATGGAAAAACAGGCACATAAAGGTGGAGTAACATAATGAAGATCCCTAAGCAAGCCCAGGACAGACTTTGAAACTGGGGAACAAGGCTCTTCATTCCTAGAACAGTTCCTGCATGGATAATGTGGATTTCCTACTGTAATGTGGCTATTATTGGTAAGAATACTTTTTCTGTCCTGTAGCAGAAGGCCATATTATTTTTACTCTAGAGATGGCCATGAGTTAAAAAGCCCAAGTACATCAATGTTCTAAGTCAGAGCTGAGATTCTAAGCAAGAAGAATCAAAGTAGTACAATTCATTTATATATTTTTAAAGTCTTCTTAAAATTTCTTTGATGTTAAAGCCTGATTGACAGCCCATGGAAATCGTGTCTTCCATTAGTTAACAGGAAAAACATAGTAAGGATTTTGTCATTTCTGCCAATATAGTTAAGAATGGTAATTGATAATAATGATGACTTTAATTATTTGGGTATGTGCCCAATATAAATACAATTGGAACTTAACATTTATCATGGAAAAAAAAGAATACTAACAAGATCTCAGTTATTAATAATCTAGGGCAGCTCTGAATCAGGATTTGACAACAGCAGTCTTCCTATCTCATTGGTAGGCATCAGAATCATTCTGAAGAAATTTTAAGCTATGGCAAGAAGAAAATGGATGACTGTCCAAAACAGTATATAATAATTTTATTTATAAATTGAAATAAGAAAAATATCTGAGCAAACTTTTTTGGTACGAAGACATCAAAGATGATAGATATAGACCAAGGTGGGAGATACTTCAGAAGTGTGATCTAATTATATGAAGTGTGAATGTTTCAATTAAGATTTTGTTAAGCCCTATGGCCAAGACAATGTGTTCAGTGATGGATTGTGGCTCCTCCCCTTCTGGAAAGGTACAGCTCAAGGAGAGGGTAGACTGGATTGAATTAGAAAGTAATGAGGTCCTGAAAGAAGAATCAAAGAATGGGCTGGGTGGAGCATGCAGGAGTCAATAGGACAGCTGAGTAAGCAAGGAGTTTTGTTCTCTCACTTTCAACACTGTTAGGAATATTTTAATTTAGGTTTGGTCTCTGAAAGAGTCTTATCATTGAAAGTGGTCTTGAAAATGCACTGGGTCAATTTATTCCCATTTCAAGGTCTTTCTCACTGTCAGTCCCTCATTTTTGCTGAGATTAGGAGAACAAAGGCAATGTTGTGCAGGGACCTCCAGATTAATTGTGGGTGGGACAGAAATTAAATTAGAGATTCCTCCAATTAGAGATGATTAGTGTTCAAAGAAACAGTCTTTTCTAGGGGCAGAATTGCTCATACCTCTGATTCCTTCTCCTATTTCCCTTCCAAAGCTCTAAAGATCTCATCTCACAGTCCCTTCCTTCCTAGAGCTCACAGATGCCCACTTCCCCAGACACTACCAATCTCTGCCCCAAAGTTACACTTTTCATGCTCTTCATGCTCTCTCTCAGACTCTTTCACCTCAGAGCTATATTCTTCATGGAAGCTAACTAAAATTAGAAGTGGTCACAGTCTCTTTATATTAAAGGAGAAAGCTAACATCCTAAAGAGCACACTGTTATAGCTAGGAGTAGCATGCTCTCTAACTTTCTCAGAAACCATTCCCCAGAAAAACCCATCTCCTCCAGATCACCCCAGTTCGTCCAGTCCTCGCTCTTACTACTACCCCTCAGCCGAAGACACCCTCAGCCAGAGTTATCTTGCAGATCCTTTCCATATTCCCTCAAAACAGCATTCACTGTGGAGGTTGGAGTCCTCTGATTTGTCTTTGCAAGCTGACAGCCCCACTGTCCCAGTGGTCACCCCACTGTCCCAGTGGTCACCAGCTCCTCCTGCCCTTCTCTGGCTGGCTCTTGTTGCTAAGTGAGACTGCCCACCTGCCTGTCTCCTGGTGCAGAAGCCAAGCTTCAGCTCCCATGTGTGGTGAGGTTTCTGAGACCCCAGACACATTCAGTAACAAACTAGCCAAACAGGGCTCTGACAGCAGAAACAGAGAATATGTTTAAAAATAAATAAATAAATAAATAAATAAATAAATAAAGGAAGGGATTGCATTAGCTGAACTGAGAACTGAGTAAGGTATAAACAAGTATTTCATCTAAGACAGGGTCAGGGTGAGGGCAAACTCTGGCAAAGCCCCAACCAGTGATACACCAGAGGGAAAAGGTGGTAGAAAAAAAAGTTCAGGGTCAGCAATGACAATGAGATTTCTAGCCTGAGGAGAAAAGTAGAGATCTAGAAATATGAGAAAACTTTAGCCTAATTAATGACTCTCCTTGTAGAAAATTTGGTTCCAAGATAACACAGTTTAATTATTATCACCATCATGACAGTAACCCTCATATCTTTAACACTGTGTCCATTTAGTAACACAGCATGGCCCCATGGTGTTTTCATTTGACCGCCTCCGTTGATTCAGGCTGACACAGCAAAGTACTTCACAGCACGCAGTGAAAAGACAGTGCACGGCTCAAGCAGCTGCTGCCCATCTCGTCTGGGGAGAAGACAGCAGTGGCAGGCAGACGTGGTCCTCTGCCTCGGAGATGCCGTTTGAACATCACTGAATTAAGTCATGAAATGCTAAGTGGAACCAGGTCTGTTGGTTTGAAAGGACATGCCAGAAATGTTGTAAAGCAATGCATTTTCACAATGTTCTCGCTGCGACAGGGATTCGTAGTGTCCCTGTACTTCATCAGTCCTTTTAGAGAGGAAGAGCAGCAGATAACAAAATGCCTTGAGCTTAAAGAGCTATGCATAGGGAAGTTAAATCAAACAGGGCCAGACTTCACTGTCTTTACTTAATTGTTAAATGAGTATTTGCAACTCGAAAGAGAAATATGCCATGATTGCCTGATTCCAATTAGATTACTCAAGGAGTAGGTACCGCTTGCTTTTGGTAAAAATATTGAAATGTGACCCAAAGACTTCTTCAGGCGAGACTGGGTTACAGAAGAGCACAGTTTGGAAAGTACAGAGGTGCAGAAATAAAGTGTAAACCAATCTATTCAAAATGTGTGTCCTCCCCTTCTTTCTCTCAAGATATTTTGGCAGTATAGATATGGACTGCCACTGTATCTTTCATTCCCATTTTCCGGAAACCAAGGAGAATAAAAACCAGAAAGGTTTGGGTAATAGTTCTTCTGGTGGAACAGAGACCTGAATTTGGCCACTTACAGCAGCTTGGTGATGTTTGATACAAGCCATTAAAAATACCCTGTGTAGTCTATACAGCTGTGAAAATGGAGCCAAATCCTTTTAATGTGCTTTTATCAAGAACATATTTTGATGTACATCTGTGTGTTTGCCTAAGCCTATCTATTATTATTTATCCTCTGAATCTGTCAGATATATGGACAATAAAATCTACAAAAGTAAAACCTTATTTGATATAGATTGGCCTTGTTTCCCTGAATTTTCTGCACTTTTTAAAGCAAACATTAGCTTTGTTACCTGGAACACCTGCAACTTCCTTACAGTGTAGGAAGTATAAGATGTTACTGAGTTTGAGTATAAAAATCCATTTCAGATGAAGATCTATTTTTCATTATATATTTAGGTTACGTTTTAGACAAGAAAGTGTGCAGACACTCTATGGCAATCAGGTATGCAGCCTGATGACTTTCCTATCTTATTCTATTAGCCCCATTACTCTTGGATCGGTCTTGAGCAGACCAGGCTCCTGGGTAGGTATATTATGTGAGGGGAGACAGAAGGGGAATTGTGGATAAAAAAAACCTCTTCCTTGAAAGAAAGTGAAAAAGGAATGTTTGGTCAAACCTCATCAGTGGTACATTCTATTTTGTAATACTTTTCCCTTGCTTAAGAAATAGTGTACTTTAAAGGTCAAGTATTTCACTTTTGAAATCCATTGGTGGCATGGTTAGTGACCAGAGAATTGTTACATCTAGTGATCGAGAAAGTGGCAGGGAATTGAAAGGAAAACAGAATACATGTCAACTCTTTTTTTTCCAATAATGAAGTATTTTCTTTTTCTTTTTCAAAATAAATTATTGCTATGGGCAGTATTGACTGATGTTTTAAGCAGATGAAATAATGGGAAAAATATCTGATGGTATAATTGCTTTAACTGTGCATTTTCAAGTGAGGTGTCTAGCTGTCAGTTTTAACAAGTTTAAAAAAAAAAAAAAAAGGAAAAAAAGAAATACTTACCAAAGCTATTTCTCCTCATTCAGGGAGCTAAAATGGGGATTGGATTTTTTTTGTTTTTTTTTTTTCAGTAGAATGGGGAAAACAGGGTTTCCTCCTTCACTTGGTTCTGCTTTCAGTCTTTTTGCTGCATTCTGGCTTTCAATATTGCTGAAAAATTAGATGAGGTCAAATTTAGAAGTGAAGTAAAACTGTACAAAAGGCCCCGACATCAAAACTTCATCCAGCTGTCATTGATGTTATTACGAACTGGATAAGCTCCTTAAACTCCCTTCAAGGACTGAAATTTTCTTACGCACATGTAGGTCCAATCTGCTGCTGGTGCCTAGCAGTGTTTAAAGACGGGTTGATTTACATACCAAGAAGACAAAGAGGAGGTATAAACGTTTGAATTCTTGTCACTTCTCAGAATGCAAGCCTGCCCATGACTTATGTTATTGGAAGGTAATATTAGGGAGTATATTTGTGCTTAATTAAAAATCAGCTTACGGCATACTACCTTACATACTGTTCTAGTAAGGCACTGTTATAATCATTTCCCAAATTTTTGGCTCACTAGTTCTTGTCTCTAAATCTGATTTCTTGTCAAACTATTGGGAAACAAGCATGTAAAGAATAACTTAGGAGTAGCCTGATCAGCTGTATAATGAATGATAGATGCTACCATTATCCATTGGAGGGTTTCATTTCACTCATAAAATGGAGTTCATCTGGAGAAGGAAGTTTGAGGACACCCTAGAAACCAGTACAGACTCTTATTAACTGTTTGTTTTTCAAATCTTATTCATTTCACACACTCTAACATCCATTTCTATCACAGTCTGTTGTTCCTACATGATTGCATTTTAAGTGTACTTCATATTTTTTATTAGATTTCAACTTTGTGGGAACATTTCTGTCTCTCTTCCCCATCACCTATGTCAGAAGAAACTGGGAGAAAAGCCTTCCTATCAGTCATTTGAAATTACACTGTGAGAAGTATGTGGGAGAATAATCTGTGAAATGCTATTCCTTAGAAATGGTCTAAAAAGGGAAACGGGGAAAATCAGAGCTACAGACTCCATTATATTCTTACTTAAATAAGGTTTAAATCTATTTACTGCAAATTAAGAAGTTGCTGTCATAAAGAAGGTTAGAAAATTTGTCTCTTAGTGATTTAATTTTATTCTAAATTACACAGTCTAATATGCAAATATCAAATTTATTGGTTATTTATATTTTTTATATAAATATACAATTTCCCAGAAAATTGTTGACCTTTCATTAAAGTATCCAGCATCAACATTTGCCACCTGAGAGCCAGAACTTTCTGAGTTCTGGATGTTCCTGTGCTAGAAGAGAGATCCAAGGTTTGGGTATTGCAAAATCCTTTTCAACAGTTGTAATCTAAACAGGAAAAAAAAAATCATAGTTTTGGCCAGCTTCAAATTTATTTTAAAGGTTATTGAAAATGTATATGCTTAGTAAGAGCAAGATACTAATTTTGATGACTCCAGTTTAGGCACTGCAATGCCTGAAAACAGCACCATTCAGATTGCTCAGAGTGCCAGTATGAGGCTTTTAAGGTCCCTGTAGAGACAATGCATTGAAATACATCTCTGAAAGAAGATTCATGTTTTCAAACATTTTTACGTGCAAATCTCTATGTACAACAACTCAGCAGGGTTTTCGTTGCAGGATTCTGATGTCAGGGAACAGTGTGAGGATCCTACAGCTGTTACAAAAAACACTGTGTGCAGGGTACCTGAACTGGATGTGAGTGTGCACACTTGTGATCCCAAATGTCAAGGTCTGTCAATTAGCCCCTGTCTCAAGAGAACTCCCTTCCTTTTTCACATATCTGTTTTCAACTCTGAAAAATAAGGAATGAGATAAAAGTCTAGGATGTTGGATGACATGCAGAGCAGCAGTAAGAAATGAGAAAAAAACTCTTTACTTGATCATGTATTGCCAAAATTATATATATTTTTAAAAGACTGCAAGAAGTTCTTTAAATATATGATGCAATGACCAAAACTGCACTGGCAATGGGGTACATGAGATCACATGAAAAGTTTCATTTTTCTCATTCCTGTGATTTACAGAGTCACATATATGCAAACCGCAGTATACACCCAACTAGTCGTCTGATGAACCTATTTTGAATACATTTATAAGGTCAGATT
Source organism: Apteryx mantelli (assembly GCF_036417845.1). Classification (NCBI taxonomy): domain Eukaryota; kingdom Metazoa; phylum Chordata; class Aves; order Apterygiformes; family Apterygidae; genus Apteryx; species Apteryx mantelli. Next base: position 85,607,944 of record NC_089980.1, on the reverse strand, counting down.
CATTCTCATTTTAAAGATACATTAGAAATTTTAAAAATATATTAGAAATCCCCCCCCCCCCAATTAAAACACTCATTTTGATCCATGTTCCTGTACTCTGGGAACAACTTAAAAATAGACCTGCCACAAATTTTAGATCCTTTATAAAACCTTATAAAAATTGCCTACAACTTTTTCAAAATGCAAATGCTTCTACGGCAGGGCCATGCCAGGAAGTGGGACAAGAATTGTTCCACACAGTTCCTACACCATCAGGAGTTATGCCCTTTTGTACATAATATCTACTATTAGAAAAAAAAAAACACACACTAAAAATTACCAAAGAAAGAAAGGAAAGAATCAGCATAATATAAACTTGTCTCTTAATAATCCTGTGTTATGTCAATACATAAAAGAGGTTCTTAAAATGCTAGTCTAAAATAGTTTTGAAGTACCTCATAAAATTAACAGTCCTACAGAGTATTTATGACACTGAACCATATTTAATAACACTATGGTTATAGGAGTTATAGGTTGTACACTTAAGATATTATTTACAGAAGGGAAAGACCAGTTCCATTTTTATGAGAAAGGTGTTTCTCTTGTTCAGGGCAGCAGCTGATTAGCTTCCCACAACTTTTGGATTGTGTCAGACAATGAAAGAGGCCTGATGCTAGACTTCGTAAAGCTCTGAAATCATTTGCATTTGTTTTGTAACTACATTTCCATGCAAATGTAAAGCATTCAGCTTAACATCAGCAGTTTTAAACCAACTAAGTAGAGACACTTTGTGAGACTTTGTCAGAGGGAAAGGATTAGAACCCTTAGGCTTGACTGAAATGCTGGTGGAGTATAACTCATCCGAAGAAGTTTCAAGAGTTTAAAAAGTCACCATTTATTTCTTTCTGAACTTCTCCTCCTAGCCAAAATAAATAGCTGTTCTGTACCTTGTAGGCTGTAAAGATGTTGTAAATGTTTTTTCCTTCTTTTTTCCTTAACTCTTCCCAGGTAGTTTCTTCTTTTTACATTATAATAGCTTAACATTAATCTCTGCACACCTATACCCCAATCATCTGGATTCTCTTTCCAAACTTTCTTGCTCCATATCACTGTTCAAACTCATTGTTGATCTGTCACCTTTTTATAAGATTAATTTGTGCTTTTAGGAAATCACTGATCTCTCGCTTAGCCCAGGGTAGGATAAGCAAGCACACAGGTACAGTTCAACGTAACAATTCACTGGTAGCAAAAGCACAATGAGAACCTCCCATCCTCACTGGCCACTTGCCACCCTTTCCCATCTTTATGTTTTTCCTGATGATTTTTTTTTTTTTTAATACAGATCATTTCACACAAACAGCACAAGCACAGCTGAATAGGCAATAAACTGGAGCATAGATCTGGGAATGTGTCACTGTAAGAGAGGAGTCCAGGAAAACCAGCTTGGCTGTAGGAGGAGGAATATACACACAGATACACATACACACTCAATGGTCTCTGTGTATAAGTACAGGGAGTGGACACCATTTTTTGGTCTCCATACTACAAAATTTTGAATTTGATCCTGATGGCCACAGAAATTTAACTGGTGTAGATCTTCCTTAGCCTGGGAAAACTCTAACCCACAGCTACAAAGACCAGAAGGGATTGCAATCATCACAGTCACAGAGGACACAGGCTACAGACTGCCACCTTGCAATTCTTGCATTAAGCATTTATTTGAGCTGTAAATTTTGAATCCTAAGTGACAGAGAATCCATTACATTAACCATAAAAGCTCTTAGTGGTTAATAATCTTCACTACAAAAAAAAAAAAAAAAAGTGCTTTATTTTTAGGCTGAATTGGTCTAGCTTCAGCTTTTGTCCCACCAGTTTAAATGAATTCACCAGAGAATGGCTACACCACTGTCACAGCTGCCAATTCCAAATCCACTGTGAGTTCTTCCACAGTGGAAAAAAGTTAGTCCAGGAGTATGAAAAGGAGAGGTTCACTCCTAGGCAGGTGGTGGAAGGTATTACTAGCAATGTTGTGCTTCCACCTCTCCTGCCCCCCATCTTCTGTGTGTGTCTGCCTTCTTCCCTTCCCTCCTTCCCCCACTCGTGTGCTCCGTGCTGCTGGATACAGTCCAAGGAAAGAAATTCACTTAGTTCTTGGACTACAATTCTCTGCTGTCATGGTTTGAAGCATGTGATTCAAACATGCAAGTGACTGGAGAAGCCTCTGCCAAAGCCCAGAGCTTACTCCTCCCCATAGCCCACATGTGAAACACATGGTCAGTGCAGCTCCTCTTTCCCTGTTACATTGACTGACTACTTACTGGCTGGGACTGGCTTAGTGCAACAGGATGACATACCTCATAATCCAGATTAGTAACCAACAGGGAAGCCAAATTGCCTCTTCATTAGATTTGTAATGGATACAGAGGAAGAATAGAATAGGATGGGATGGGATGGGATGGATTGGGATAGGACAGGACAGCACAGGAAGGGCCATGAAGTACTAGAAGGTCCAGGCGCTTGTAAAGGGGAAGCCAAATTTGAGAAATTGGAATAATAGAAATCATTTCTCTATGTCCTAGCCAGTTTTATATTTTGTTGGCAGCTAAAAACTCTTATAAGCAGTGTGGGTTGCCAGATAAGATATAGTTAGAGTATTTAAAATTTTCTTTTAGAATTATTAGCTTGGTATGTTTCATGAGAGCTATAGAGTCACAGTACAGGTTTTGCAGGTGCACTGATATGACTATCAACAGAGTTATGATCAGACAGAGCTGAGTAAATGACGGTGGGTTTATCAAATGCCTTTGGCAGTGTCATAAAGAACTAGACTGCATCTGAAGCACTGCAAGCCTGTATTTCATTTTGCCTTTAGTGGGAGGACACATTATGCTTGTAGTTTTGATTAAGACACACCTATGATCTGCAAAAGCATTGTCATCCCAGTGGTTATTCCTCAGAGAAGAGAAGATGCGAGGTGGTTGTTTTTTCTTCAGAGCCAATGCCATAGCTCAAGAGATCAGAATGTTTCTGTCACAAGTCAGCACAGGATGCAAGATATTAGATCTTGTTTCCAGCACTTGCACTGCCCTTTCATTTAGCCATTCTGGGCATTTATTTCAGCTTGAACATTGGTAAAGGCAAATCAAGACACTGATTAGCAGGAGTAAATATTGCAGCACTGCATTGTATTTAGAAATCAGGGTGTGCAGTAAGGAAAGGAAAAACATTTCAGATGGATTTTACTTTTGAAAGTTGGAACACAGATTTATTCCTTTCTCATTTGGCAATGGAAAATATGTTTTGATCTCTCAGGACATGAAGAGATGACTTGTCTGCAAAAGTAGCACAGGTTCTGATCGTAATGTGCTAGGACTGGTAGAGTTACTTTGCTTAGTTCATGAGAGCATTACCCACTCCCATACTTGTCCTTTTGGAATCATGATTACTTATATGAACTTTTAAGAGTGAAATGGCTTCATGTCTGCTTTAAGCCAGACCAAATGTGAGGGGTAGACCTGCCCTTTCCTGGCCCCTCTGTATGTTTTCACCACCTCCCTTAAAGCCCATATGGCCACAGAGTAAATTTGATCAGAGACCTAAAAAACTAACCTAACAAAAAGTGGTTTTTTTTTGTCATCTGGATCCTTTTCCAGAAATTGAGCTCTCTGCATGTCCACAAGTACCACCGGCAGCAAAAGGGATGTGACCAGGGCATTGGGTAAATAGGGAGAAAGAAGGGATGGGAGAAAAATTGTCCCTTTTGACTATAACCTGTACTTGTGTCTGCTTAAAATCAGCCACGTGTATACAAATCCTAGGTTCTTCTCCCTGCTTGGGCTATAATCCCATTGGGTCCAATATGCTTAGTCTGCACATTCACTTCTTCTCCTCAAGAACTTTTGGCAGCTATGAGCTGTGGTTTATATTGGGTGATTGGAATTAGCATTCCAGTTGAAGTGAATTGGAATAAAGTGGAATTATCTTAAATGCCCATAAGGAGACCAAAGATGGGGTGGGAAGTTATTCACCTTCTCATTCAGTTCTGAGTTCTGAGAGGCAGAAGCGGTTAATTCCTAGGTGTTACAAACAAAACTGTTATCCGTGTTATTATGACCACTAGGAGCAGGATCTCCAGTGCAAGCACCCAGTTCCCTGAGGAATGTCCAACCAGTACAATTTCAGGTTATGAGAGCTGCTTTGAGGCAGTTTGAGATCCAATTATAAGATGATGAGAACACTTGGGGGATGCATAGGACACTGTTTTCAAGAAATTATCTCCTCATAGATAAAATGACCTATGATAATTAGTAGAGTGAATAATATCATCTGCTTAAGTTAACTAAGTTGCTACTTTCCGGCACACTTCCATTACATTATATAGGAGGAATATTTATTGATGGAGGAGTCCCTGCAATTCAGTTACTCACAAGGGCCAGAACATGCTTTTGGAGTGCAGGTGGTTGGCCCTGAACTGTCCCCAGGAACCTAACAAGCTAGTCAGAAAAGCCCCCTCCAGCACAGATGCACAGACAGACCCCCTCCAGGCAGTGGCTGCATCAGTGAATTACAAGATGAACTTTGGATGACTGAAGAGCAAAACATCTTGTTTTTTCAAGCCAGCTGCTGGTGTTGGATTACTTCCCCTTGCCCAACCATGCAACTTTCAATCCACCCCTGTTCAACTCAGTTCCTAGCCTGGATGCATTTAAAGTATGCAAGTGATTTATTCTCCATAATGCCACTGTAAGCACACTACTGTTTACTAGGCCTTAGCTGTGTTTTCTCCAGGCTTGAACTTTAATGACTCATATTGATATATGTGACATGATAAGCACTTTTAATATTTAATTATGAAGAAGATTTTTGTGATACTCTGATTGTGATTTTGGTTTTGGCAGTGGATAATCCTCACAGGGTAATTTGAGAGCTTTTGGAAGTGAAAGAGAAAAGAAAGTACATTTATGCCTTAAACTAATTTCTGGAAAGGGGAAAAAGGAAAGTGACATCCCAAAATAGGCTCTTCCATCAAAATTCAGCCAGTAAGCATGCTGCAAGCAGGGTTATCTCTCTATAGAAGGCCAAATATCTCAGCCTCAGATACAAGGCTGCCAAAACAGGAGAGATATGTGACTTGTCTCTTAGGCTGCAGGAAAGGCAATGTGACTGTAGAAAGCCCTATGCAGAAGCATTTGCAAGAACAGTGTCCTTACCATGTCCTCAGTCAGAAAATCTAAATCAGTCTAGGAGCATTTCAAAAGATGGTAGAACTACTGCTCTCATGTTTGTTTTCTCAAAGCTTATGAACAAAAACCCTGTAGAGTGTGACTCATCCTAACCTTACTTGCCATCTCTATCAGAATTCATGTCATGAGTTAAAACCACAGTCAGGATCTTCATCTGAAAGGTTATACATTTTGTTCAAAATCTAATGTTAGGAACCTAATCTATGTTTTCAACTGTTTATCATCAAGTCATCTGACATTTTTGGATATCATGAAAACTATGGTCCTTCTTAATTCAACAGCATTGCAACTGTCCATCTATTTTTCATTCAGTCACATGTTGTGCACTCATTCAGGAGTGTCTTTTGCAGCCAATATTTAGCTATGATTACTAAACTAATCATTTACAGCTATTCAAGTCAGGCTTTGAAGAAAGAGTTGCTTGTCTTTCAAAGGTCAACACAAGAGAAGGTTATGAGGAGAAGGCTAAAGCTCGGAGGCTGTTAATACCCCATCCGGAGTGTCTAAAACACATTATTGTCCCAATAATCAGATATTTGTAGATTTAACTTTTGTTTTGCTGGATGAGCTAATATTTGAAACAGTAAACAGAGAAGTTTGTCTGAGCTTGGTAGAAAAATAAGGATCTAAAGACTAAGCCATTCTGTCCAAGACCTTCATTTTGTCGGCTGAAGCCAGGCAGAATACTGCGCTGCAAGGTCTCTTCTTTCAAAATACATCTCCACCCACTGTGCTGTTTGCCTTATACAAAAAACAGCAATGTACATGTTGGGAGGCCAAGACGTGCTCAGAATGATTCTTAGTGGCAGATGAATGCAGTTGTCTCTTAGAAATGCATTTCCAGAAGTGTGTTAGTATTATTATGACTTTTAAAAATTTCAAACAGAAAATCAGACCCGGGCCATTCATTTACTGGGAAGGATGATCCACAGTTTTCTGTTGCCACAGATGAAAAGTCAGAAAGAATAGATCAACAGGGAAAGACATCGCTTTTAACGACATTATAAAACTAATCATAGCCCAGTAATACAACAGTTTTATACCACTGCTATTCATCTTACAGAATGTCTGATCAGTGATTGGCATTGTTCAACAGATGAGTCAAAATGGAATTTTGCAAATACAGAAAATAGATTTCATATCTGCATATGCTGATTGATTAAGCACTTTCAAATTTTTATAGACCATATATTGCAGCATAATTGGGCAAAACAAAAATCCATCTGAAACCTCCAGAAAAGAACTGGGAGAGAAAAAGAAAACTCTCTTCACAGATCTGCAGAACTGTACAGGTTGTCTGCTGTCTCTTTCTTAAGCCAAAAGTCTGATCTGAGCCTGGCCTGGAATTGTCACAACTGTTCCAAGCCGCCTGGAATATCTACTCCGAGCTCTCACCCCTACTACAAACATACAGCAACCCGTATCCATCTCATATTTCAAAACAAAACAAAACAAAACAAAAAACCCCTCTAAAATAATTTTTTTAAAAAAAGTTATAGTAATACTATATTGTCTTATGTCTCTCCTCACAGTGACAACTGGGAAATGTCACATGCAACATTAGCCTGTAATTATAATCTGTCATTGCTGTTCAGACAAAGAAAAACTCTCTGGGGAGGAAGTTTGCGTTGTTTCTCAAATTAATTTTGGCTAAACAAAGTAACTAGAGAGAAAGCCCATCTAACACCTTGTGTATTATGTTTCCTTTATCTATTAGCATTTAGGGCACACAGCCAGCTTTTAGAAACTATTCTCTTTTCACAGCCGTTTCCCCAAAAGACTTGAATGGTTCAACAGCATATAACATAAACCAAATCCTAACATAATTTTAGCATTCTACTGGTATCATTCTTCAAGGAGTTTATGATGAAGCCTGTTACACCCCACTAGAAATCAGCATTGTTTGACTATGGCAATCTGCACACATGCAAAGAATTTTTCATCATCCTTGGAAATGAGTAGTTTTGATAAGGTCTTTATAAGAAATTCAGATACGGCCTATATTTGGGTTGCATAAAGTTCTGCTCGTAGCTTGAGTTTATCTTTATATAGGTAATGCACTGCTAACTGAAGGCCTTAAAATTGTTCATTCAAGCCCATCTGAAAACATAGCTATTACTGATCTTTTCTTCTAAGCTCTACAGATCTTCACAATCCTTCTCTCGAACTGATTAGATTTCAGCAAAACAGCATTTTCTATTTCATGAAAAAATGATCTACGAGAAGCAGACAACTCCATTTTATGACCTACATATCATGTTAGATACCTGTAGATAGAAGATACTGTTTAAACAAATGTAAACCATATATTTTTAGCTGTGAATTATTATCCTGGATGTGAAAACTGATATGGATAATTGTTGGCTACCTTCTGACTAATTCAAAGATATGTACTCCACAAAACATACAAATCAGAACTTATTTCCATCTGTATATAAGGTTTTCCTTTTTTAAACAGTTTTTACATTGTAAAATATAATTCCAGCTCCTGTAAGCTTTGACATAGGCCCTACATTTGGCAGAACACATGGAAATTTCAGGAAGTCTATTCCAAATCTGAGCAAAATGAATACTGTCATCATGTTACATTTAGAACTACCACGCCCTACTTCTCTACCTTCCTGTACAAATATGCTTGTGCCTGCATACACACGTGGAAAGAAACAAGAGTCCTCCCCCAAATCTGATAGGAAGGCAATTCTGGCTCTCAGAGCTATAATGTTCCTTTCTTCTGTTAGTTTACTTCTCTTGTAACCCATGCAACGGCAATGAAGACAGTTCTTACTGTCTTATTTTGTTTGAGACCAACTCCCAAAGCCTGTCTCCAGAGGCCACTATCAGTCATTTTTCTCTCTCAGATGAATTTCATCCTGTTTCTAGAAGCTCAGTTCCAATATTGACAGTATTTTTCACTTTAATTTTGAATTTTGAACTATTTGTTCAGGAATCACTTTAAGCTCTCATTCAGGGAGCACCAAGGAGCACCAATACATGCTTTTTATTTGCCCAGTTGTAACTAACCACTATAGCTTGAAGGATGAATAACCAACTCTTTGTAACCAATCCACTGTGTTAAGAGGAGCTAGTAAATGACTGTAAATATCCAAGATACATCATCCACATGCAAAAAATAAACAAACAAAAGTAAAAAAGGAGAGAGAAATGTAACTTACTAACTTCACTTAGGCCAGTGTTCATCTCACCAGAAGTTAGTTGCCTATATCTGTAATCACTGCTGTAGGTTCCCTTGATAGTCAATTAAAAAAAAAAAATCCATATCCAAATGGCTATTGACATCATATTCTGTAGACATCCATTCTAGGATGAGATAAACTGACATATTCAGATGAATAGGTTAGGCAGATATCTTTTAGGCCATTAGGTTAGCTGAGATGGATCCCATTTTCAGTTAGCACAGTGTACATCACAAAGATTTATTGAAAAATGGTTACATTTCTCTTTGAAATCAGTTTTATGTTATAAGCTTGATATGAGCAGAATTAAGACCGTGTGACAATGAGTTTTTAGCTAGATGTATTTCTAGGAAAGAGAAACCCCAAATGAAAACTGTCTCAGCAAATGTAAATAGTAGGTTGATAGCTAACAATTACTGAGTAAGACAATATGTAAGGAGCAGCCAAGCACTTCTAATATCCCCATGAAAACTGTTATTGTATAGTGCGTTTGAAAGTAGACTAGAAACAGTAGTTAACTCCTCCCACATTTTGGAAATAAAGCTATCAAAATCTCACACAGTGGTAAAATACAGTGATACTGCTGTCAATTTGATATACAGTCTTCTTTCCTTTCCTTTTTAAAAAGAAGAAGAAATAAATTATGTAAGAGACAAACTGATAAAATTACAATTTCTGACATTTCTGACATCCTTATAATATTAAAAAAAGAAAAAAACCTGATGAGAATGAATGCAGAACTATTTCCCTCCATCCTGCTGACACTTTGAGTTATTCATTGCAGTCACAAGTAACCTCCTCTTGCGTTATATCACCATGTCTGAAAAGTTCTTGGATGAAATCTGACAACCTTCTTAACTTGTCTCTACCCAGTGTTTTTGGTGATCAGATTTCCCGATTTACTTCTTTTACCAGATGAAAGGCTTGAGTCATGGAAGAAATAGCAGAATATATTAATTTGTGATTTCAGGTATAACAGCTTTGCTAATCACTGTAGCTGATCTGCTCACTAATTTCAGGTATGTTGAGCTTTGACCTGTCCACCTTAACATCATTTCAAACCCTAAAATATAACCTATTGCAGCTGGACAAGATAATTAAAATATCTTTGATTCTACTCTTAATTTCATGTGTATAGATTATATGTGTGCATAGTTTAGCCTTTTAGGAACATTTTAGTTGCTCATACTGACAGATACCAGATTTTTTCTAACTGCCCTACAAATAGGTGCTAATGAATCTAGTCCGATAGTTGCAATAGTATGCATAGGGCAATATTCATATATGGTTGAAGAAAGGATTTGTATGGTCAAAGCAAGAAGGGGAAAATCAGTATATAATCCTTGAAGGGAAATATAACTAACATAGCAGTAATCACAAAAGGGGAAAAGAGGTGGCAGCAGCTAACCAGCTAAAGGGGTATAGCAAATAACCCAGTAAAAAGTGGTGTCAAAGAATCTCTTGTTGCCCATACCACAGACTGATTATCCTAGGAAAAGCAAAGGACATTTTGGGCCAGTGGAGTTGACTAGGGGATTTCTTGAAGTCTCTTCCTGTCCTGCAGTTCTATAATTTAACCCTAAAAAAATTGAAGAGCAAGCAACATGGAACAGGCCCAAAGTCCTCCTCTGCCACCACAACAGTAAGCAAGGAATGGCAGGAGCATAGCTTTATGACTCCTAGGTAATCATGGTATGGCTTACAACTCCCTTTTCTCCATCTTGCAGTGCTGCAACATGTTTTAACTAATGCAAAATTTTTATGCAAGCTTTGTTTATCTGTCCATGACAAGGTTCATGACAGACAGTGTCCCTCTGGAAGTAGATGTGGCTTCTGTTTGATACTAAGTCTGATTCTTCTGATGATTCAAATATGTTTTCTTTTTTTTCCTCTCTCTCTCTCTTTTTGACAGGCAAACCCTTTGGGGATCAAATGCCTAATCAAAGTGAAAATGTCTGGTGCATCTGTTAATGACTTGGAATAGGAAAACCTGACTGGACACAATCTAGGACAAATTATTATTTAGTTATTAATAATGCTTTATACCAATAGGGAGACACTTTCCAGAATATTAAAAACAGATCTTATGTTTTGGATACGTAGTAAGCAAATATGCACCCATGTCTAACAGTGTTAATTGTCTCTTTCCCACTCTTTTGTCAGTGCTGGTTTTGGCCATCACTTGTCTATTCTCTGTCTTCCACATTTGCTAGTGATTCATTTTATCTGTTCATCTGAGTGGAGCTGGACAATTCTTTCTGAACATTTTGTAACTCTAATGAATCCTTCTTTGCTTTTTTTTTTTTGTGTGTGTGTGTGTGTGTGTGTTCCTGAAAATTTGAAGTATTTCATTTCAAGTTTAATGGAACATCCCATGCAACAAAAAAATGATATTTTGGGGTGTTTTGTTTTGTCAAGTAAAAATTAAAATTTTGAATCACTTTCATCTGTAGCAGTTTTATTTTTATTTTTAATTTCCATTGCTGAATCAGTAAAATCAATTACTTGTATTGGCCTAGCTTCATCAGCAAAGAATTTGCTGCCTTCTTCCATAAAAGGGTTGCTCAAATCCACAAGAAATATCCCCTCTTCCAAAATTATCAGTCTCCTTTCTTCACTGTCACACTTTTGCTGATTTTCCAGTTTCTTCTGTTTAGATATCATTTTTTTTGGGAAATTTCTTCACAGGAAATTTACCTTCCATTATGAGCTAGAGATGAAACAGAAGTGTAAGGGAACAGCTTGAATCAAATCTGCTACAGATGGAATAATGGCATGTAAATTATACCTCATGGGTTGGGGGTATATACTTTAATCTGCTTTAAAATGCATTTTATTTACTTGCAGTGTTTTAAATATTAATTATAATTATAATAATAAGTGCCTACTGATGGATGAAATATTTGCTTTAGAGACAAATCTTTTAAAATACTTTTAGAGGTGTTGAGGAATCATAACTATCCGATGTTAAATTCAATGAAAGACTGATGAATGCATGGTAGTGGTCAAGTGCCACCTAAATTGCACATGAAATGTGCCCTAGAATTTTTCAGGGTTTATGCATAATCTCTTTTCCGTTGCCTGCCTCCCCTACTTTGGGGAAAATAATTCAGGTCTACTTCAATATACTTCAGTGCTCCTGTACTGAATTGTTTTCCCTATAACACTGCCATTCTTCACCCTACCTTCACCATCATACTGATGATATATGAAGGCTACCATCTAATCTGTGTGTCCTACACATTTGTTATAAGGATATGGTCTAAATGTTTGAGGAGGTCTGAAGGAGTTTCTGGTAACCAGTTCTGAAGCAGGGGTTCCCAAAGCACTGGAACAGTGGTCACAATGTCTCAAAGATCATCATGTTTGGACCTTGCAGATGAAAACACTATAAAAGTGATATGATTTAGTGGATCAGTTACAGGGCCATAAGAGCACAGTTAGGGAACAACCACTGTGAAGATAGCACTGTTTTTGAACACATTTCCCAAAGCGGATGAGATACCTACCAACTATGTTATTAGGAAACCCAGATGTTTCCTGGCTATTGAATACTCCTGGCCTGATCCAACCCCGGGGTAAATGGGAACAGTTTCATTTCTTATAGGAAACTTTTCAGATCAATTCAGCGCTAATGTAAATGGGAGAAGATGTGCTGAAGAAGTGCAAAAGGGCTGGAAACGACCTTTGATCTTTGTGGAATAATCCAAATCTGGCTTTAAGTTAGGGATGGTATATCTCTATTTTACAGATAAGAGATTCAATCCTCTTTTTCCTGGAGATTTACAATATAGAAGCACCTATCTCCAGTGGATGGCTTACACCACCACAACTAACATGCAGTAAAGTGTATTTTACCCCATCCATCAAAATGCTAACATTTACTCACACACTACTTAATCTTACAAGAGCATTTCAGCTCTTACAATTCTTACAATGCATTTCAGCTTCCCAACATCACACCTAATGGTCACAAGGCTGGGAAAAATCACTACATAGTCAAGTCAAGAAAAGGACAGATCCAGTTGCAGGGCAGGCTAGAGTTGCACTGATAGACAACAACCCTAGGTGCAGATGGTATTTGTGGCTCCTTTCTTGGATCTAATGGAGAACAGATGTGCCTTGGTGAGGACAGGATTAATCCTCAAAGATCCCATATCCCCTGCTATAGGACACAATGAGTCATTCATACAAGAAGAAGAATGCCCCAAGCGAGGAGTATGCTGAATTTTCCAGAAATGGGATGGGATTCTTCTTCTGGCTGAGTGCAGAAGAGGGCATTGTAGCTTCTTTTGGAGTGATGAATGGTTCCTCTAGCCAGCTGGAGAAGGCCACCTGCATGCCATGGACTGGGAAATGGGGAAGTACTCAGGGAGTAGTTAATAACTCCTTGGATTGACAGGTGCAGATTGTGCAGATTTTTGGCACGTGGTGGCTTCAAACAGCAGATTTGCATTCACCCTCAAATCAGGACAAGAGCCTCTCCAACTTATGTGTGCACATTTGTGTGGGTTTAAAGATGTTGTATTTTATAAAAACCCTTGTTGACTCATTCCAGAAGTGAGGCAGGGGCTTCTTCATTGTGCAGCTTTCGCTGTGTGCCAGCAGAACACAGTGAATTGAAGACAGTATTCCAAGCAGTCTAATGCATTCTTGCTGCTGTGGTTAACTTTCAGTACAAAGCAGGAGGAAAACAAAGGGCTAAAGAAGGGAAAATTCAGAAAGATCTACAGTCCAGGGAACCTGAAAGGGATTAACTTGGTCTCCCAGGCATGATTCGTTATGCTGATCTGAGAGAATAAGACAACGTGAGGCTGTGGTAGCTGCCGACCTGCTAAGCCCCTTGCAAGTCTGAATTGGCAAATATCACATCCCATCCTGAATGACTTGCTCCATCTGTGTTTGCTAGTGTCCACATTGACAGCTGCCTGCCATCTTGGCAAGAAAGTCAATGCAATCTGAGAATCTGCAGTAGATGTCTAGCTCATGCAGAAACAAAAGCCCACAGGTTTTAGGCTAACAAAGTCTGTTAGTTAGCCACTCCAGTAAATAAAGAAATCCATGCATCCCAGTATATAAACTAATTCCAAAATCATTAGCAGTGTTTGAATCCATTGACACAGTGGTGGCTAAACATGCGTTTACTCACACAGGTTAGTGACGAGTGCTGAAGACTTCCGTATGCATTAACTTCCAGTTAGGGGATTTACATGTGGAAGGTACATAATGTTTCTTTAAAAAACAAACAAACAAACAAAAAAACAAAAAAACACAGCAAGAGATACATCAATCTATCTCATTCATGACATACAGACAACAAAATATTAGCAATTATCATCTATAACCCGTTCTTTAACAGACCAAAATGCAAATCCCCACCTATATGTGATTAGCCCAGCCACCTTTCATTTAAAAGTAAGAATACAGTCACAGATTTTATATAGAAATCATTTACTGCCTACCATACATCTACTACATATTTTCCTTTTGTGTTACTTTAGTTTTGCATGGTTGCAGACTCATACATTAGGCCTGATCTTTCTGATGTGCTTTTAAAGAGGAGAAAGTATCTCAGAAAACAACAAAAAATATCATGGGTTCCATTTTGCCTCCAGGTTCATACATTGAAACCAACTGAAACCTCAGGGTAGAGAAATTTAGGTCACATTTGTGCAAAACAGTTCTGTTGCCACAATACTAGTTGCTTCTGCTTGCATAACTGATATTTTTAAGAAAGCAAAGTAGTCTGTTTCTTAAAGGATATCTGTTCAACCAAAGAATTTTAAGACCCAAAGCTGAGCTCTAACAAGCTGATTGCATCAAACCAGTAAAAAGATTCAGGCAAGATGCCTGCAGTATCACTCACTGGCCTTCTCGCAGTTAACCACTTTGTGGGACGAAGCATTGGCGTTGCCCAGTCCTGGGTGGCTGAACTGCAAACAGAGGACTCCTCTTGGAGTAACTGAGCACCTTGGAAGCAATAAAGAGAGATCAATCCTTGGGTGTCCTTGAGGAAAATGTTTGCAACCATGCCTAGCTTTGCAATGGGCTAAGCAGGCTTAGGGAAGCGACTCGCTCCCTCCCAGTGAAGACTACAGCACAGAAGAGTGTCAGCTCCTAGGGAAACACAAAAATACACAAACTGAACAAACACATCAGCAACACAAAGGCTGGCTTCAGACTATGATCCCTACTGAGGGAGACTTCTGTAAAACCCAACAATAAGCACAGTCCACCACCCAGGGTCTTCTGAGCCCCTTCTTTGCAGGGGATGCAGTTTTTTGGCACAGTCGGAAAAAGTGTAAGATGTTGGTTTGAGAGGAAGCATATCTGAGGCCACGAGGGTAGGTGCTGAATCTCCAGAAACATCATTTTCTGATAGCCTTTTGTTCAGCTCCCTGTGCCAGCAGAGAGTGAGTTTGGCCCACTATAACACTGTATGGAAGGTTAGGATAAAGCAGTTGCAGCAGTCCACCTTTATGTGCTGCCTATTAATAAATGATAGTGCTCTGGTGGTTTTTGAACAGTTCAGCAGGAGTTCAGTGACTTTCATCTCTGTCATTAGAACATGTGGTTTTATTTATTTATTTATTTGGGGAGTTGCATAACGTATCCCCCACACTCTCTCCACTCAGTAAAAACTTTCAGACAATTTGCATAGTTAATTGACAAAATGTTGACTTAGATAGTGTCTCATCCTTGAGCACTGCTTTGTTTAATGTTTCCAATTCCTGCAATTACCTCCCTTGGGTACAAAGCTGAGTAAATAGACTGGCTTTTCACCATACCTTGAAGGTCAAAAAGATTCAGGGTCTGTCAAGCCACTGGGTGATGTGGATGCTAAAGCCCAAGATCCTGCACCAGTTCAGCTTTGCTCTCTGCCCCCAGACATTCTTTATGTCTCTGTAAAAAAGCTAACTCTCAGGAGTTAGGCATAGGGAGGTTAATCCTTATTACTAGTGACACTGGAAAAAGCTTATGACAGATGCACAGTGGGTCCCTTTTGGAAGATTGTGCATAACTGAGAGCATGGGAAGGATGTTTTGCTCAGAACTGCCAGGAGGCTTAGAAACTGTATTAGAAAAAGGCTGTTTTTTCATTGCATAGCTCATTTAATGAACCTTTGTGCGTCAGGGTAAGGGAATGTACAGTATTTGAGCAGATAATCTATGTGACGTAACAAATTAACCTTTGAAAAGAACCTCAATAGTTATGCAAAGCTGTATCGTGCTTTCTTTTGAATGATGAAGCCCCACATCCCCTATAAAAACAAGTTTTTTTCCTGTAAAATAGATGGCTTGTGCTCTGCTGTTACACTTGGTAGCAAAAATAGTGACAGGGAGAAAGAAAAATAATCTTTCTAACTTAGTAGGACATCCTTGCATAGGAAGCATGAATGATGGGGAGGGTACCTCTTCTACCATTCGGCTCCCAATAGGAGAATTTTTATGGAAAAAATTCCTGTTTTAACATAGATTGGTGCTGTTGGTGGGGAGGAGATAAAAACATACAGTAGCTGGATCACACAGAATCTAAATTAACAGGAGTCACTAAGTAGCAGGCTTGTGCTGTGACCTAACCAAAGCACTCACAGAGATTTCACTGTCTCACTGGGGCCTGGACTGATGTCCTGAACATTAGATGGGGCTGTGTAGTTCCCTAGTGCCTGTTTGTGTGATGGTGGGACTGATTCTTTCCTCAGCAGCTGCTTCCAAGTTGCCTGAACAGACTCCTTCTGGGATTGTTGTCCTCTGAGCCATTCTTCTCTGCACCAAGAAGATAACCTTAGGTCCTCTATTTTACCTGCTGCATACCTCTGCATGGCAGAGAACAACACTGGACTTTCCTTGTGTTACAGCCACTGTGATTATACCATAAGCTAACAAAAACATAATAAATGTAGTTTGTATTTGCTCCAAGTGAATTCCTGCTTTTGAAAATGCCAAAATAGTCTAAAGGTCAAAATAGCATGCCCAAAACTTGGTAAACAAGCAGGCTTCAGGACTTCTAACAAAAGTAAATGCAAAATGAAACGGAGGTTGTCCATTACACGAAGCTTGTAGGAAAACAGGTAGCTTTTTTGTTCACCATCTGTTAGGACTGCATTAAGTCACTCCTAAATCCTAGGTAAGTGGTTTTGTGGAGGCAGTTTTCTAAGCAGTAAGGAAAGTCTCACTACAGCTTTTGGATCAGGGACACTGCACCAAAAGTAGGCAAGAAAAGAAAACAATGACAATATCTGAGTGAAAGCTCAGTGTTGAATACAGAGCTGTTCTTGCTCAGTCCTGTTCTGTACTATTCAGTTTTATGCTTGGTAAAGAGCACACTTCTTGACTTAACTGAGTTTAACATATTTTGTTAATTTTCGGAGATATGGAGGTCTTTGGGAATTTCATTCGGTTTGATATATCAAAAAAGTTGGCATTGTAATGGATTTATTTTGAGAGCATTTCTGTGGTAAATCCTTGATGAGGGTCCAGAATAAAATGAGTATTCTGTACCAAGCTAAACCAAATAATTCTAGATAAGGAAATAAACACAAATCAGTTCCCATTCTACATCTTTCTCAACATGTTGAACAAGCGATCCTGCACTTGGTTACTGCAAAATGTCAGCTTCAGAGCAATATACATTCTAGGGGACCATATAGAGTTCAGTGTTTATATTAGGAATCAGAGTCTCCCAAAATGCAGCATGTTTTAAATCTATGCTTAAGGGTATTATCTTATCCTCATTAATTCCAAAGCGAGGGAGCTGTCTGAATAGCAGGAGGTCTAAGCCATGCAGCAAAAATATGAAGTGACTTAAAATGAAGTCAGAAATAAACATGGGTTCTGGTAATCAACTACTTAGCCTCCAGTTTTAGGCATATACTTCCCCTTAGCATATGAACAATCCCATAAAGTGCAAGTGTTTTCAGGACAGATTATGAAAAAAGTCATGCAGCAACAGTAAATACCAGGTGTAGGGGTTGAGGAATGGGAGAGAAGCTGGACTTTAACCTTGTCACTCCTTCAAGAATGACTGTTGACTGTCCTGACCTTGAACTGGTGTGATTTTCTGAAGGGAGAAATTCCACATTTGTGGAGAAAAAGGAAACATTTCTCCGGCAGATTCTTTTGTTAATAGCAGCTGTCTGAAACTGCTCAGATAGCTGGAATGTCCCAGTAAGTCCCAACTGAAGGGAAGGCTTAAAGGACAGAGGACAAGTGAGGTGGTTAGATGTGTGTATCAATGCCATTTCTGATGTGGCTACCTTCTTTTATTTGCATATATCCTCTCTTGGATCTCTAATTAGACCTGGAACCAGATCTCCAAAAGTAAATGCTCCTCTGCTAAGGTCCGGAGTTTGTGTTCGGACAGAATAAAACATTGCTTCTCAGTCTCACTTTGATTATAAACATACACATGCAAGTGCCATTACAATGTAGAACAAATCTCATTGGAGAGAGAATTTGCTAATGTTTACTACAGCCTAAAAAGTCATTGAGTGAACACACTAAGGTCTTTTCTGCTTAGCTGGAATCAACTTAGAGGGCAAGCAATGAATCTAATTGTTACGCTAGTTTCCATGTCAGCAAAATAACAGATGTACAGTATAATGGAGGAGGGGGAATTTGGTTTTTGTTTGTTGAGCAGGTGCTACATTAACTCTCACATGGATGTTTCTCAAGTTCAGTTGGAGCCAGTTGGAAAGGTGCCGAGAGCAAAGCTTCCATTTCATCCACTGGACATCCAGCTGTGCAGCTGTATAAGCCCCCAGAAGCAGCTGAGGCAGTGAAGACAGTGACATCTTGTCACTTCTCCTTCAACCATTTCTAACATCCCACCACACGTACACACACACACACACACACACACACACACACACAAAGCCCAGGAATTGCCCTCCCCCAACTACGCATACACATTACCCAGCTGCCATATATGCCTATCAGAGCATGCTAGCCAGACCAGTGGGATAGCAAGTTACCCTGGGCCTCCAGTGATTACTGCACTCAGCACATCAGGGGATGGAAATAAATCTGCACATGTGCTAAAAAGGACTTTTGGGAAGGATCAGTGGAGCTGTATAGGTGAGACAATGATAAGCTCTGTTGTAAAGAAATGATTTGACATGCCAGGCAACAGCAATCCCACTGGAAACCAGGGTCTGTTTAATAGCAGCACATAGAAAACTTAGCCTGCAATTAGGCTGAAGCCGTCATCAACAGGCAGAAAGAGGCTTAGTGCTATTATAAGAGCTGAGGTGGGTATCAAGTGCGGTCTGTCTTCACTGAACAGTTCTTCCATGCCCAAAGGACTTAGCAACCAATGCTTGTATTTTGCACAAAGATGTTTTCCTAAACGGTGATAAAGCTGTGGATGAAGTGTAGTCCCAGAGATGGGAAAGCATCATCATGCAGACTCCCAGTGTTCAAATGAAATATGACTCCAAACCAACCTGGAACCACAGTGCTGGCATTAGTTTAAATATCACCTGGTAACCTTTCTAAATTTCTGAAGAGGAAGGAAAAGCTAATAGGTGCGCAAGACAGTACTATTCATAAGAATGTTTCCTGTAGGAGTTAATTGCACTGATTGAAAAAAAAAAAAAAGGCTAGGTAAATGTTTTTAAACAAATGCTTTAAAAAAGGTAAATAAACTCAAATATCTGTATTGATTTAATATTCATCAAAGACTTAGTGGAACAAAAACAATCTGTGTGACACTGATATATGGATAAAACTCTATGTAAATGACAAAGTCCTGGGTGGTGGTGAAGAGAGGTGCTATATTTTAAGGAATGAAAGTAAATAAAATCAAATTATTGGCAAGTATAAGAACATACCTACACATATAAGTTCTATATTGTCATTGATATATAGGGAGATTATTGCTGGCTAGTGACTCAGCAGGATGGGAGATAACAGAGGTAGACTTCAGATGTTATGACTTCAGATGTTATGGGTGTGATGCAGAGATAAAGTTTTTAGGTTCTATAATCAACTGCTTATTGAGGCAACTAATCAGTGAACCCACAAGAGAAGAAAATACCCTTAGTGGAATTATGAATGGTGCATAAGCTCCATTTTATTCTGCAATACTGTATTCAGTATACTCAGACTCAGTGTTCTTACTAGAACAAAAAAAGCCTCCAAACCCTGTTACTGTAGTAGTTTACCTCAGAAAAAGGAATCACTAAAAATTAAGAAGCTTGTTAAATTAAAAGGAGCAGCTAAGAGGATAAACATGCTTACAGTTGCTATGGAGACAGTTTATAAAATAAAAATGAGATGCTCAAAGTAAATGTATGCCACAATCAACAGATTCTAAAAAAGCTTAAGAAAACTTAGCATAACTAAAAGGGAGAGTATGAGAAACTATTAAAGGCATCATTCAAAAGTAGAAGTTTGTAGAAGAAACCCAGAAAACTGAGAAGTGTTTAAATGCCGGTAAATGTGTAATAAGGTGTCAAAAAAGATTCTGAAGAACTGCTTGCTACTCACATAAAAGGCTATATATTTTTTTCCAAAAACATAAAACAGGAAGCAAGTGAGTCTCTAGAGCTGATAGGTGACCGAAGTACAAAAAGAGCACTCTAGGAAGTCATACTGTAAAAGATAAATAATTGATTTATATCAACATTTACTACAGAGAAGTTTGCAAGATTTCTGCTAGAGGGAAGTTCAAGGAAGTTTTTCAAATTAAAGTATCAACAGATGAGCTTTAGAACAAGTCCATAAAATAAAGAAATCACAAAGGACAGATAATATTGTCCCAATAGTTCTAAAGCATCTCTGATATCAATATCTTGACTATTAACTGTGATGCACAGCTTTATCACTTAACCTGGTCTTCCTGCCTGAGAAGTTTTGTTCTGTTTTAAGACTTTGAGGGAGGCTTTAGGGAGAAAAAATCGACCAAGAGCTCCCAGTGGGGCAGGGCCACCAGGGTCCATCAGCCCCCGTGCCCCGAGGGAGCAGGACCCCAGGGCAGTCAGGGCAGCCAGGGCAGCCCCAGCCCCAGGGGGTGTTGGGCACTGCCACGGGGCTGGGCCAGGGCCGGGGCCGGGATGGGGGTCCAGGGGTCCATGACCAGGAAGGGGCTGGGCCGTGGTGGGTCTGGAGCAGCTTTAGTGAAGGTTCCCTAAAAACTTCTGACAAAGTTCTTCACCAAAGATTTTAGTTAAAAAAAAAAAAAAAAAGGCTTTCAGAAGATAAAGATAATAACTAAGAAGGGAAACTAAGAACAATAAATGATGACAGTTTTCCTAACAGATGGAGTCTGTCAGTAGGGTAGCTTACACACATGGACTGCGTTGGAAACTGTGTTCATGTATGTTTGTTATGTTCATAAACCACATGGAAAGCATGTGAACAGAGACGTGGAAAAGCATGTTTATAATATTATTTGTGGTATTCAAAAATGAAACTGTATTTGTAACAGTACTTGACCATGTTGAGCTGCCGGGCAATAAAATGACAGATGAGATGCAGTGTTCATAAATGCAAAGTGTATGGGGAAAAAAATACACACTACTTGGACACAAGGGCCAGTTTCAAATTAGCTTGAGAAAGAAATCTGAAAGGTACTGTTGAAAGCTTTTTGAAAACATCAGTTAGATGTTGAACAGGAGTCAGAATAGCAAGCAGACTGCGAAATCCCCAGAAATGAGATAAAGGAGAAAGTAAAAAATATCATCCTGCCAGTCTATAAATTCATGGTGTGCACAAATTTCACACAGTGTGTACAGTCCTGCTGAGTTCATCTTTAAAAGAATATGTTGAACCTAGAATAAGTACGTCAGTACAAAAACAAGATATGGAAGTGTCATGTCGCTTCCTTGTGACAAAAATTAAACAGACTGGAACTCTTCAAATTTGTACAGAAGTGACTGAGGGGAAAACTGACAGAGGTCCATAAAAATATGAATAGTCTAGAGAAAGTGAATACAGAAAAATTACTCATAATTTTCATAACATAAGAATCAGGAAAAAAACAATAAAATCAGGAAACAGGTTTCAATTAAAAAAAAACACTTTTGTTTTATGTATTAAAAAATTATGTTATAGAGCGCATTGCTACTAACGTCAATAGTGTAAGACAAGCATTAAATGTTACTAGACAAATTCATGGAAAAGTGGTTTATTAAACATGAAGATATGATGCAATTTCCAGCTCAGGAAATCCAAAACATAGGAGAAAGATAGGAGAATGCAGTGAAAAATAGTGTGCAATACATAATATATATATTTTTATATATTTTTTTATATATGCAAATATATCATTATATACTGTTAGACAAGTTCTCTGAGATTGCACTAAACGCCGCTGTAAGACAAAGTACAGGATCAAATGGGTCTTTAGCATGATTTGCAGTAATGTTCATATGATTTTTTCTAAGATGAGCCTGTTATAGACAGAGTGATTCCACCTATTGCATCTTCTCATTTGTTATGGTAGAAATGAGTTTCTTCCTTCCTAAGACCCTAATGTATTTTGTTCTAATCATCACATCTCACATAAAGAGGTCCCACACCTATGCTGGAGGCACTCCTGACATACTCTGTAGATAAAAAATAAGCTATTGCAACTATCCTTTTGCATACCTGGAATTTAATAAGTGCTTAACAATGAAAGGGAAAAAGCGATTGCCCATGCTGTGAAATTGCATGTTCCTGAATCCAATAAGGTGAGCAGAGAGATGTCAGTTCATAGCCCGTGAGACAGCAGCTTCAAAAACTTTTGCACCTAAGTTTTTGATCAGATTAATTTTTGCTGGGGTCAGTTCCTTGACCCAGCTCAATGCCCAGTCACATGAGCACTAGCACTGCTATAAGGAGCACTGCCACCGTTTAAGCAGCAACCTGCACTTGGGTAAAGCCAGTTTTGAGGGGAAAACAGGAAAATAACAAAAACATAAGCAGTGATGTTTTTTCTATGCTGAGCTGTAGGGAACCTGCATCTTTCTAAACATGTCATCATACAGAGGTATTAAATAGGCAGACATAAAAGGCAAGGCTTCCTGCAGCAGGAATGAAGAGGAAAACAGCTGTTCTCTGGAAGGCATAATGTCATCTTCCTGAAAGGTGCAAACCATGCTGCAAGATAACACACAGCATCACACACGTTCTCCTCAGAGCATAGTCAGATGAACTCAGACAAGTGCTGGCTGATCTGGTCAGACATAACTGCCCCAGCAACCTGTAACCAATGTCCCCCTCCTGATGCACCTCAGATGACACCATACTTGAAGTTCTGCCCATGAAATTGTTCAAACAAGGATCTTTTAATCCAGTGCTGGGGGAAAAAAAAAAAAAAAAGAATGAACAGCGATGAAAGACTGTTAGTTAATGAAAAAGATTTGTTGCAACAGTGCTGATTAAGCATTCTTAAAGATCCAGTTCCAGCTTTTCTTATGCCATGCTGACATGTAATGCTTTGGGATACACTGAGGAAAATTCTTTTACTTCAAAATCCCTGCTAAAAGCAGCAAGGGAAATTACATTACTACCATCTACTCTTACAATCTGCCAAGTAGGGCTATAAAATAATAAATATAACATAAAAAGGAAGCACACATTGGACCTTTGGTCTTATGTACACACATTAATAAAATAACTGCAAAGCAAAGCACGTGGCCAGCTGTTACTTTTTAGTTCTGAAGCCTCTAAAATGCAGCAATTATTTCCCTTTGACACACTGACATACACATCAGCCAAGCTTGTGGCTATCCACCACTGAGCAATATGTAATTCATGCCCATGTGGCAGATTGGACTTTGCCTGTCGGTTGGCACTTTGCCTCTCATGGCATACTCAGTCTGTATCACAGTGTCCTGCAAGGATCATTCTTCTAGGAATGTATATCAGGAGCATAGACAGACTTTCTGCCATGACCAGTGGTAATGTCCTTTCAGCATCAGTGTATGAACGTGCCTGCATTTTCATTACACGCTCTAAGTGGGTCTATCAAAGCTGCAATAACTTCTGTCTTCGTCTTGGCTCTGTTTCTTATTCTTCCTCATAGCCTTAAAGCAGGTCCACCTACCATTCTGCCCCTTATCGGTAAAGCACTGCATGCTTTGCATGCTTATGTTTCTCACACTGAGATAGCCAGTGGGGTTTACATTGAAATCTGTTTCTACAGCAGCCAAATGCTTGAATTTCCCCACTTCTCATAACAGCACTGACCAGGGGTGTGTCTCCTGACATGAAAGCTGTTGGCAAACAAACTCCCAGCTTTGCAGAGTCACCTTGCAGAAAGCAGCTCTCCACAGAGCACTTCACCAGCTCAAATTCTGAGACGGGGTGTCTCCTCTGATACCAGGATTTAAGATAAATCCCTCAATTTACAAGGCATGACATACCCTGGACTCTCACTACCCACAAAACTGAGGAGCCCAGAATACTATAAGACACGGTGAGACTTTTTTTTTTCCGTCAGCCTAATTTATATGTCTTGATACCTAAGCAGTTGGCAACTGGTCCAGTAAGGGGTTTCAGAGTGCTTCATTCTTGGTTCCTTGGCCCAATATAGTCACCGGAAAGAGAAGCAGGTGCCCCAGGGATTGACTGAGAAGGACTAAAGCACCCTTGTTGTGAAGAAGCACATCTACATATAGTTGCTACAGATCATCCTACCAAGCTCAAAGGCAGCCTAGCTCCTCAGGCTTTAGAGGCCTAACTTACTTCAGTCTAAACACATCCTTGAGCAAAATCTCAGTTTTATTTATGCTGTAAACAGTGACTAAAGCAGCTCCTAATAACTTAGCCATATGCTTATTACCACAGTGGGAGCTATTTCCTCACTAATGTGCTCCAGTGCCCCCTCTACATATGAAATGAACAGTGAACATTTAGACACAGGGTAGTACAGTCTGTCATACTTCACAATTCATACAGTTTCCGTCTGCAGTGGCAAAGAGCTGCACATCCCAGTTACCTGAGGAGTTTGCAAGCACAATGCAGAAGCTCACTGAAGATTTGGACTGATGAAATCTGGAGGATGCATTCACTCTCCTTTGAAAAGCATCAGGGGATAACATGATCAAGGGAAGAATGCTCCTTAAGCTGTTTATCTTGCAAAGAATGGCCTGATCATGTTTAATGGGATGATCAGGCATAGCTATGGTTTAACCATATTTAAAAGATTATTTTCCATGATTAACTCATGGTCAGAAAGCAAGTATCTGAAGTGACAATGGAAAAGAAATTTCATCAGTGCCTTCCAGAAGATGATTTACACTTGTGGTCTCAATATTCAACTGTTTTAATTGAGTTGTTTCTTAGTGGTCTCTCAGAAACAGAATTGTTGGTTACTTTAAAATTGGACCTTGCAAATGATATTGGAAGAGAACTCTTTTCAAATGGATTAACAAAGGCAGCAGTCAAAATATCTGAATCTAGTTAACTGAAATGCTATTGATTCTCACATCACTTTACATGTGCTTTTGGGGACAGAGGAAAGAAGGGAAGGATCAGGGTGGCAAAAATATGCTTCTCCTGAAGTTAAATATACATATGTGGAGCCTTCAGATTTTAGGATTTTTTTCGATGATTGAATCCTGACTACTCTAATTACGAACTGCTACAATTTAGTTTATTAAATGTCAGAGGATCCAAAGGACTGACATGTGTTTGGTATTATGCAAAAGAGCATGCCTTGGTACATGACACATGATGCAGCCTGCAAGCACATGTACAGCTAGAGGCTGAAATTAAGTTATTGCTACAGCACAAGGTAAAGCTTTGCAGGAACATACAGATAAGTCTGACTGAAGCAAGCACCATACTTCTACAACTTTCTCTTCTTTTCTTCTGTCTAAAGTATTGGAATGTCTTAAGCAGAAGAACATGCAAGGTGTCAGCTTGCATCTCAAATAGAACCCACAGACTTTGGAATTTATTCAAAATTTATTTAGCGTAAATGACCAGAAATCTCAATCTCACCATCACAATCGATAAAACTCTCCACATAGGAACATCTTTCAGCAGAGATGGCAGGAACTTCTGCACCACTCCAGAACACTTATCGAAAGTGAACACATATCAGGAATTCACAGTAGAGGTTGTTGTCCTCAAGAAGAGAATGGAAGACTCTGTGCACCATTCCACAATCAATTCCTTAGGGGATTTGGTGCAATATGAATGTAGCTCAAGACTGTATTTTTCCAGTGTCCTTCAGTGCTGTGTGCTCCCTTTGAGGGAAATGACCAGAGGGTTCACTGTATAGGGGGAAACCCAGCTGTATAGTGGTGCTGCTTTCTCAGGTTTGAGGAAACAGAGATCTCAGGAGGACCTTCTCTGTGGCTCCTGTAATGTTTCTTAAGTATTGCTTTTCTGGAGAAGTTGAATTTGCTAACATGGAGGGAACACAGGGGAATTATTCCCTCCACAGAAAAACACCTCCTTTACCCCTGAGCACAGGTTTTCTCACAAGACAAAGAAAACTAGCCCAGAATTTGGCTTATGTTTTCTTATTTATACAGGAGAGCTCAAATAAATGAGCTCATAATGAAGAGTCTGCCAGCAAGCACACCAAACACATTATTTACACAGAACCACACACCAGTTTACCTGTATAATCACAAGGAGACCTGCAGCTTTAATTATATGAAAATCATGCAAACAAAGAGCAACAGAAGCAGCATATTTCCACCTTTTTATTTTAAACATCATGATTCATTTCAGTCTTAGGGAGGCTTTCAGATCCATAAGTTAATTCTGTTGTTGGCTCAAGAGCCTGGACTGATTCTAGACTCTAGACTGACTTAGGAAGCCAGAAAAATGTATTTTTTCCCGGTTGATGGTTTCTCATGCTAGAAAATAAATTTCTACAGAAGTGTGCCTGATTTTTAACTTCTCTTTGATTTTTTGGCTGACTCTAATTTTAGATGCTTGTCCCAAATACTGTGTTAAGCACCAAAAATGATACATGTATTACCTGAAAGCCTAAAGAGGTTTCAGGAATCATTTTGTTATACAATAAAGCCAAAAGAACACAGGGACAGTGACTTTCTTTCAGTACCAATAAGGAAAGTTATTAAAATAGCAAAAACAGCTTTATCATTAGAACTATATTTTATCCTGTTTTTCAGCTTCCAATTTCTGTAGGCCTACTCTTGACTTCTAATTAACTCCTGTAATTAACTTCTAATAACATGCTACACATCCAGATAATTTAACAGCTTTGACACTCAAAGGGAGTTATAACATAGCTATTATATTTATTCACATAGCACATTTGTGTTATCATAAAAGGTAAAGAACTTTATATCTTCTTTCGCTTCATCGTCTTATGCAGCTATTGTTATTAGGTAGGCTTGGTGAGGAAACTTTTTATGTGTGAAAGTTTTCAAGATTTCCAAAAATACATTCTACATTGGGACCAAAAAGTAAAAAAAAAAAAAAAAATCAAAAAATGGTATTTTCCAAAAATACTAAATGTACTAAAAACTAACTTATTACTTTTAATTAGTTTTTTTAATCAAAAGTTATTCATGAACTGAGAAAATGAAAGCTTTGTTTTTGCTAATGTCCAGCTTCTGGCAATTTCATACCTTTTTCTGAAGGGAGAAATATAGTTTGAGAAAAATTCTAAACAGATATCTAGAAAATATGTCAATGCATCTTGGATTGGAAAGAACTGAAGGTGCAAACCATTTCTTTTTTACTTGCCTTCAGTGGACTCCAATACTTCATCAGCCCCAGGATGTGAATGTCCAGGAGTCAGTACCCAGCACTCTTCTCAAAGTGTCCTCACTGAGCTGGCTGTAAAGAGCTGACAGTGGTACAGAGACGCATCTACTGTGTGGATGGAGAAGAGAAGGTGGTCAGCCACACACCACTCAGCTGTATGGAAACACGTTTATACGTTGAGCTGCATTACTGGGAGAAAGAAGGGATTGTTCCAGCTTTTTTAGTTTCCTTGTTAAATCCACATTCTCTTTGCCTGTAATTCAGACTTGAGTTACCCATACTGAATCTTGTAATGCTTCAGTTTTCCCTACCAATAGCCAGTTTTGCAAAATACAATATGAAGATGATTTGAAGTGACCACTGACAGTTGAAAAATTCTTACTAAGGGTGATTTTGAAACTTTTGAAAATATAAATGAAAATATTTTACAAGGTTATCCCCAAACTCCTATAAATATCGATGTTTTCAAGCTATGAGGCTCATATCCTAAAGTCCTTCCCTTCACTGTTTTTCTCTGCAAGGATGGTACCAGAAAGCCAAAGAACAAATAGTTGAAGACATATGTCTGCCAGAAGTGAAGCAGATCACTGTTTTGATAAAATGAGTGATTTAGACATCGTTTTTCTCATTACCCATATGTTTTTAGGAATTTTTAATTAAAATCTTTGGATGGCTGGAGAATCCATCCTTCCTTCCTTCCTTCCTTCCTTCTTCCTTCTTCCTTTTTTCTTTTTCTTCTTTCTTTCTTTCTCTTTCTTTCTTTCTCTTTCTTTTCTTTCTTTCTTCTTTTCTTTTCTTTTCTTTTCCTTTCCTTTCCTTTCCTTTCCTTTCCTTTCCTTTCCTTTCCTTTCCTTTCCTTTCTTTTCCTTTCTTTTCCTTTTCTTTCTCTTTCTTTCTTCTTTCTTCTTTCTTTCTCCTTCCTTCTTCCTCTTTCTTCTTTCTTTCTTTCTCCTTCCTTCATTCCTTCCTTTCTCTCTCTCTCATTGTCTCTTTCTCTCTCTCTGTCTCTGTCTCTCTTTTTCTCATTCTTTCTCTTTCTTTGTCTGTCTGTCTGTACTCCGCTCCTTCCCTCACCCTGAAGGAATCAACAAAACCAATTAGCTTTGGAGATAGACAGCAGCTACAGTTATTTTTCACTCCAGACAGCAGTTTTCACACTGAATAGATATTGTGTCCTTAAACATACAAAGCAAGGAAGCAGACAGGAATATGGCTTTCTAAATCACTGCAGGCTGGTTTCATTTCTGTTTCCCCTGCTATCCATTTGGCTTCATTTCTTTCAGCCAATTTCATTTCCTCTCCTGGAAACCCCATCTCTGGAGTCAGTGCATCCCCTCCCTGTGTTTGCCAGAGACCATGAGACAACATCTGGGATGGAAAGAGTGGGCTGTGAGCTCCCCTACATACTTCTCCCTAGGCATGTGCAGCTAGTGTCAGCCCTAGACTTGAAATCAGTTCAGGTAAACACAGACTAGTGCTTCCAGAGCTGTGGCACTTGCTACCACTTTATGCCTCCAGCAAGGCAACTCTGAAAATGGACACACTTCTGGCCTTGTTTCTCCTATGGCTCCATCCTCCTGGGCTGATTTACTAACCAGCCACACAGGTTTTCAGGATCACTGGGAAGGGACTAGGGTGAGGATCTGGGGAGCTGGAGGTAATTTTTTTGTCCTCCTAATATTAATCACTTAAGGTGGGAGGGTCAGTACTTGATGTTGCTTGTGCTGGCTATTTTGCTTTACACTAGGCTCAGGTTAAAAATCTGTCAACAAACTCAGATGGTCTTCTGCCCTTCTAAAACTATGTGGCACTTTTTTCTGTCATCTTCCTCAGACACAACCGTGGTGTCCTTATTTGGACAAAATTCCTTCTATTGCTGTCAGCAAGGGAGTCAGAGACCAGGACCAAGCCTTCTGCTAAGATGGTGGCTTCCCCTATGAATGGTAATTTTTGAATGTCTAAGGCTATTCTTTTTCAACCAGAGCTTCTGACAGACTTGCAGTGGCATTTTAAAGTTGGACGGCTATGCTGTTCACTCCCTGAGCTGTCCACTCCACCCCTGTGGGGTACATTGCTAGCTTCAAGACAGCAACATCTAATGTGCTCACAAATCAGCTCCTGTTTTCAGCTGGTCATGTAAGGTAAACCAGCTCGGATTTCAGTTTTATCTTAGTGTGTTGCACAAAACACTGTGGCAAATCAAAAGTTCCTTTATAGGGGATCCCTAGCTCATGGGCCACACCATCCAGAAGAGAGGCAGGGCAGACAGCTAGAGGCTGTCTTCCGCCATCTGATTTTAATCTACTGCAGTGAGTCAGGCCGAGTTCTTATTTCCATGCACTTGCATTTGGGATTTCCAAAAAATCTAAGTGGTTCAGGAGCATAAATGCTATCTATAATTAATCAGACTAGTGAGCCTAAGTCACTTTGGGACACTTGAGAATTTCACTGATCACTTTTAGAATGCTTTTAATATCATCCACTGTTTGTCCTCTAGCATAAGGACTAGCTGTTCTATTTATGCTTCATTTATTATGAAAAAAACACCCAATATTTCATGTCAGCAAGATAGTCAGTATTTGTATCTAATGGAAGCAGCATGATGAAATCACTATTAGCACAACATTTTAATCTCTTCTAGAGGGGACAAACAGGATATCCCAAATAAGTGTCATGCATTTATTCAGACACTTCCTCATGATGAAACCCATCAGCTGACTTTCACACAAGGGCAAACCCAGCCCTCACATAACCTTAGCAAAAGCAGTGGTGGTATAACAGGGTTGAATCTGGCTCTGTATATCTTAAAGCAAATATATTTATAGAATATGTGCACACTTCACACTGCATAACCACAGACTTACACTTTCAGCCTGTGACAAATGAAGTTAGCATATTAAAAAAAAAGACAAAGAAGAAACTGCATAAAAATACATCCTGTGTTGACCGAAAGCCCTGAAATCCATTACACCATCAGCTAGGAAAAATAGAAAGTAACTCAGTTAAAGAGGTCGCCTAATGAACTGATTTCCCCCCACCTCTGAACAAAGACACACAGTGCACTTAAAGAAAGCCAACAAAATTGTCAAAAACAGGCACCAGCAGAGCAATGAGGAATATATATTTTTTTCCACTAATGTGCATTAGTTTTAGGCCCAAAGTTTTACTGTGCTCCATAGCAACTCAGAACTCTTCTAAATACCCCACAAACTGTGAGTAGAATGGAGAGAAAAAGACATACTGTACATAAAACTTAGCATTAATGTTTGAACTCCTCCCTCTATCTTTCCACTGGCTGCCTTGTTTCAAGTGTGTGGTCCATGACACAAATTCTCTTCATTGTCAGATCAAAGAAGGCATTTTAGCTTACACCCCACAGGCATGTAGTTCACAGACAAATTATTCCCAGTTTCCACTTCTATGCTTCAAATGCGTTAAGAATACAGAATGAAGGCTAAAAATAATGCTTTATGTATGCTATATAAATACAAATGATAAGGGCTCCCTTGATTTAGTCTTCTCCAAATCTCAAGCTTTTAATAGCAGAGATAAATGGCTTGGCCTTCTCATCAAGTTTATCAGCCTTGACGAGACTGATTAAATGTCCGTAAGGGATCCTGGGTAAAGTGAATCCAGTGGTGTTCCACTCATTTCCTATTGAACTGTAGCTGACCTCTCTCTACCCTTTTGCAATGTGCAAAATTGGCAACCTTCAAAAAGACTGGTTCCCCTAAGTCAAAGTGGAGGTTTGTCAACCAAACAGCCTGATCTACAGAAAAGATTTTAGTTCTCTAACACTCTCATGGGGGGAATGAAGGCATAGAATGGAACCACCCTACACAGCAAGCAAGAAAGAGGTCCTCCTATTCAGATGTGAATTTTTTAATCTAGTTTGCAGTATGACCTTTGGAGGAGAAATCTGAAAGCTGCATTGATCTTAAAAAGGGACATAACCCTCATGATTCTCAAACTCCGAAGAATAACTTAAAACATTTGGGGTGACATTAATCTAATCTAGAGGAGGTGTTCAGTGTTGCCATCTTCATTTAAGTGAGTCACCTTAGGCTTCCTTCATGGTCAACAGAGAACCTTAATATTTCTAGGTTCACATTTATCTCATGCTGACACAGAGGTCTGAAATAAATCACATAGATAGTGACCTAAAAGTGCCTTTTTTTCCCTCATGCAGCTATAAAGGCAGCAAAGGGTGATGACTTAGAATGTAGAAGTCCACCTATGGATGTCTAAACTTAATTTTTTCACCCCAAAATTGTGACTGAATTTAATTCTATTTAACAGGGTCAGTAGCAGACTTGTTATCTATACAAGCCCCAGTAATGAACCAAAGCACTCTCACTCTTAGACTAAGACATCACCTCTGTGAGTAAGAATTTTGCACTTTCACTGCTGAGGCCTCTCCACAGGTCCTCTGTGGTGGTGGCTTTACATTACCACTCCTACCGATGCCACCACTTGTTAGAGACAACTGACTGTATAATAAAAAAATCTCATCCCTAGAAAGGTAACAATTTTTGGTCATTATCAGTCTGTTAGGGATTTATGATGCACTGTTTGGTTGCATCCTCTTTCGGATCACTCCCAGGAAAGTATACAGCCTAACAACAGAGGGCTGGATAGACAGCTGTTCAAAAAACTACATAGACAGTGTCACATTGTCACATTAGCAGATCCAGAACATTTCCTTCTCCTTTTGTATCTTCCATGTTATTTATTCGAGGAAATATTTACCACAAAACAGACAGGGTGTGCTCAGTCCCTTCTTGGCTTTGAAATTTTCACTTTATATTGTATATGATGTAGTTTGTATCCGGCTCTGGGCACAAACAAAGCATGATCCTTCAGTTTTTCTTCTTGGGAACAATTTTTAAAAACTGAGTTAGGACCACCAAAGTCAGTAGGGATACTGTACAAGAAGGACTGTAAAATCAGTGCAAAGACAGTATGCAAGCTCCTCTATTGTATGCCAGCTTATTTGTTGTGCCTTGCCAATCAGTCAAGAGGGATTTATGCATTGCTGATGAAGAGCAGCCTTAGCTAGTAAATCCGGCATAATATGAATAAGCATCTGTTTATAGCTAGAAAGAAAAGCCAAAACATTTCCTAATAGCAATCCCTTTAAAAACATTCCCATTCCATTTTAAAGGAGACAGAACCATAAATTTCTTCTTTATACCTAAAATTCTACTTCTAGAAGATAGATGTCCTAATGGCTTCCATTAGTTGGTACAACCTGAGTATTACTGTTGCACGTTTTCTTGAAAATTTACTTTATTGCTTTATACTTGTAGGCCCACAAAATGGTCTAGCTCTCTAGCTTTGCTTGCAGCAAGATAGATGAATTAGCAAACGGTTACTCACATGCCTTCATTTCTGCCTGCATCTACCTTCCACAAAATAATTATGTAAAAAAAAATCTACCACAGAAGTCCACTCACAAGCTCATTGACAGAAATATCTACAAGTCCTTCTGCCAACTGCAGTAACATAATACTTTTCACATAGCTATCCTTGCACAATGCACCTTTATCCACACTTAACAGATGAGAAAGCAAGGCATGGCAAAATGAAGCAAAAAGATTTGCCCAAGGTCAAACAGGAAATGT
This sequence comes from Apteryx mantelli, assembly GCF_036417845.1. NCBI lineage: Eukaryota > Metazoa > Chordata > Aves > Apterygiformes > Apterygidae > Apteryx > Apteryx mantelli. The sequence continues at coordinate 85,575,221 of NC_089980.1, read as the reverse complement.
GTAACAAAGCCAGGAACTGATCTGTTGATTCCTGAGTTTCAGGCTAGTACCTATCATCAAGTTTAGCTCTGGTTTCTTACAGTGCTGCCAGTACAACATTTAAGCCTTGAGCCTTTAATCCTTAGTGGGTGAAAAGCAATACATACCCTTATTTCTATTAAAAAAATGCAAGAACAGAAGAGGAAACCCTGTGCAGCAGGTAAGTGTTCCAAAGGTCTGATCATCACATCTCTCCATCACTGAAGAAATGCTGAGGCTGAGACTCAGCATGACCTGTGCTTCTGACAATGAAGTGGGGGGAAAACACCCTAAGAAGGAAAGTAATTCAGAATCTAGTGATATCTATTCCTGATGCACATCTATTTAGCTCATGTCACTCAGCTCACTGACAAATATAAACAGTGATCATCTGCTAACAGTTAGCTCTCTCTAGACATAGCGTGCTCTTCATTAGCTAATTGTTCACACCTCTCCCCATAGGCTTGCAAGACAGCAAGAGAAATAAAGGCAGAACATGTATCTGTGCAGCATAACTAATTCAGTAAATGAATGTCAGGCTTTTTACACTTCACTGTTAACCTGCCAGTTAACTCAGCAGTTTGGTAGCCTCCATCAGGACCTCTGAAAGTTATCACTTCAAAGCTTTACACAAGTATCTGCATCTTCACTGTTTCTGTACTCACTTCATGTCTGTGGAATTACATGCCACGTTTACTGGGTGCAGACACCCTTGTAGTCCTTCCTCATGTAGAACTTATGTGCTTTTGAGGGGAAAAGAGAGATAAAATTGTGAAGACACTTTAGGACTGTTGAGACACTGGTAATTTAAGCAACAATATGATTCCTTTCCAGCCTAAACCAAAACAGAGTTTGCTTTTTAACTTTCTTTGTTGACTAAATCAAGCAGCCCGGACTTAAGACACATAAAAACCTAAATGGAGATTTTCTGCTGCAATTTGAAAAATGAGGGGCATCAGAAACTCGTACAGATAGCTCAAGCTGTCTGTGATGTGAGGATAACCCTGTGGTTTTGTAGTTATCACTGGATGTATGTCATCATCAGTACTAATGTTATTGCTGAAAATTCACAGAATCACAGAATATTTGGGGTTAGAAGGCACCTCTGGAGATCATCTGGTCCAACTCCTCTGCTCAAGCAGGGTCAGCTTACCCAGGACCATGTCCAGTCATGTTTTGAATATCTCCAAGTATGGAGACTCCACAGCCTCTCTGGGTAACCTGTTACAGTGTTCATTCACCCTCACAGTGAAGAAGTTTTGTGTTCATATAGAATTGTCTATGTTTCAGTTTCTGCCCATTGCCTCTTGTCCTATCACCGGGCACCACTGAGAAGAGTCTGGGTCTGTCCTTTTTACACAGAAGAGACTCCCAGGTCCTTCTCAGCAAAGCTGCTTTCCACCTGGTCAGCCCCCAGCCTGTGCTGGTGCATGGGGTTATTCCTCCCTAGGTGCAGGACTTTGCACTTCCCTTTGTTGAACCTTGTGAGGTCCCTGTTGTCCCGTTTCTCCAGCCTGTCAAAGTCCCTCTGAAAAGCAGTATAACCATCAGCCACTCCTCACAGTTTTGTATCATCTACAAACTTGCTGCAGATGCATTCGGTCCCACCATCCAAATCATTAATGGAGAGGTTAAACAGTGTTGGCCCCAGTATCGATCCCTGGTGGACACCACTAGTGACCGGCCTCCAGCTGAACTTTGTGCCCCTGATCACAACCCTCTGAGCCTGGCAGTTCAGCCAGTTTTTAATCCACCTCACTGTCCACTTATCTAGCCTGTACTTCATCAGCTTGCCTTTGAGGATGTTATGAGACAGTGTCAAAAGCCTTACTAAAGGTAAACAACATCCACTGCTCTCCCTTCACTCATCAAGCCAGTCATCTCATCATAGAAGGCTATCAGGTTGGTCATCATGACTTCTGCTTCATAAATCCACGCTGACTACTCCTGATCACCTTCCTGTTCTACACATGTCTGGAAATAGTGTCCAGGGTTAGTTGCTCCATCACTTTCCCAGGGATTGAGGTGAGGCTGACCAGCCTGTAGTTCCCTGAATCCCCCTTCTTGCCCCTGTTGAACATAGGAGTGGCATTTGCTTTCTTCCAGTCCTCAGGGACCTCTCCCAATCGCCATGACCTTTCAAAGATAATGAAGAGTGATCTTGCAATGACATTAGCCAACCGCCCAGCACTTGTGGGTGCATCCTGTCAGGGTCCCTGGACATCCAGTTTCCCTAACCTGATCCTCCACCCCCGAGGGTAAGTCTTCATTGTTCCGAACTTGCCCTCTGATCTCAGGGGCCTGAGATTGCTTTGCTCACCAAAGACTGAGGCGAAGAAGTCTTTTGGTATCTCTGCCCTCTCTGTGTCCTTTGTCACCAGGACCCAGGACCCCTGCCCAACTTAGTAGCAGGCCCACATTTTCCCTAGTTTTCCTTTTGTTGCTTATGCACTTACAGAAGACTTTCTTGTTGCCTTTCACATCCCTTGCCAGTATCAGCTCCAGGTGGGCTTTTGCTCTCCTAACTCCATCCCTGCATGCTCGGACAGTGTCTCTACATTCCTCTTAGGTCACCTGTCCCTGCTTCCGTCTTCCTTCATATGTTCAAGTTTTATCAGAAGCTCCTTGTTCATCCATGCTGATTTCCTGCCACCTTTGCTTGATTTCATGCTTGTTGGGATGGACCATTCTTGAGTTTGGAGGAGGTGATTCTTGAATATCAGCCAGCTCTCTTGGATGCCTTTTCTCTGCAGCACTATATCCCATGGGATTCTTACTAGCAAGTCCCTGAACAGAACAAAGTCTGATTTCCTGAAGTGCAGGGTTGTGATCCTGATTTTTGCCGTGCTACCTCCTTGTAGGATCCTGAACTGCACCATCTCATCATCGCTGCAGCCAAGGTTGCCCCTGACTTTCACGTCTCCGACCAGTTCTCCTTGATGTAAGGATGAAGTCCAGCAGAGCACCTTTTCTTGTTGGTTCCTCGATTACCTATGTTAGGACATTGTCATCAATGCACTCTGTAAACCTCCTGGATTGCTTGTGCCTTGCCACTGTGTTTTCTCTCCAGCAGATATCAGGCTCGTTAAAGTCCACCATGAGGACCAGGGCCTATGAATGTGAAGCTTCTAATTGTCAGAAGAAAGCCTCATCTAATTCTTCCTAATCAGATGTTCTGTAGCAGACATCCACTACAATGCTACCCATGTTGGTCTGCCAGCTAATCCTGACCCATAAGCTCTCAGCTGGCCCCTCACCCATTCTCAGTCAGAGCTCCATGCATCCAAGCTGCTCTCTCACATAAAGAGCAAATCCCCCTCCTCACCATCCTGACCTGTCCTTCCTAAGGAGCCTGTATCCATCCACTGCAGCACTCCAGTCGTGTGAGTTATCCCATCACATCTCCATGATCCCAGTGAGATCGTAGCCCTGTAACCGCACACACAGACTTCTAATTCAGGAAATTAGGAAATTAGAATTAAGGAAATATTGTGTAGATCCAGCTCCTCTGAAGCGTTACAGATTCAAGAACACAATCTGCACAATTATTTCCTTTTACACAGGAGTTTAATTGTATTCAATGGATTATGACTGGAGTTAGTCAGAAATGTCTCAATGGAACAATTCATTTTGTCAGAACAAAAACATCTTATGGGAACGTACCTGAGTGAAACAAGGAACTTGGTTTTAAATCTCCTACAGCCAAAAGGTAAAGTAACTCCCAGGATAACAGTTAAACTGGAGCAAGATTTTCTTACAATTACCTGGTGAATGTCCAGCTTTTTGTTTATATAATTAAATGTAGGGAAAGCCTGAAAGCCTGACAACCTTGACTTGCAGTCTCTATTACCATTTAACTGCCAAGGTGGAGGGGACATTTCCTGCTGCCCATCACACTGCCATCCACGGGAGATTTCTACCTGTCTCACAGGAGCATTAAGTGCAATATTTCCTGGATTCTCAGACACCCTAGTTTGCAGCCTGATATACACCCTCAAACAACTAGCAGTTTCCATTTACATTCACCAACTAGGTAATTAATGTCAAGTAGTGAGACACCCATTCTGCTGCCTCTACTCCACCAGTTTGGTAGCAGTGTGGGGTAGGCAGCTGAAGGCAATGGTTTGTCATTAAAAACTCAGAATAGCCGTAGGAGCTGTGTATGGAAGAGGAACAGAGAAGGACTTGAACATGTATTTCACATATTCTGTCTGCATTGCTACGAGAGTTGTTTCCTTTCAGATACGAACATTCTTTTAATCGCAGCAAATTTTTTCTCTCCAGGTTTTAGCTGTGATTGACTAGCATTAGTGCCACCAAAAGCTGAAGCCAGTCCAAAGTTTATTAAATATTCCCCTGAAATAATAAGAAAAAGGTTCAATAACACTTCTTGACTTTATAATGTTAGCAGAGAAATAGGAATTTTCATTTCCGTCAGTTTTGTCAAGTTTTGATAGGTACAGGCCATTGCCTACCAGCGGTACAGGCCACTTTGAAAGAAAAACATCATCAGCAACTATGACTAGCAAAGTGCATCACAGAAATGGAATAAGACTCTTCAAACACCCCATGAAAAGCCGCAGAAAATTAGGATCAGATGCCATTTGGCTGGTTCACAAAGTCACTGTCACAGCAACTAACAGGCTGACTCCCGGCATTTCTACACCAATCTGATTGACTAGACAGTGTAATCCTATACCATGCCTTGCACCATATTTTTCATCATACATGCTTCAGACCTGCTTGTTTCAACACTTATGCTTTTCATGAGACTGTCATTTTACAGCACACAGTGAACTGATCCTCAGTCAGATCTGAAAGCCACTTCAAAGCTCTTCAAAACCACTCTTCAAAGCCACTTCAAAACGTTTGTGTCTTCATTGTTTCTGCATTCAACATGTGTGTCTTGAAACAAAACCTCCAGAAAAAAATGCAACAAATGCATGCTTTTTAGAAACATAAAATACCACATGTGTTTTAGGCCTTGCCTAGAATAAACTATATAAGGCATAATTGTTTTGCTCCTAGCCTTCTCCTTTTACCCATCTAGCTTGCCTCTTCGCCATCTATGGACATTTCAGCTTCTGCTTGGTGAGATTAACATACCCTATTTGTGTATTTATATGTATATACACACACCTAGTATACACTGTGTGCACATAAACAATTTTAAACACCTATAGTTTAGATACATATGGAGATAGCTGTATTGCTCCTGATTAGGAAAACATCACATAGCAAGTTTATTGCACACCTTTAATTATGTATCTTACAGGTTGCATATCTTTAATTAAGACAAGGGATTGATTAAATGGGAAATAGGAAACATAAGTTGTATATTATTCTCAGCTCTTTTTTGTAAGTGCAAATTTTAGTGGCTCAAACATTTTATCATCTCTTCCATTTTATTTGATCTTTCTTTTAAGATATTTTCTACTTAAAAAAAAAAGAAAATATAAGCAAAGTAAGGAGGAAAAACAATTATTTTAACAAGTGCAAAGCAGTGATGCTTAAATAGTACATTGGCATTAAAGGAAATCTTTATAAAAGTTTATACAATTCAAGCAGAGCTACCATATTCTGCATTCTATACAATGGGAAAATGCTTTCGGCATTCACTCAAGAGGTATATGAGCAAACAGGTATTTTTTTGTTATACAGAAAGTAACTCCACTACATATAATCTTGTGGAGTCAACATAAAAACTCCTTATAGATTCTTCTTTGCTCCAGCCAAACTGCGCACAAAGGAAATTCTTCCAATGAAACTTTATTGAAGAGACTATGGTCATTATTCCTCACAGTATATAGTTTGCTACTGCCCTAAAATACCTCTGTAATAGAAAGAATTATTAAAATAGTTAGATGTAATAGAACACGCCTGGAATAATGTTCCAACCTGCAGAGTTTAGACTGGTTTCAAGAAACCCTATAATCAAGGAAAAAGGGAATATCCAGAGAGTCACAAGGATTTTTTTTTTCCTACCAGCTAAAAACATTCCTCTCTAGCTATTGGATAAAGTAGGGTAGCCTTTGTTTAAACACCTTTCAGAATTCCTTTCTGAACAAAAATTAGGCATTTCAATAAATACAGACTCACTTTCTATGGGCATTCTCTCAAACATGCTAGGAATGTTACCCAATAAGGACTTTGTCCCTCTTTCTTTGACTGCTTCTAAATCACCATCTGAAATTTGAAGCCAGCTACTGAGATCGGTACATCATAACCCCATATACTTCTGTCCTGTCTCCATTTTCCTCTGATAAAGAACAGCCTCTATCCTTCATTATATTAAATCAGTTTCAGAAGAGAAGCCAAATATCAGGATAAATATAACTTATGCTTTATTCATACAAATCCCCGTATGAATTTTGACAGCTGAGTAACTAGGTACATTTGTTTCTAATAAATTTAGTAAAGATAAGCACAGAATGGAGATGGTTTGTAGGGCTGGTCTAAAACTGGCTAATTCAAGTGCCTGAAGTGAAACAACAGTCTAAGGAATTTTAGATCTATAGTGGTAGACAGCCTGTAGTTTCCACCAAAGTCAAGCCTAATGCTTTCTCTCATAAGGAAGTGCTTCCCACAAACACATGCATTGTCTCTGGAGGAGCCAGAAATAGTATGCTGCTCTCCTGACTTTCAGTCAGCATCCCTGTGCTATCCTTTCCGTATCTTCTGCCCTTTTAAAATTGAGAAGACTAGTCCATGCAAGGGAGATTTAAGGCCCAAACCTTATTTCCTGTGTTTTAAACATTCAGTAAGAATCACCCATTACTAGAAAAGTGCATCTTATCCACTTGTAAGTTTTACCATTTTTTATTCAGTAGACTTCTGTGTAAAATGTCTTAGACTTCATTCAGCACTTCTCTTCCTAGAGTAAATTCTTCTTGCTACATTTACCATTTTACAGAAAATTAATACTACAAATCCTTTATAATTAGGATTTGGTTTTAATCCTAATTGCAAAAGAATGTGCTTACTTTATCTTGAGAGATTACACTATGCAGCTCATGTTTTGCCAATAGTACTAGAGAAACTTATCCTCTGTTCTGACAGTTGATCAAATAGCATCCTGTGGTTTGTTTATACACTGGGGTTTTTTTGTTTTTTTGTTTTTTCAGCAGATTTAATGACTGGACTATAAAACTTACTTCATTTAAATCACTGTAAATCATTCAAATATGTCTGCATTCCTATGTAAATCTAAAGTGTTCTGACTAGCTTATCATATATTCATTATCATTCATAAAATTAAATTGGTGCACAAACAGTATGTGGACTAGTCTTAAACAGAAGACAGAAAGATATCCTAAACCCTTTCCTTATAAAAGTATCAATTTTATCTGGACTAAAGCCCAGATTCCCATTTTGTGAATACACTATGTATATTCCAAACTGCACTCTCAGCAAATTCGTATTCAGACTGCCAAGTATTTACAGTCATCATGTTTTGGAATGTATTGCTCTGTTTATCAATACTCTTTAAAAAACAATCCCAGACCTCAGCACCTTCCCACTGAAGTCATTGACAAATTTGCTCTAATTTCAGTAAGGAGTCCACGTTCTTATTTTTATTGCTCTATATGCTGTTTCTAGAACTGCTGAATTATAAAATGTATAGGGTATGGAAAATTATATTTATGTTCAATAAATTAGTTCCATATTACCTTAAGCTGCCTGTATGCATTGTCATTTTTACTGCAGCCACCACTTTTTATAACACTGCACTAACTATTTTGCTATGTGCAAGCAAGTCCTGGGAAATGCTTGACTCAGCAATAAGACAGAATTTGTACCAGAATTCATAATACATATGGCACACAACCTCAACATCCCTAAAGCTTGTTATGCTAAGAAATTAAAAGGTTCTTTCCAGTAGTTCTTGCTAACAAGACTTTTCTTTACACTGACAAGCAATTTTAAGCAGCAAATGTATTTGTGGGAGTTTGTCTGTTAAAGGATGGGAAAAAAGGGTTACGTTTGACAAATTCCTCATTTCAAATCATGCAAATAATTGGCTCCATGGGGTGCTTATTCTAGGGAGATTTTTCATGACCTGAAAGAGGGAATTGATAGAGTGAAACTGTGGGGTAAAACTGTGAAAAGAAATCAGAAATCTAAGCAAGTCCCACAGAAAACTGGAGAAATATTAGGGTTGTATATTTTGCACTAAGTACGATTGAAATTGCAATTGAACTGAAGAAAACATTCAAAGGGCTGTTTTTTTCTCATGACTTCTGTAACACATGATGCTCCCTTAGGCAAAAATCTTCTTAGAGCTGCCATACTGCAAACCTTTCCAGCTTACTTCTCTCTCACTGAGGCTTCTTGTAAAAGGGGCAAATCAAGCTGGCTATTATACAAATCCATGATTTCACACAAAATGCACTGAAACATATTCACTCACTGCTTTGTGCTGCTGGAATAATGCAAAGCAGACGAATGAGCAGCTGAATGTAGCAGAGTTTGAGCTGCTAATCTGAATTACAGACTAATTCACTGACATTTTAATCCATGGTAGCTACTTCAGCCAAGGTTCACTTGGATTAAGAATGTGCTGTTTTGGGATGCAGTCATATCTTGAGAGCGCTATTCCCCACGGAGAAAGTCTTTTGCTGCGTCTCTATAGGCAAGTTTATCATTACTCCAGCAACTTCTGATGTAGCGTTGTGCCAGGCTCTGTAAAAACATGGAGGAGTCTGTGTGAAATCCTGCATCCCTCAAAGATACAAATCATTTGTTCTCTGTTCACTGTTACTAGGAAGCAGAGAAGGAGGGGTGGCTGGAGATAGGAAGGGTAGGGTAAATGGTCTTCCCAACTAAGGCAGTATAATCCCTTCTTTAAATAAAAAGTAAGCAAAGAGTTCAGATTCCTGTGTTTGGAAAGAGGTATGGGGAGAATAAACTGCCTCGGTGTATCCTTAAGTGTTCCAAGGAAAAGATCATGCATTAGAAAGGAGGTGCAACCTTCCCTCTCGGGCCCTTTCAAGAAGAGGTGAGCAGGTGTTATCTGAGTGTTGCTGGACTGGTGAAGTCAACAGTGTTAGCACTTAAGTGTTCTGATTAGGCTTGGAAATTAACACCTCACTGACATGCATGAAGATTTGATGGCATTACTATTTGTATCCTTTGTCTGAAAACCATTTTTTCTTTAAAGGCAAACCAGGACAACAGTGCATGTTGATACTTTGGAAACTGATGTCCACAATCAAAAAAGGTAGAGCCTCCTTGACAGAGGGTATCCTTGAATGAACACACAGACAACAAACATACCTTTCTTCTCATAGGCTGCAGCTTTATTATAATTAAACATAAAACTTTTGCCACACCCTTAAAGTTCCCTGGAAAGAAACTTCACCAGAAGAAAAGGAGCCTCTCAGTTTTCTTCCTATGCCAGCTCTACTACAGCTAAAGACCCCAGGCCATAGGTCGTGCTGACTGACTCACAGTCTGGTCTATCTTCACAAAAAGCAGGCAAATTTCTAACTAATGCATGCAAAAAAATCAGTATAGGCAAGGAAAGCCGAAGTTTTAAAAAAATTTAGCTGGTCAAGGTTTTTCCACTGTTGTTTACTTCAAGAGGTCTCTGCATACAAAAACTGAGTTGTTTTATTTGCACTAGGACTTTGGATATGTATGAGTTCAAAAACATCAAAATATTTTTTTTTTTCCCTCCAAATGTGGACATGGCACAAGCAGTAAATATTCCTTTTCAGGCTTACTGTTAATTCAAGTTAAGAAAAGAAAGGCATTAAAGTGACCCAACCTGAGTCATTCTCCCGTACTCCCAAGTGGTCTTGATTAGCTGGACTGATCTGAGACCTTAAACCGCCCGTGGTAGGTTACCATCCAGGGAAATTACCAGTCTATACAGAACTCCTATTTTGCTTGCCCAGTGTTTGTTCTTGCAAGGACTTTCCCCATGACCCGATTGGCTCTTTAAGAATATGGCATGCTCTAGTGCCCAAATTATTTCCAACTTGCAAAGGGCTTGAGAAATATCATCTGGGATAAAACTAATGGCCAGTACAGGTTATCTTTCTAATACAGGTAAAGCAAAAAAATTACCTAGCTTAGCTAACATGCACAAGCAAAGACAAATACTGAATGATGGTTGTAATTTACCACTGGTGCAGTTTAATGAAATGTATATATCAAGTCTGAACTTCAGCAGCTTGAGGATTTGTATAAAATGTTCACATCAAAAACTGGTATTTATTTTCTCCTTTCAAAAAGAGAAGAGATGAAAGAAAAAAAGAAAGAAAGAAAGAAAGAAAGAAAGAGAAAGAAAATGAATATACTGACAATCCTAGATTTAAAATGAAGGAAAGCTAAAGGATTGTGCTTTCAAGTAACACAGTAATTCTTAAAGAAGAACATTCTACTCTTTGTGTAGAGGAATTTCAAAGCAAAACAAATCTTTTTTGATCATTTTCTCTGAATCAGTAGTATAAAATGTAATATCTGACCACATGCACAAGAGTTACATTTTTTTCTATTTTATGTTTCCATTATTTTAAATTATTCCTCAAAGAATCAAATTTAGCAGCACTGATGGTTTACATTCAGCATAAAAATAAAATTCAGTAAATGTCATGGCAGCATACCAAGCATTTAATGTCAGGTTCCCTTATGTTCAGTGCTTTTCTACAGCTTCCCATCTATCAGTTAGACATTTTGGAATATTTTATTTTGTAATTAAAAAATAAATCTCTCGTGCTTGGTATTGTGGGAAGAATTACTCCTTGTATATCCTTGCTATGTGTATTTGTATATGTATGTGTGTGTGCACTTTTCCATATTTCTAGTATTCCATATTATTCTCATAATTAAGCAGTTTATTTCCATGAAGACTTTGCACTTAATACATAGTTCTGCCAGTGGAGGTACAAGGAGGCCCAATCTATTTCCCAGCAAGCCTACAAAACCCTCTAGAGTCAGCCTGCAAATACTCTAATCACAGGAGTGAAACCTTAAATAAGTGTGAGGAGGCCACACCAATTAAGACAGAAAACATAGTGCTTAATATTACCCAGGGGCTCAGGAGTAAAAGTGGAATGACGTGAAAAACAGAAGGAATAGGAATGCACTGGTGGAATGAACCGAGAAAGGTGTCATTGCCATTACAGTCACTGAGAAAACAGCAAGGAAGAAAATACCCGAGCTCCATGATGACCTTTCATTCTGAGCTTAGTGTCGAGGCCTTGTCTACCCTGAAACTTGTAACCAGCATGCCAGGAATTAGCTAAAATTATGTGAGTAACTCTCATGACAGACATACCTAAATCACTATAACTATGATTTTGAAGTGTCCTCTATTTTCATTTTGCACAGTAGCAGGTAAAACCATGTTTTCTCCATATTTTTGGGCAGTAGACAGATAACCTCACCCATCAGGGTGGCAGAAAGGGATTGTCACTCCCAGAAGAGCCTTCACCCTTTACTGGTGTCACCCTTCCTGCTTGGTGGGCAGAAACTTCTTTTCTCACTGCAGCTCTCTGATGAGTGCGTGTCTCCACAGCTTTGTATGCACAAAGTCTATGAAAACATGGCTTAGTACAGTCACATAAGCCTTAGTACAGGCACAGCTATACAGCTGCAAATGCCTCTTAGAGATTTTATACATTTATCTTCAGCTCAGTATAGTTGAATGTACTACATATATATATGCATACACACACACATACACACACACTGAGACCTGACACGTAGGGCAATTAATTATACACTGCTTTCATTAGACTAGCCCTTAGCCTAAGCTGGCAAGCACTATCTTCATTAAAATATTAGCTCGTAAACATCACACTTTTAACTTTCATATTCTTCAGAGTTTGTTAGTTCTCTTGACTGGTTTTGGTACGGCACTCTATTATTTGAGTAGGAATTCATCCATTGCTAAGAAGCAGCAAAAACCTGTTGGCAATTCAGGTCAAGAAAACACATGGATACAAGAATTTGCTTTAATATCTAATTGTTTATTTTAAGCCTTTAAGACACAAAGTTTTCAATGAAATCTGTTCACTTGATCAGGACATCATGATTTTGAGCTATCTGCCATCCTACACATTCTTGAAATTACAGATTAATGAATGATATCACCACAGACTAAGGCAAGTATAATCTGTAAAACATTTTTTTGGCCAAATATAATTATGACTCATTAATGTTTACTGCTGTACACTGTATACTTCAAAGCATAGAACTTGTCCTGGAAAGTTTTACAGCATGAGGTGTGAAATCTGAAATACCACAAGGACAAACACATCGGCCTAGAGTTGTCTGAACAGCAGACTGTAAACACAAAGGACATTCCATCTGAAACTAAATAACAGCAAAAAAGACTGTCATATCTTAATGTTCAAAGAGATTTTGTTTAAATTATATTGCAGTGAATGGAATGCTTATTAATTTATTATGCAAGAAGCCCTCTTTTTTTATTTTATTTTTTTTATTTTCATTCATCCTGCCTTATTTGGGGTACTCTTGTCCAGGTGTAAACACATACTTGTTTCTAAAATAATAAGGCAAGGGTGGATTAAGCAGGGGACTAGGAAGCTGTCATAACACACTCCAGTGCTTTGCAAGTCTCTGTAAGAAAGTCTTTAGGGCTGTTCAGCTTTTCCTGTGTGCATCAGGACTGTAAGTCTTTATATCAGTGGAACATGGATGATGTAAAATCAGGTCTTTGGTGGATCAGGGCCACTGTGCTCCATAATTTGCAGAATCCAGCTCAGAACACATTTGCAGTGGGTATAATTCTGGACTGCTAAAGCCATTTGTATATTGTGACAGCTTCTGCTTACAAACTCATTTTTCATGCCCTCTTTACCTTAAAACTATATCACAATTTCACTGGGCTTCTTAACTGCTTGAGCTGTAACATTTAGGTGAGGATTTATCTTCTTCAACTTCAGCATTTTGCACTAATAACATTAATGACGGGCAATCTCTTCTAGCCAGTGCAATGAAAACTGTCTGGATGTACAGCATACAAAGTATTCTTGCACAGAAACATCCTCCCAGTGCTCATCAGGCCAAAAGCTATTTCCTTTCTGTTTACTCACACTCCATAGAAATGAATGAGCACTGTGATGAAAGAAAAGACTCAATCTTAAAGGGCAGCCTGACATTAAATTTGATTTTATGCTCCTTTTTTTTTTCTCGTAGTCCTCCATCCTAGCTCTAAAATATAATTTCCTAAACATACACAGTTTCAGGAATAGCCACATGTATCTCTAACTGTAATGAAATGTTAGTGTCTAAAATGCTTTAGTAACATTGTAAAATACATGAACTGAAAACTAAGTCATGCACAGAATAGCATATGCTACTCAAACTGTTAATAAATATGTGTAAATATGTATATAATACTTTGCATTCATAATGTCTGAAACTGAAAATGCACACCATACAGACCAAATAAGTTTGTTTTGAGAAAAAGCTTTCTATCTCCTGTTCTGATCCAGGTGAAGCATATTGCAGATTCCAAAATCAAAATTTACTGTAATATTCTGCTTCTGTCATGTTTCTTTCTCTTTGAGGCTGGTTGCTAAAATACAAATAGCATCCTGATTCCTTCTACATCTGAAAAGTATATGAAGAAGTGGTACCCATAGTGAAATTTCTCAGCTTCTATAGATCAAGTCAGATGCTTAAGGCTATTTAACACAATTAGAGCCAGATGCCCTGAGTCACATACAAAATTCCTTTGATATCCATGAAAAGCAAATAAGAACCTTGTTTTCTTTTTATAAGGAATTTCAAAAGGTCTGCTTTCTAAGGCTGACTTCTAGTTTTGTAAGACATCTCACAAATAAAAATACATTTTCCTTCAGAGCATCCATTAATTTTAGCACTTCTCTGGGATTTTTGGAAGCACTGCAGAGTACAAATTAGCAAGGACAAATAAACAGGACTTTTCAGCTTCTTTGTGCAGTCACAGGGAATTCATTGGTACTGCATTATTTTGCTACATGTCAAGGAAAGAACACGTCCAGATAGAAAAGGTCACTGATGTGGGAAATGGCTATTTGAGCTGTTATAATGAGAATTTTGTCTTATCTTTTACCTAATATAAGAATTCCTCCCACTCAAACAACTACTATAAAATGGAGCTAGAAGCCACACAGGTTCCAAGTACTCAGCAAGCTTTTTGCTTTTACTACTGAGTCAAGAATATTTAGAACTCAGTAGAATCACAGTGCAAAATTGCGTGAGTAAGAAAAGACTCAGGCCTAACATACCTGCTTGGAAATAAAAGAGTAATAATTAACCCAAAAGAGAATTTGATACAGAGATAAAAAGCAGTTTCAATGAAGTAAGGGGGCAAACTCTGGAGAAAACTATAGGTTTCACAAAGTTATGCCCTTACCAGCTTTTTACTGGTGCCCATGGCTACTTCTGCCAGACAGCAGAAAGGAATATTTGCAATAACTGTGTCTCAGCCATTGCAATAAAAGTTTGGCCTAACTTCAATGGCTGGAGAGGGCAGGTTTGTCTGAAGTGTCGGTCTGGCCCTGGTGTGGCTGAACTCCCTGCTGCTGGCTCCCCTGTGGAGAAGCAGAGTCTGACACAGGAGCCAAGCAAACAGCTTGGGGCAAAAACATCTGAAAATGCCATAGCGAGATCAGCCATGCTCGTCTGCCTGAGCCCTGTAAAACAGAGATGTACACAAATATACAAAAATCTCTATCAAATGACGGGAATCCATATACTTAAGAGATGAGCTTAAGCTGGTTTGGTTTACAACTTCCCTGTCTTAAAAGCATAATTTGGATACCTCAGTAGGTGCTAGCTAGAATTAGTTTTCATATTCGGTACTGAGGCATTGATCACAGTATAACATCAGCTATAAAAATACTGTAACTTCACAGTATATATCTAATGAAGAGTATTTGCTTAGGCTTAATTAAGTTAGTGCTAGTTTTGGAGCTTTTTGTGGTGCAGTGTGTTCTGAGGATGTCTAATATAATTATCTCCAAATATTAATGGCAACTATTGCTCATCCATACTAAAAACGAAAGCAATATTTATTTACTAAATCCACAAGCTATTGGTAAGGTAGTCAGAGGCAATAATAATACTTATACCTTTTTTTACTTGTAACTCAGAGGTTGAAGAATTTATAAAATAAATGGTACATTTAAAATCCCACAGTTCACGCCAGAGTGCTTTGAAATAGCCAACTTATTAAACCCTCATAATGAAAGAAGTTGATAGTAGACTCCTTAGAATGGTAAAATGTCAGACATAAAAATCTACGTCTACCAGTTCAAGACATGCTGTTGTAGAAGAATTACAAACGTGACTTCAAATGATGTTTTGTAACTATAGCTTATTCAATGACAAAAATCTGATTGTTTATACATGAGTTGGAATTTACCAAGCCACTAAACTTTTAAAACATTTAATGGAGAAACAAAAAGTTTTTGAGACAGACAATTCAATTTTTTTTACCAAAACTACACTTAAAAGGGGAATGCATTTTTTTGTTTTGAGCTTTCTGTTTGATTTTCATTTTAGATTTTCATCCTGATTTTTTCTGTTTTAATTCTAGCTGTTCTGTGGGAAATTCCAGTTCAACACTGCCACATGCCAGTCCTGTTGACACACTGCCCTGGATGTACTTCCACTTCATGAGGTCTCATAGCTGCAGACTGATTTACAGAAGTCACAAGGTGAGCTGCTGCAGGGTCATAATTTATTTTGTTTGAGGTTGCAAATAGTTGCCTTCATTCTTGGTTGAGGGGCCACTGGGCACCAGACACATACTAGTATTAAGTGCACCATCATTTCTGGGTAAAGTCATCACCTTAGAAAAATCTCTCTCCCTCCTCATGCGTGATTAAGAAGTACTTTAAAGAAACAGTAGTTCAGAAAAGGAAACATTCTTATGCTACTGCTGGGATAGGAGGCAAAAAACTTGCACCCTCTCTTGTGCAGCCCTGTGTCAGGTCAATAGAAGAAACAGATGGTGTCATGAGGCTGCTTGGAAGCTGCAGTTTCCCATGAAACAATTCAAGGTGAATTCATTTCTATTTTTTTTATGTAAATAAATAAGAAAAATGGCTACTGTTTCCTCAGAAGGGAAATGAAAATGACCATTTCTGCCTTTTTTTTTTTTTTTAAGAGAAATTAGAAAGTTCATTTCTTTTGTGCTCAGCTGAGAAACAACTGTGGAAAATTCTGCAGTTAAAACACCCAGGACCTAAAGAGAGAGGAGAGAAAGTTTCACAAGGGAATGAAATCAACCAAGCCCTCTTTAACAACTAGAGAAAATATTTGCTTGCAACATTAAGGAGGTGGCATTTGCAAGTCCCCAAGCAATATTTAACAGGAGAGGGCAATTTATGATCCAAGGTGATTGCTCATTGCAGCCCCCCAGAAGGATAAAAGGTCACCCATTACTTACACACAGCTCTACACTACCACTGTCACCTTAAAAAGGACCAGTAGGCCAGCTGTCTTAGTGAAGCACAGGAAGGGGTTTTAGGCAGGGAATCCATTTTCACAGAGATACCTATACTAATGCTGAGTTAAACTTCTGGGGAAGAGCATTTCAGACACAGCTGTCTCCAGCATATCCTCCAGTTAGTGTGCTGGCTGTTGCAAACCTTATTCACAAACTCCTCTCTATTCAAAGCACAGGGAATTCAGTGATATAAATCCCATCTTTGGAGCCAGGCACATAACTTTTAAACTTACTCTGACAGTAGATGCAGCTCTACAGGTCTCAGGCTGCAGGGAGTGCTTGGGGCCTCTCCGGGAGGCCTGGGCTGGCAGCCAGCTCTCCTGCAGGAGGTGTGCTGCTGTTGATGAGCTGTGTCGTCAGGTAAGGGAGTTACGGGAGGAGGTCAGTAGGCTGCGCAGCATCAGAGAAGCTGAGCAAGAGATAGACAGGGTATTCTCGGAGACTGTGCAGCTTCGGGAGTCCCAACCCCCTGCAGCAGTGGAGTTGCCAGAGGGCTCTGTGCCGTGTGAAACGGTACATCATAACATCACAGAAGAAGGCTGGAAACTGGTCACTGCTCGTGGGAGGAGAAAGGCTCCTACTCCTCCTGAAGACCTGAAGCTGAAGAACAGGTTCAGTGCCCTCCAGGATGAGGAGGAGATGGGCATGGCTGCAAGGGAAGTACCTGGGACAACAGACCCTGTGCCCTGCTGGAACGCCCGGAAAAAGCGGCGGGTGATTGTTGTGGGGGACTCCCTGCTGCAGGGGACGGAGGCATCTATCTGCCGACCTGACCTTGTGTCTAGAGAGGTTTGTGGCCTGCCGGGGGCTCGTGTGAGAGATGTCATGCAAAGACTGCCAAGGCTTGTCCACGCTTCGGACTATTACCCACTGCTGCTCTTTCATGTGGGCGCCAATGACACCAAGGGCAAACTGGAGACCATCAAGCAGGATTTCAGAGCTCTGGGGATGGTGGTCAAGGGTCTGGGAGCCCAGGTCATCTTCTCCTCAATCCTGCCAGTGAGGGGGATGGATGAGAGGAGGAGGAGATGGACTTTCCAGGTTAACGACTGGCTGCACCGCTGGTGTTGGCAACAGGGTTTTGGTTTCTACGACCATGGGACCCTGTTTGAAGATCGACAACTGATGGCGAGAGATGGGATCCACCTCACGAGGCGGGGCACGCGGGTCTTTGCCAACAGGTTGGCCAACCTGGTAAGGAGGGCTTTAAACTAGGAAAGATGGGGGAAGGGGAGAGTTATAGTGCCAGGGTAGTTGGCAAAAGACTGCTCAAGTCAGGATGCCTCCAACAGGTGAATGCAGCCAGGGAAGTGCGCATGGGATGTGGCTATGGAGGACCCTCTTTTACCCCTCCTGGGAAACCTGCATGCTCGATCACCTCCCTGAAATGCCTGTACACCAATGCACGCAGCTTGGGGAACAAACAGGAAGAACTAGAGATGTGTGTGCGGTCGCATGGCCATGATCTCATTGCCATTACAGAGACATGGTGGGATAGCTCGCATGACTGGAGTGCTGTCATGGATGGCTACGTGCTTTTTAGGAAAGACAGGCCAGGAAAGCGAGGTGGTGGAGTTGCTCTTTATGTGAGAGAGCAACTGGAATGTATTGAGCTGTGCCTAGGGGTGGATGAAGAGCGAGTCGAGAGCTTATGGGTAAGGATCAAAGGGCAGGCTAGCATGGGTGACACTGTTGTGGGTGTTTACTACAGGCCACCTGATCAGGATGAGGAAGTCGATGAGGCCTTCTACAGACAGCTGGAAGTAGCCTCACGATCCCAGGCCCTGGTTCTCATGGGGGACTTCAACCACCCTGATATCTGCTGGAAAGACAACACAGCTAGGCACAAACAGTCCTGGAGGTTCCTGCAGAGCATTGGTGACAACTTCTTGACACAGGTGGTGGAGGAGCCAACAAGGAGAGGTGTGCTGCTGGACCTCGTACTAACAAACAAAGAAAGACTGGTGGAAGATGTGAAGGTTGGGGGCTGCCTTGGCTGCAGTGACCATGAGATGGTGGAGTTCAGGATCCTGCGAGGAGGCAGCAGGGCACCAAGTAGGATCGCAACCCTGGACTTCAGGAGAGCAAACTTTGGCCTCTTCAGGGACCTACTTGGAGGAATCCCATGGGTGAGGGCCCTAGAAGGAAGGAGTGTTCAAGAGAGGTGGTTAATATTCAAACATCACTTCCTCCAGGCTCAAGAGCGGTGCATCCCTATGAGTAGGAAGTCAAGCAAAGGAGGCAGGAGACCTGCATGGATGAGCAAGGAGCTCCTGCCTGGCAAAACTCAACCAGAAGAAGGAAGTATACAGAAAGTGGAAAGGGGGACAGGCCACTTGGGAGGAATATAGGAACATTGTCAGAGTATGCAGGGATGCGACAAGGAAGGCTAAGGCCCGTTTGGAATTAAATCTGGCTAGAGATGTCAAGGACAGCAAGAAGGGCTTCTTCAAATACATCAGCAGTAAGAGGAAGACTAGGGAAAATGTTGGCCCTTTGCTGAATGGGGTGGGTGCCCTGGTGATGAAGGATGCAGAGAAGGCAGAGTTACTGAATGCCTTCTTTGCTTCAGTCTTTACTGGTCAGGCCAGCCCTCAGGAACCCCAGACCCTGGAGGCAAGAGAGAAAGTCTGGAGAGAGGAAGACTTTCCCTTGGTGGAGGAGGAGTGGGTTAGAGATCATTTAAGCAAACTTGACACCCACAAATCCATGGGCCCTGATGCGATGCACCCACGAGTGCTGAGGGAGCTGGCAGACATTATTGCTAAGCCACTCTCCATCATCTTTGAAAGGTCATGGAGAACAGGAGAGGTGCCCGAGGACTGGAAGAAAGCCACTGTCACCCCAGTCTTCAAAAAGGGCAAGAAGGAGGAACCAGGGAACTACAGGCCAGTCAGCCTCACCTCCATCCCTGGAAAGGTGATGGAGCAGCTCATCCTGGAAGCCATCTCCAAGCATGTGGAGGACAAGAAGGTGATGAGGAGTAGTCAGCATGGCTTCACCAAGGGGAAATCATGCCTAACCAATCTGATAGCCTTCCATGATGGAATGACTGGCTGGGTAGATGAGGGGAGAGCAGTGGATGTTGTCTACCTCGACTTCAGCAAGGCTTTTGACACTGTCTCCCATAACATCCTCATAGACAAGCTCAGGAAGTGTGGGCTAGATGAGTGGACAGTGAGGTGGATTGAGAACTGGCTGAATGGCAGAGCTCAGAGAGTTGTGATCAGTGGCACAGAGTCTAGTTGGAGGCCTGTAGCTAGCGGTGTCCCCCAGGGGTCAGTACTGGGTCCAGTCTTGTTCAACTTCTTCATCAATGACCTGGATGAAGGGACAGAGTGCACCCTCAGCAAGTTTGCTGATGATACAAAACTGGGAGCAGTGGCTGATACACCGGAGGGCTGTGCTGCCATTCAAAGAGACTTGGACAGGCTGGAGAGGTGGGCAGAGAGGAACCTCATGAAGTTCAACAAAGGCAAGTGCAGGGTCCTGCACCTGGGGAGGAATAACCCCAGTCACCAGTACAGGTTGGGGGTTGACCTGCTGGAAAGCAGCTCTGCGGAGAAGGACCTGGGAGTGCTGGTGGACACCAAGTTAAGCATGAGGCAGCAATGTGCCCTTGTGGCCAAGAAGGCCAATGGTATCCTGGGGTGCATCAGGAAGAGTGTTGCCAGCAGGTCGAGGGAGGTGATTCTCCCCCTCTACTCAGCCCTGCTGAGGCCCCATCTGGAGTACTGTGTCCAGTTCTGGGCTCCCCAGTACAAGAGGGATGTGGCACTACTGGAGCAAGTCCAGCAAAGGGCCACAAAGATGATTAGGGGACTGGAGCATCTCTCTTATGAGGAAAGACTGAGAGAGCTTGGCCTGTTTAGCTTGGAGAAGAGAAGGCTGAGAGGAGATCTTATCAACGTGTACAAGTATCTGAAGGGAGGGTGTCGAGAGGATGGGACCAGACTCTTTTCAGTGGTGCCGAGCGACAGGACGCGAGGCAATGGGCACAAACTGAAACACAGACGCTTCCATCTGAACATGAGGAAAAACTTTTTCACTGTGAGGGTGACAGAGCACTGGAACAGGTTGCCCAGAGAGGTGGTGGAGTCTCCTTCTCTGGAGATATTCAAAACGTGCCTGGATGCAATCCTGTGCAATGTGCTCTAGGTGACCCTGCTTGAGCAGGGGGGTTGGACTAGATGATCTCCAGAGGTCCCTTCCAACCTCAGTGATTCTGTGATTCTGTGATTCTTTTTTTTAACTCTTTGCTAAGGTCCCATTCTGGATCAGGCCTGTCACATTCACCTATGCACAAAAAGCATTTCATGAAAATTTCTTCATCATTACTGTACCATGTTTTTTCCCTTTAAAATGCAGGTGACAGAATTTTTTAATATTTCAAGAATGAAAATTGAACGAAAAATGAAAAAAAAACCCACCCAACTGGGCAAAAGAAATGTAATAATGTTCTTGACATAACCCTTTGAGCCATCTGAGGCATTCATTATGTCTAAATTGGAGTCATAATGAGTGCTGTTAGAAGAAGTTTATTTTGCACTTAAATGTGCATTATTAAACCAGCATCCTCTTCTATACTCCCTTTTTCTTACTTTATCAGAATGTCAGTGACTACACGTGGTGGAAGCAATGAAGAATCAAGGTCCTTTCATCCTTCAGAAGCATTTGTAGCAAACGAGACTAAAATGTGTGGAAAGGTCCAATGGAACTTACCGGCTTCTTGACGTTCGGGTCTAACAACGGTGTTTTTATTCTGTGTGACTGAATTGTAGCTCAACGCAGTTTCATTAGAACCTTTCAGAGGAGGAAGCTGGCCTTTTCCTAGGAAAGACACCGAAATAAGCCAATGCCTTCAGACATTTTAAGACACTTAAGCAAGAATTGTGTGTGTCAAAGTTCACCGTTCTCACGGAATTGCCTGTCAAAGAGCTTGTAAGTAAACACTTCCACTCTGAAGAACAGGGTACATCCCTTCTGTGGTGTCAGCCCACAATCTTTTCAGCTCCTTAGGTAAGTTGAACCTATGTCATCATAAATCCTGCTCAGTCCAGAGGGCTCCATGTCTTCACCCACAACTCATGGGGGATCAGCCTTGAATATTTAAATAAGGCACCCATTGAAAATACAGCAGTAAGCCACCCCTTCATGAATGCATTACTAGGTCTTTGGCACTTAACGTAGCTTATACGACACTGTTTCATTTGTATAGAAATGGGAATGCTCTCTTAAATAGATGAAAATAACTCATAAAAATAGTGTTGGGGCACTGGAGATGCAGTTCTGGAAATATTTTGTGTTTGCAGCTTACTCTCTTCTGTCTCTATTAAATGTTGAGCTATTTTAAAATCCTTTTGTCTATATCTGTCCATGCAGTTCTCACAGACCGCGTGACTCTGGGGCTGAATCAATGCATTCAACTGCGGGAACTTCCCTGTCAGGTTTTGTTGCAGAGGAGAGGGAAGCAATTGCATCCTGTAGTTTATGTAGATACTCTTAAATCTGACAGGCACTGCAATCAGCAGTGGGCAAGGGAAGGAACCCACACTCTCTAAACTTGGAGGAAATGTGTATCTATTCTACATCCAAATCCACATCCAGCCTGTATTGAGGGGGGCTGTCTCAAGTGGACAAATAAGGACTATTTCATTGTTGCTTTTTTTTTTTCTTTAACATTAAAAATGTGGCAGATGATGTGGCCTTTATCAGACTACAAAGGGCAACAGGAATATATTAATGTCTAATAATTCAATAGTCTTTCAAGTCTCTCCTGGCTTATAGACTAAAATTATGACTTAAGAGAAGTTACACTCTGAATGAATTTGGTTCAGTGTATCTAGCAAAAAAATTTCAGCATGCTATTTGTAGTTTAAATAACATAGGTCCAGATTTCACTCCAGGATTTATGCTGGGGAGCACCAATACAGTCTTGAAAAAATTCCCAGAAATAGTGATTAAGGGATGGGAATTACAGAGACATAACGCAGCGTTTGTTTCCTCATCACCTGCAAATGTAGAGCTGGCTAACACAGAGCCAAACACTGACACTAAGAGGTTAAAAAAGGAGCACCCGACCTGGCAAACCCTGCTGCCAGCTTCTGTAAAGCCACAGGAGAGACTAAAGATGTTGTAGTGCTCCTGCAGTCCCAGGTAGCCATCCCTCAGATGCAGAAACATGTATCAACAGCTGTGAATTCATCCCAGCAGTAGAAAAGGTTTTGCATAGCACCATGTTTTTCTTTCTTGGCATATTTTGAATTAGAACTGTTAAAATTGTCAATGTTCTCAGAAGTAGCAAAGTATTAGAGATGTAGTATATTCTTGTAATGCACATAAAAAGTGACTCAGCGAAGAAAAGCACTGTTAAAATGAAAATGACTGGTACCCTGGAATGTAATGATCAGACGCCCTGACGGAGTGACTGTATTCCCACAGCAGGCCGAGAAGAACAGTAGGCTGGCAAGCATGTTCATGCATGTCCATGGCTGCATTCTCATAAGGAAACATGCAGTTGCACTGTTGAGGCCTTTTTACTTTCTGTAATGATATGACTGGAGCACTGAATTTGATTACAGTATTGGAAAGCAGTATAAAAATCACTTTTTTTTTTTTTACATTAAAACAGGCTTTTTGTTGCTACGGCTTATGGCGCTGCTTTAGTAGAGAATATGAATAAAAGTTATGTAGGAGTATATGTAGTATTTGGCCCTGGAAATGGCAACAGAAAATTGTAAAATATTCTATCCATAACTAAGAGAGTTTTGCTCTGTTTCTTGTGGAGACTATTTTGCAGCTGCTGACCATTTGTCTGAATTATCAACAGACCTTTATTTCTTCTTGGTCTGACATATTGTGTGTGCTGGACTGCTCCATAAGATTTTTCCTATGCATCGTGGCAGTGCATGTGCACATTAAGCTTTTTTTGTTGGGGGAAAACCAGTCAGATATCATTTGTTGAATACTATATTGGGGACTTTTGAAGATTTTCAGCATTACAGAACATTTGTAAAGCAGCTCCACAGACTGCAAATTTTATTTTGCATTAAACTACTCCATGGACATCCCAAGGAAACAACTGGCAGCCTGTGGAGTGTCAGATTAAATGACTGATATTTAAGCTTTAAAAATGGTCATTAGAATTTTCCCATTAGCCTTTCTATTAGTTCAGCTGCACCAGGCCTAGCAGCTTAGGGAATCCTAGGGCAGGGCATGTTGCCATAGCACCATATTTAGCAACATACTAATTAAATCTGCTGAAGGTAAGAGGTTCTAATAATTGATACAATCCTGAGAGTGAGAGATGGAGCAGGCATCCCAGCATCGGTAACTTTGATTCAGAAGTGGACATTTCTATGCATACGTGGTGCAGATAAGGAATTTGTCACTCCAGTGCCCTGACTCATCCCCAGAATACATTAGTGGCAGGCTCCTTATCGCTACTGGACAAAAAATACCTGTATACAATACTGAATTTACGTGCTGAAATAAAACAACCGTTCCTTTTCACACATTTCACAATGGCACAGATACCACATAGCATGAACACTGTCAAGATCTACCAAAGCTCCAACATTTGTAAAACAAACCATTCCCCACAGCCTTTGCTCAGCTCTACGTCTCTGTGTTTCTTCGTTGGCATGGACTCCCTGTCTCCTTGGTCTTCCTAGCCTTCCCACTCTTTCACACACATCTTTGACAGAGCTGTTAGAAACTGTTGTTAGCAAATATACTTGTTAACTGCATGTTTTACCACGCCTTTTTGAACAATCCAGCCAGGATTGCAGTCTGTGTCCCTCACCATTGTGTTCAGCACAAAAAAATCACATGGCAATGGAGACTCAGTCTTGGGCTTCTGGCCCAAAGGAGGAGTAGGATATTAAACCATCACTCATGACAAGTTACTTGGCTCACTTCTATTGTCTGAGGTTGACTTCTGCTTATGTTGTAAACTGCAGCAGCTCAGGATCTGCTCCAAGAGCTGCCCAGTTATCCCTGTGAGGGCAGCACCCCTCCAAGAAAGGATGGGGAGATGACAGCATCATGCACATTCGAGCTGCATTATGAGAAAAATGGCCTGGAAAAATGGGTCTACCTCTTCTCCAAGCAACATTTCACAAAAGAGAGGCATGATAGGTCTTCAAGGGGATGTTCAGGACCTATGGGGAAATCCTTGGCCTCCTAATCTCCAAAAGTACCTCCAAGCAAAGGGACTATTGTGTCCAAATGGCACAGGTACAAAAGGTTCTGGCATAACAGCATACACTGAGGTTTGGCTGGGTTAAAAAGCAACCATCTTTAATAGTGTCCCACCTAGCCAGAGGACCAGGAACAGCCGAACAAGTTCACATCTACTTGCAGAAGACCTCCTGGCTAAAGCCTCATCTGCTTTACATTTGAGGTCTTCATCTTTCCCTTTCTTTCTTCTTTTGCTCATGTATGCTGGTCTCTAGTATCTTTCTCTCATGCTGATTCTTTCACATGTATTTAGTTCATGAGTTAATTTCCCATTATTTAGTTCATTAAATAATTGTCATGTGGTTTATTTGCCACAAAACTAAGTGACCCTGTAAAACATCTAAGGCTTCTTACTCGCTTGTGGTAGGAGATTAAAGTCAGATGGCTGAAACGTGCATGATGCTCTGTCATCTGCCCCATCCTTTCTTGGAGGAGTGCTGCCCTCACAGGGGTAACTGGGCAGCTCTTGGAGCAGATCCTGAGCTGTTGCAGTTTACAGCAGTTTATTAAACCAGGCTAGTTTCAGGACATAATCTATAAGTGATTCAGTGAGCTATGCTATGGGGAGCAACCTCCCACATACAAGAAGAGGCAGAAGAGGTCCCTGCTTCAGCCATCCCATTTAATCCACCACTGTGTGTAAACTAAAGTTCTCAGTTAAGTACTATGGAAAAGCTGTAACCCAGCACCAGCCACAAGTGCAAGTAGAAACTAGCTGAAAAACAGCTCTCTGATATTGCACAGGTTGTACCAACAATGACACGAGGAGGGCAAATGCATTTTGAATTAAGGAACTGATGGTATTTTTGGACTATAAATTGTATGTCTCCAAGCTTATATAAAAGCATTCAAGTACACTATGTCAGTATGAAATATTTAATTCCACAAACAAATAACTAGGAGGAGACAGGACATAGAGAGCCACATCCTGCCCATATGGGAAGACTGTGCTAGAGCCCAGAAGAGAGGTGTGGTTGCCTCATGCCAGCTTCATGAACCATTCTGCTGGGGCAGCAAAATGGCTCAAAACAGGAAATTCAGAGCCAGTCTCTGAGGTTTCAGCAGGCAACTGCAAAGCATGCTCCACAAAGCCATTTCCCGCTGCTGCTTTGATGAAAAGTAAGCAGTATGTGCCCCTGGCTAGGACATATTGCTAGTGGTAGCATGTGCATTAGATGACAGCAGCTTTAGCGTTCAAGTAGGGAGGAAGGGTTTTTTTTGCATCCCAGAAAAATCATTGCAATGTTTGTTTCTCTCCCCACTGGAATGAACACAGAACTTTTCTAGATTTTTTTTTTTTTTTTTTTGGGGGGGGGGGGGAGATGGGAAGCATGCAAAGGAATGAAAGAGAGACCTTGTCCTCTCCTGGAATAGGCAAAATCCAGAAGTTAGGACACTCAACTGGAATACTAGAAGCTAGCTGTTAACCTCCCCAGTACAGGGCCCTTAAATCCTATGTGAAAGTTAATCAGTCAATCAATATAAAGAAAGCAGGTGTCCTGTAAGACCTGTTGCATTGTGTATGCCCTGTGAGAAATAGGTTGAAAGACATTCTGACCATTTAGCTTGGTGATCAGAGCATAGACAGGAGATGTGAGTGAAGCAAGATTTTATATAAGTAGAAGTTACAAAATGAGGCATATAAAAAAAAAACAGTATGACCCTCTCCAGCTTCCTCCCTGCATGTTTTGTCTCCTACCCCCAGGACAGAGTTTGATGCTGTGATTCTGAAAGCCTAACAGTATGTTCTGCTAGAAAACTGCTAATTACTTAGACATGAGGCCAGCTTCCTCATTTTTGAGGCTGAACAGGGAACACTTTTGGGTCCATATGCATTATACTGCTGCACGTATTTCTGCAAGACAGGAAGCTGAGGTGGCTGAGCTCGTCACATTCCTGAGTACCAAAAATTTCTGAGTAGAGTCACAATAGACCTGCAAGGCCATGTCAGTCTTTCAGATAGAAAGAGCTGTCTAGCAAACTAGTCTCTGTGCCACCAGTGACTCCAACAACCCATCAATAAACTAAATAACAAAACCAAGACATAACTTTAAGGCTGCAAGCACTGCTTCAGAAGCCTGTGCCAGGGAACCAGATGTTGCAGGAAAACATCTGGGATTTTTGATTGCCTTAAAGAATGAGTAGGAGGAGAATTGTGATGTGGTATGAAAAATAGCCTGCTGCAAAGTTTCTGGATTAATGGCAAAATTATCTCCTTTAAAATGCTGTAAAATACAAGAATTTTAACTTATATAGGATGGCTTAGCAGTAAAAAATATGTACATTGCACAGTGGCCAGAAGTATGGAAAATCGTGAAAAGTTTCCAAATATGACATACCTCAAACATGGAACCTGAAAGAGTTTCATAAGGATATTTAAAGAAGAAAATTTTCCTCTTTCTACACAAGCAACGAACATGCTTTCACAGGGAGGAGTGGAGGGAGGGAAAATGGGGACAATTCAAATTAAGCAATCAATCCATTGCAGTTATCATTATGATAAGTCGAAGACAAATTTAATGTATATATTGGCTCTTCTCTTGATGCTGCTCCTGAAGGTGTAAATCAGAAGTAGGCCTGGCCAAGGGGCATTTTTGCTGTTCTGAGATATTTATTCAAGATTTCAAAAATGCCCTACTGTGTGTGCATCAGGACAAAACAGAGACCTTTGAAGAGAAAGGCAGTGAAACTTTCCTCACCACCCTTCTGCAAAGCTGGCACTAATAAAAGCATGTGTACTGTGTGGCAAGGGAGCAAAAATTGAACCTGAGTTTTCTGTGGCCCTATCACCATTCCTGGCTGAAGACTGTTCTGAGGGAAATCTGTTAACCCTAATGACAGCTAGAAATCCCAAACTGTCCAAAACAAGTACAGGGGATCAGATTTAGAAAAATGCCATGCCTTGTAAGTAAAGTTAGTGGGAGCTGGACTTTGAACATAGAAAGTTTTGTATAGTATAAGGTACAGTTCCTCAGGAACTCCATTTGGACACCAAAAATCAATGGATACTTTCAGTCTAATTTTTCTCTTCTTTAGAAAAAATAAACCCTCCAACTCCATTAGTCCATGTTGAAAATACAGTCTCACGGAGCAGTGAGGGAAGCCCAGATGGATATTAGTAATTCTGTCTTTAAAGGAGGATTACAAAGCATGCAGCCCCACACAGAACAGCAAGGCGTAAACAAACCACGGGCTGTCTGCCTGTTCCGTGAGCGCTAGCCATTCTGTTCAAGCAGTGCTGAAGAAGCTCTTCAGAAAAAGCAGAGTGTTTATTCAATTAATAACTATGTAATAATGTTTGTGCATAAGGGAACTGGCTGCAGTAACAAAGCACAGTGGTAACACATCCTAACTTTTGAATTTCAGTAATATTCTTTCAGTGTGGCCTGTTTTGTCATCCATATGTTCTGTATGGTAAATTCAAGGAATTACATGGAATAGAAAATAGTAGCTTAGAGCAGCCTTTTCATCTGTGGGAAGAACTTCTTCCTTCAAGAAATGAACTATAGCACATTCTGCCTTTCTAAACTGTTTTTACTTCTTCCACCTACGTGCTACAGTTAAAGTTCAGTAAAGCATGTCTTACCCACCACACTCAAACCAAAAACATCTCTTTAATAATAGGAATCACATTTCTTTAGCAGAGTATCTACTGTATTTTTCTAGTTTCCTGTGCTTCTGGGAGCAGCTCTGCTTGCTGTTGCCAAATTCCTTTCTCCTCTATAAAACTGTTCCACAGAAATTTAAATAAACACATTTTCTCCCTTGATTGTGTTGCCCAGTCTTCAACTGCAATACCTGCCCTAGGGATTGCCCTGTTTAGCATTGGCTGAAGGGAATGTGTTCCCCTCTAAGATTTTGCAAGATATTTCGGTATCTAGAGATGCAGACAGGAATCCAGGAAGATTTGATATATCCAACCATGGTTTTTTTTATCCTGTCTATACCCACTCACAACAAGTATTTGTCATCTTCAGACAAGCCAGAAAGTGCTTTACAACCACACACCAGAACTTTGCTGCATTTTTCACCCCAGCAATACCTTACGTGCTTTTGAAAACTCCGCAATGAATTTCTCTTTATCTTAGCCATCTAAATACTTCTGGAAGTCTGACTCCCAAGTGACTCTTCTAACTGCGTAAAATTGAGGCTGATGCTGCCTCAATATTTTTTGTTAGCGCAGAAAATAGAAGTATGAAATTTGCTAGCAGCACACAAAGTTAGGGATATCCTCAAGACAGGAGAGGCTGAAGATATCAAGCAGAAATAAGTGGACGACTTTGAGAACTACACTGTTAAAACAGGGTACATATAAAAGGCACTAAGTGCAAGGACATGAATCTGAGAACAAGTAACAGAAACATCTGCTTTAAATTGAAAGATTAACTTCTGAAAATGATAAAGGAGAGGGAGAACCTGGGAATACTCCCTAAACACAAGGCTTCCTAGGAGCTGCTAGTGATCCAGTTATGAAAAAGGTAAATGCAAAGCGTATGATGTATGCCTTCAGTCAGAAGAACACTTGTGTCAGCACACAGATGGTAAACCGGCATGTTCTGCACAGT
Organism: Apteryx mantelli; assembly: GCF_036417845.1. Lineage (NCBI taxonomy): Eukaryota > Metazoa > Chordata > Aves > Apterygiformes > Apterygidae > Apteryx > Apteryx mantelli. The sequence continues at coordinate 85,545,923 of NC_089980.1, read as the reverse complement.
TTTGGTCAGACTTGCTCAAGGGAAGTGAATGTCAGTGAGAACTGGTTGCAAAGAGAAGAGTTTCAGGATAATCAGAGGAATAGGATGCCTTCTGAGATCCTCTGAGATGAATCAAAAAGGCTTGGGTTGTTTAGTCCAGTAAAGGAAGGGTGAGAGGTATGATGATTCCTCTTTTCCAAAGGAGAAGAGAAATTAGGCAATTTTAAAACTCAGTGTTGCCACAAAAGCAAATGGGTAAGCAGTGTCCAGCAACAAATTTGAGCTGAAAGTTAGAAGAAAACTTCTAACCACAAGCAGCCTAAGGGTCTTAAATAGCCTTCCAAAAAGTGTATCAGATACAAAAATATTAATACTGTAGATTTTAAAATGAAGTTTGAGTAGTTTCTAGAAAGAATTGTATGGTGTCATTTGTTATTGCTTGCAACCGCAGAAGACCACACCCTCTAAGTGGCTTTTTGGTGGAGCTTCTCTCATGAAATATTTCAGTTGCTGAAAAGATAAATAAGAGCCAGATCCTTAGCTGTGACGAGTGCAATTCTATTGATTCCACAAATCTGTGCCACCTTATGACTGCTGAACAGCTAGCCTTTTCTGTGGAATGTCTCCATCTGTATTTTAACAACAGATACACAGGTAAAATAAACAATTGCTGTTAGTTAAAATCTGTTTGTAAATGCCTGCTGTTAAAACATAGTTTGATTATACTTGCTATAGTAGATAGAAGTAGAGCAAGTTTTAACAGACCATTTAGAATACTGTTTTGTTCCTTCCGGAAAGGTGGGATTAGCTAGTGTTCTAACACAAAACAGCTACATCCTACCTGAAAGAAAAAAATAAATTAAAAAAAAAAAAAAGGTGTTAAATTTAGTTGCTTGCATAGTGTAGACAGGACCTAACTGTCTCCTCAGATAGCGTATGTGCTTAAAGAGTAGAAATCTAGATGACAAACTCTTAGCGAATAAAATTATATGTCACAAAAAGGTATTCCTCGGCCAGCAGTTATATTGTCCTCACTGGAAAGCTATTGCTGACAGTGTCGCGCCTCCTGATCAGATCTGATGCAGTGTTTTGTGTGGCTGTACCTGCTCATATTTTATGAGACTGCTGCTAATCATCTGTCCAGCTCAGAACAAACAAGGTGTGAAAGTTAGCTCATTCTTTGAACATGAACATTTCAAACTTCATGTTTACTTGTGGAAATACAAGATGTAGCAACAGCAGAAGGCATAAAGCAAACCCAAACTAGACCTTTCTGTTTATCTACCATGGGTACAGCTTGAACAGCTGCTCGATGAGCATTGCTCCTCTGATTACACCTAACCTGAAGGTAGGGTGTATTTGCATGTTCACATACAGTTGTATTATATAGGATGAGCAGAAATCACCAGTCACCAAGAACAGGGGGGAAAGAGGGAGGACATGCACCGACCATACAGCTAGGCACATATTCCTGTCTCCCTTGTTCTGTCTTTGGAGCTCACTGGCCCTTTCTGTGAGTCAATCTAATCTTGTTGAAAACTAACCTGCCAAAACATGAATAGGATGGCATGGCTGAGACAAAAAAAGGCAGAAAGAAAAGGGATGAGGGTGGGAGGGAGGATAAGGAGCTGATGGAGCAAGACCCTCAGATTTCAGCAAGAATGAGCAGTACATTATGGACTTCAGCTGGGGGTAGAACTGTGGCCTTCAAAAGACCACCTGCTCCTTCACTCGTGAGCAGATGTTAAAGATTCTGGTGAGTTTTGCAATTCTAATAACTATTACTTAAGAAAGCACCAAAAACTTTGCATATAGCCACACACACACACACACACACACACACACGATGGTAACAAGCTTGGTAACCAGTCATATAAAGTGGCTTAGTTCCAGTAGAGATCTGCAAGAAAATGCCCTGTCTAGGTTCAAATCTTCATTTTCAAGGACTTTGTTACTACTGCTATCCCTTTGACCCAAAGGTCTAGCTGTAACTAGTGAGTTTGTAGGTGTTTCCAGCTGGGTAGACAAATTAGTGATGGACTTGAGATATCTTTGATGCAACCTTGTTTAAAAGAAATTCAGAATGCCTTTTTTCCCTCAACACAGAAGATCAACCAGATTAGAACATGATGCAACTGTATCCCTGTGCATTCAGCCAGAGTCTTTCCCAAAGTGTTCATATTCTGCCCCTCTCTCCCTCAGCTTTCCTGCCTCTGCTGGCTCCCGCAGTGCCGCTTCTTGCTTCTCCAGTAAAGCTGTCATTTCTGCGGACACACCCCAGCAAACACTCCCCACTGCCTCCCCTAGTCATTTGAACTCCTAAGAAGCTTTTCATTTCCCTTCATTTGGAACCAAAATGCAGGCTTAACTGACAGCTCTTTTAAGTGAAAGGCAGAGATTAAATTGGCTTATACTTTGGGACAGACTTCTGAAAACTCCCGTGTGATCTCAGATAAAAATGTTCTTTTCCCATTTGCAGGCAGAGGAAGTGATGACTGTTTTTTAAGTATTTGTGAAAGTGGAGGCAAGCATGCTGACATCCAGAGACTTCCTGGTTCATATTCAGTAGCATGGCTAAGTCAACATGCTCCTGTAACACTTTGGACACCTGAGTGCTCATTAAAGGGAAATCACCTAAGAGATTGAAATGATTGTTGTGATTTCAGAAAAAAGAACTTTAGTAAATCTGTTATTTATTAATGTCTTTGCCAGCACTGAAACAAATATTGAAGGTCTTGACATTTCCAGTTTAAAATCTTTACTATTTTCCCACATCATTATTTCCATTAACACCAAAAGGCCAGAAAACTTTCCTTAATCAAACTTTAGAACTGAATTCCATTTTGTAACATAATAATGACTCTTATGCCTATCTTATTTATGCTAAAAACTCACCTCAAATTTTGTTATAGTTTCTATCCTGCCTTCTCCTGCCAAAAGCTTGCACTCCTGCATATATTTAATAACTTCATCTCTTTGACTTGGCACCCAGATATATCACATTATGCTGATATTATCAGCTGAATAACATCTCTAAAACAGTCATAAGCAGACTCTGCAGCAGCAGTTAGCTTCACAGAAACTTTCTGTGAGCAAGAGAAAGCCCATGAGAAGGGCTGGGAGAGAAGAGGACACAGGTCACAGGAAAGGCCCTGGGACTTCTCTTTACATTTAGTCCTAAGCAGTAGGATGTTAGCAGGAAAACTACATTTGGTGCCTGCAACAAGTTTTTATAGTTCCTTGGGGACTCACACAATCAGCATTCGTTCCCCTATTTACACTCCAGGAGAGCAGAGCAACGTGTGCTCCGAATATGCTCATTTCACATTAGTCCTGAGGGCTGGTTCCCCCAAGAGCTTAGATATGATGACCCTCACCAGAGTGATACCTCCATTTCAGTTCCCAAGACAACCTAGCTCTGAATACAGGGCTAGTAAAGTTAGTTATAGGAAATAGTTGACCGCCTCATGAAAAGATTCAGCTTCATTGGCTAGCTTTAGTCAACAGGAACTCACAAGAGTTGGACTTGTCTTAAATCCCATCCTTCTGGGGGTTGTGGGCTCTTAACCCAGAACATCAAGCCAGGGTCTATGAAAGATTGGCTTTAACAGCCAGACACTGCCTCCTCTTCAAGTATGATGTAGTAAGTCTGAGTTCACTGCCTGTTTCAGCCCAGGGGAGGGAAGCGTGGAGAAGAGACTTACATCTCTTTTTACAGGAGAAAAACCCTATCACAGGGCAGCAGCTATTCAAGGGATGAGAGGAGGTGGCGGGGAATGTTTCCAACTCATGATGAAACTCTACCACTCTGCAAAAAAATGCAGATAAATCAAGATAGAGAGAAGGCGGGGAAAAGAGCAAGACCTTCTGAACAAGCGATAAGGGCACTTATGTGATCCATGTGGCATCAGATCCTGCTTCAAAAAGTATTAAACAGTGGGTGGTTAAAAGCACAAGTAGCTCATTGAACCCACAGTAAGTATGTCTAAAACCCTTTGCAGTGTAGTAACCTGTAAGCAAAACTCTGTACAGGCTTTTTCACCACTGGGCAAATAGCTTGCCTTTCTTATAGGCAAGGTACACAGTATTTCATTACCCCACAGTAACATGTTCATGTAAATTGGCTTTCAGTCATTCACACAGTTTTGAAAACAGCTCTCCTAATGGTGTGTACCAAATCAGTCTTTATGTAGGGCCAAATTCTGTTCCCAGTTATGGTAATAATCCTCTGACTTAGGTTTACAAGCAATATTCCTTAAATACAATATCTGGGCTATAAGGAAAGAGCTAGTTCTCAAGCACTGAAATGTAGTCCCCTCAACAGCCTTACATAGTTATCTAAAGGAAAACAAACAAGAATAAATATTGCTTACAGCAAAGGGGAAAATGTGCTTGCAACAGTTATGCTTGTGTGCTGTGAATAAGAAAAGAAATCTGAATAACACATTCCATGAATAAGAACTGTGTTTCAAAAAACAGTGTATTCCAGTTTACTAATTTGTGTGAGAATGAAATTGTGGGAACAAAATTACTATGCTAATATGAAACCACTTCAAGAAAGAAATCAGAAAATATATGTGTGTTTAATCTTCCACCCAGGAAAATGAAAGCATGAGAACAAACATTAACTTTTCTCAGAGACAGCTGACATTGGTGTAAATCACTCACACATTAGTATGTTATTTTCATTTAGAATAATGTACTGAGCTGTTTATATAGTCTAAAATTCCTGTTCAAATCTATTTAACAGTAATAGCCATGAGCTTTGCTACTCTTCAGAAATACAGTACAATGGAATTATTCTAGTGCTGCAAAATGGCTTTTTTTGCTATACAAATGACTTCTACAGGCACTAAATCTGACTACATTAAAAAGAGCTGATGAAAAGAGCAACACCTCTTCCTCTCCTTTCCTTCCTCTTCCCCCCAAGTAGTATAAGGGAAGGAAAGGGGAGGAGAGGTTGAGTGAAGCTCTGCCTTCCAAGATTTACACTGGCAGGGATCTCTGGAGGATATATGTCCCATCCACCTGACCTTAGGCAGGAGTAACCATACCAGTTAAAAAACGATTGCTTAAACAAACAAAATCAGAACTTTCAAGGGTATTTTAAGTATTTTAAAGAGATCATATTCCCCATATTGTCTCCAATAAAGTTCTCAAGGGTTGAGGAAGCAGATTCTGGACTAGCAGAACAAACTTTGGCCTCGAAGTTTGTGCTGTTCATTTGAGATTAGAGAGTTTACCCAGATTTACAAAGTGATAATTGCATCAAATGGGTCAGAATGCTTGCTACAAGTAAGGATAATTTCCCCCTTTTACATTCATTTGTAAAGTGTTGTTAAGTTGCTGTTAATCTAACAAGGTACTGCAGGTATCAGGCAGGGGAGATGGAGAGCAGAGTGGGGAGAGATTTATTTGTTTATTTTATTTTTTTTTAATCCCCTTCAACTAGTTTTTTAAGCTTAATTGAAAATATCTTTTAGCTGACTGTCTTAGGTCCATGGGTCACTTCTGGGAGGAAGACAGGGATTAAAACTCCCACCATATTGTCCTACCCCTTGAACACAAAAGAGACTTCTCCATAAGTTCCCGCAGTGCTGGAGGACAGGGAAAAGACCAGGCAGGCCAAGCTGAGAATCACACGCCTGTCAAGTCTCATCTTTCACACGTGGCTCCTACTACAGACTCCCTTCCTCCTTTCAGCATCTATACAATGCTGATTTGTGGTCTCTCTCCCAGCTGTGTCTGGCATGATGTTATGAAGAGGAAAAGAGACTGCATGGATCAAAATCCCCCGTTAAAACTGCAGCCCAGAAATGCAGCCCTTGCTCTCCTCATGGCCTTTGCAGAGAAGCCTCCCTGATTGTGTGACCCTGTCAGTCACTGTCACAAAGATAAGAGATGTTGCTGCTTGAGAGGTGGAAATGAGCAGAGCTGATGGGAGAGAGGGGTGCAGACACACTGATTTCAGCTTCTGTGGATACTTCTAAAATGAAAATATAAGCTAAGTGTTGTCATTTTCTTTGCTGGTGCTATGATGTGCAAAGCTGGGTTAAGCAGAGTGGTTTGATGGTGAATGGGAATCTCAGCTGCTGTCCATGGCAGCCTGGCAGTTCCCACCTTGTGGAAGATAGCACAAAGCAGCACAAAAGTTGCCCTAAGTTTTATCATGGGTCAAGCCATATGCATGAGGTAGGTACATGAGGTATTCAGAGCTATGAATTAGGTATTTGGGGGATGCAATTCATGTACCTTATCTTAAAGCTCTACCATAGAATGAGAAAAGCTACATTCAAAAAGAGCTCATTTTTCTCAACTGCTTATAAAGAGCCTCTAGACAAGATACAAACATGTATTAAATTAATCCTATACAAGGATCACTTAACATTATGTTCAGCCACAAAAAGTCACTCTAAATAACTTTCTGAAGCTGTCAAGCACAAGGAACTAAGAGGAGATCTTCAAAGCCCCAGAAGCAATCTTTTAAACCTACTTCATATCCCATCCCTTTGGTAATCTGATCTCTTTGGTCCCTTTGAAACCATCAGTATCTCTGCACTCCCTTTTGTGTCTCAGAGGAGATAGTCTGATATGATGGAGTTGCCTCAACCTCGAAGAGACCATAAGCGAGCACTACAAGGGGCAGTGAGGGACTGGGGTGGTCCTCCACCCTGAGGGAGCTCCAGGAGGCCTGACAGAGATCCCAAGGGTCTGCTGGAAGAGGAGGAATAAAGCATGAGGGCTTTCACCACAGGGGAATGACCCACAAGGGGCCATGCTGAGGAAAACTGTCCCCATATTGCCTGAGAAAATGTTGCATGGAACAAGTTCCTTGCTTTTTTACATTCTTTGTCTGTGACTGAGATAATTATGAAGGTAAACCTCAGTTCTGGATAGGTCTGTACTTTGGGAAAAGCTGGATTCAAATCAGTATTTAGAGCAAGTTTAACCAGAATAGTGTTTCAAGTGCTAAAAGTCTTGCTCCATTAGGAGTTTCAGGATATTTCCTTGGCATATGTTCAGTTTAGAAGACTAGAGGTTGAAATTTCAAAATAAGTTGCAAATTTGACTGAACAATTTGGACTGAAATTCCACACACATGCCAAAGTTGGAAAAAGTGGTCACAAACACTGAAACTACATTTTCACAGTCTAGTTGAGCTGGTCTAACAGTTACTGCTGAGCACTGGGCATGGGCATATCTTCTCTCTGCTGCCCTGCTTGGAGATGCAGTCCTGCTCCCTCATTTGCACTGTCTCTGGAGCACATCTGGCCTTAGAGTGCATCCATACTTCAAGGAGTGAAGCAGAGAGAAATCTGTTTTGTGCTCCCACACAGGTTAGCCTTCTGCCAATTTAGGTTTCTAAAGATTCTCAGTGGAGTCCCAAGAGTGATCCCAAAGCCAACATTAGCTTCTCAGAAAGACCCTCAGTCTTGACTGGGAGACATCACAAGGTGGAAAGCTATATTCTCTGAAGCTACCTCCTTTTGTTCTAGTGGTAAGAGGCCCTACCTGAAGAAGATTGGTGTCATATTTCCAATTTTGTCTATATCTGGTTTATCTCAGGCTCTCTATATACAGCCATTGACTTACACCATGTTGGTAGCAGAAAGTAATCCAAATAAAGCTATCCTACATTTTATCAAAGGAAGGAGAGTGATAAGTCTAGGGAAGTGTTTTTTACCTCTGTGTTCAGTGATCACAAGAATCATATTTTATTCATATTTCATAGACTTTGTTAAAATTGGAGAAGATAGGGCAAGTAACCACAAAATTTGTTTGAGGGTTAGATAAGTACTTTTCAGTGAGAAACTTCAGCAATCCAGTTCTGTTCAATTTATCAAAGACTGAGAGATACAGTGAATAAGTTCCTTCATGAGGAGATAACACTAAGAGGATCTTTAATCTAGTGGAGAAAAGCATACCAAGAATCAGTGGCTCAAAGCTGAAGCCAGACTAATTCAATCTGGAAAGAAAAGCCCATTTTTTTATGACTGTGACCATAATTAATTGCTAGGGGAAAAAAACTTTCCAGGGAGTGGTGGATTTCTTGATGTCTCTAGATCAAGACTGAATAACTTTCTGAGGATGTGCTTTTGCCAAACACCAGTTGATGAGCACAATACAAGGGTAACTGGGTGAAATGCACTGGTCTGAAATGTACAGGAGGTCAGAGCAGATGATCTAACCATCCCTTCTGGCCTTAACTTCTATGAATCTATAAATTATCCTAGATTTACTGGCATGTGGTAAGATTGAAAAAACAAACCTTTGAGGAAAAAAACTGTTTGTGATGCGCCTCAGAAAAATAATCTTCTGGTTCATGCAAAGGAAACCAGACTGATCTATATTAATGGTGTCTGGCAGAACATTTTCATAGTTACTTGCCAAAGTTTTGGTGAGGATTTTATTGCCAACTTTAAGAACTGATATGAGTTGCTATAAAATATACAGACAACTCGGTAACCTTCTCATGGGAGTGAATTATATATGATGAACATAATTTCTTTTTTTTTGGGTCCCTTCAGAGAATTCAGGAATTTGGCTCTTCCCAAAGTGTAGCAATCATGCCTAAGCATTTTATAAACTTCTAGTGAGAAGCTGTCAGGCCCTAGAGACTTGTAAAGGGAAGAGGTTGAATATTAATCTTCACCACTATCATTTCAATTGCATCTGAGCTCCCTCTTCCGACATTTAGGTTTGTTTTTAACCCTTTAGAGGGACTGTAAAATTATCCCATCAGGCACATTCCCTAGCACAGGTACTGCAGGTCAGGTTCATCAGAGTGCTATGGACAATAAGATCTGAACAATAACTCAGTTGCTGGGAGGTCCATATCCTAACATTTCAAGCAGGGCTGCCTGTGATCTTTTCTCACTGATGCAAAGACATTCTTTTTTAACTCCAACATCTTTCTGCCGCTCTCTTTTGTGCAAACCCTATCAGAGTAATTCTTTCAAACACAATCATATTAGGAATAAAAGTCTCCAGATATGCAATCACTTCTATCTAATTTAACATATCTGGATCACTTCCAAGGATGCTGTCCAGAACAGACACTGATTCTGATGCTTGCACAGTGTTTAGGGGAATCAGTCCTTTATTATCCTCAGAGGTATGCACTCTTCTTTAATCATAACACAACTCCTATTACAGTTTATGTCTAAGCTGTCAACCTTAGAGGATAACTTTTTGTTCTTTTTTAAATGCATAGACCTGCATATGAACAAACATTTCCTGTCTTTTCAGTTGCCAGATGCTTGAGAGCATTCCTTCTTTTCTTCTTCTTTTTTTTTTTTTTTAGTTTGTGGTAATATTTATCCCTTTGACTACTTTTTTTTTTTAGTATGTAAAGATTGTCTGCATATTCACACATCCCTTCAGACATCTCCACCCACATCCATACTTCAGCATTCACTCCCAATCTCTTCAGTGTATCTGAATTTTCATCTTTGCCAGGCTTTTTTGGCAAGAAAAGAATTTCATGGTGGCTACTAGTTCAGCTCTAACAACAGAACAAAATAAGGGAAGCTACCATCAGTTATTAGCATTTTCATTTCACTTTGCATGATGTTGCTATTCCTATTTTATGCTTAGTTTTACACAGTCTCTTTTTGATACAGATAAGGGTTTTTCTAGCATGGGAAAAAATCACGCCCTAGAAAGTATTCAATTTAGTCATTATATCCTGGGCATGTCTACTTCACTCCAAAGAAAAAGGGAAGAAGAAATCTCACATGACAGTTGAGTGTCATTTTCTATAATATATCTTCTAAAAGATACTGTGATGATCGGGAAAGCTGTGTGGAATTGATCTGATTTCTATCAGTTCAATCAAATATTAAAATCCCACTTGGTCCTGAGGCTGCCAGTGAAGATTTCACTATTCTCATCAACCTACCTGAGGAAATTGAGAAGGCAGGGATTTATGTCTCAGTTTCTTTAAGGCTTTTTCTATCACCAGACCACAATGCTGCAGCCACCTCATCTTCTCTCAGCAGACCTGCTTGATAATATCTAGTTCCTACCATGAATGCCAGCAAAAGAGATGGACTAGTGACAGAAACAGTGAGAAACTTGGCAGAAAAGGTTAATAAAACATATATCAGGAACAGTCTGTACATGGGAACGGACAATTTTAGAAGGTTACTGGTGCACACTGAGTTGAGTCTGACAAATGCTGACTATTCACAGAACATTAATGAAAAAATAACAATTAATTTTGTGCATATTTTTAGTAAAAACAGAACATTAAATTTTTATTGTTATTCAGACTGAGAAAACAGTTTTAGCATCTATCAAAGTTTTTAAGATTTCAGTCATTTGTCATTTTCTACCTATATAGTAAATAATGAATGGATTGTAGAGTGGGTATATGCAAAAGCACAAACTGAAAGAGAGAAGAAATCTCCCCGCAACAGCTTTGCAAGCTGAAATCTAATCTCCCAACTCTGAGATAAGCATCCAAGTTATGAAGCTATGAGCTACAGAGGGTTAGGTTCTCCTCTGGCAAAAAATCCTGTCTTGTTTGGTACCATAGAATCAGCAAATGTTCATTTTCAAATGAAAAATAATTCATGCCAAAATTTTCAGCCAGGTCTATACAGGTGCTTTAACTGTTAATAGCAACTATACTGTATGATTATATACAATATATCTATAGTGAGTTTTTCCCTTCTGGTGCTTTGTATTTCTCATTTGTCTTACATGTATTAGTCTTGTCTTCCTCAGAATTCCTCATAGCCTTATTTCAGCTCTACCAGGGACAAAGAGGTAGAAGATGAAGTTCAAAGATGGCTCATACAGGCTCACTTTTTTCTAACCCCAAGGATAGCAGGGTTAGATAATCAGTGCTGAAAAAAATGGCCTAATTGAAAACATTTGCCTAATCTGCAAAGTAGGTTCCGTAAAGGCTGCCACCACTAGAAACTTGACACTGTGTGTAGATACTGACTCTCCCCAGCTTGTTTGCTTTGCAACCGGTATATTCAAGCACAGACTTGACGTCTTTATGCCTTTTCCTCTATACATTTTAATTCCTAAGTGTAGAGAAATAAATGTATTATTACGTATTCCTTTCTGTGGTAACAATACTGCTTGCATTTGAATGTTCTACACTGGTTATAGCGGCAAAAAGATGAGCAGATGCTATTCAAAGGTAGCTGCTGTTCTGAGAGAAGACAGTTGTGATTAGATGCTCTCATTTCTATGCATGATTCTGTGATCTTGAATAGACGTAGGAGCAATCTAATGCCAAAGCCCTTCTTCTCCCATGATAAAACCAAATCTCTGAGAACCTGCCATGTTTATTCTCTTGCCGTTGCAAGGGATGACACAGACCAACGATGAGAGAAAAAAATCAAAATCGCTTAACATAGTAGATAGTGCTTTATAAAAGAGAGGGTCTTTAGACCAGAAAAAAATGACTGACAATTTGAAAGACTCCTGGGAAACTGATGGACTACCTGAAAATAAAAAATACAAATTTATGACACCTAGAAGATTTAAGCACTAAACAGAAAGAAAGAAAAGGATCCAGTGCACAAACATTCTCCACAAATTATAGAGAGAGGAAAAAAAAAAAGGATCACTTTTTGATAGAATATCTTATGAAAAATTCTTGGATATGAGAGACAAATACACCATCCAGATGGGAATTTCAAGTTCTTCTAGGCTATGTTGACTGTTTATATACAGGCATATGTTAAAAAAGCTCATTGTGAAAAATGGCAACAATCCTTGCATAAACTAGTTGGAAGAGTGTGTTTGTTATGTTGAATACTCAAATCTAACTTTACACAAACAAAGCCCCTGTTGTGATACTAGCTAAAAGGGCACAACATGCTCCTGCAGTGATAAGGTGGGTAAAACTCGCGGTGTTTAGCATGAGAGGTTGCTCTTTCCCATATAACAATGAATACAGTGTATACTTGTCTACACAACTATCGAGTAATTGACTGTTGAAGGGTACAAACTCACAGAAAATGTTCAAAGCATGAGCAAGAAAATATAAATAACTGGCCTATTTAATGTCCATACAGTACTCTGTCCTTTTTCCAGATCTTTACAGATTTCTTCTAGCATCTAAGCCTGCAGTGCCCAAATGCATATCAGGTGCAAGCCCACTTATAGATCTATCATTTGTTGTTGACTAGGTATCAGAATACGTATAGGAGGAATGTGAATTTATTTCAAGTTAATGAACCTATTGGTAACCACCTAAATTCCATCTGGGGTTCAGAGCCCCAACTTAGAAAATGCAGACCTAAGCCTTGAAATGTTGTGCTGATTAAGGCCTCAGGAAAACTGCATTTATAAGCAGTGGAAACTGTATGCAATGATTTGCTTTATTCTTGAGGCAGGGGGCGGGGGGACTGTAAGCTGAATAGTTGTGCTATGACTCAGTATAAAAAGAAAAAGCCAAGAATAACAAGATTTCAAGAGCATATTACTATCACTAAATTCCAATACAGAGAATGTATCCTAAAATGCTTACTTGTGAAGAATGGCAAGGGAAACCTATGGGAGAGGCTTGAAATTTCTTCCAAATTAGTTGTGAGATAACTAAGGAAGCATTTCCAGCATCCCAACCTTTAAACAAGTCCCTTGATCCACAGACTTCCAAGGACAAACACATAGGCCATAGAGAGTGTGACTTGATGATGTGCAGGGCACTACTCAGGAGAAAGAGATGACGGGGGTGTCATTTGGGAGCAATCATGACCACATCCCGCCAGATCCTGTTGTTCAGAGTGAAATGTTTATGAAGCTGCTTCTTGCAAGCTCCCCCTCCCAATACTCCTTCCTTCAACACCAAATCCACATTCCTCCAGCTACTTGCGCAAACAGCTTCCTAGGGATACTCAGATGGCCAAATAGTTCTGGGGTTGGTGAGCAAAAAGGTGTTCCTTCAGCTTCACCATCCTCAGCCTCCTTACCCCTGCAGCAGGTCCACTCTTTTCCTCCTAATTCTCTTAAAAAGACTCCTAACAAACTCCCAAAGCAGGAGAGCAGGAGCCATACATGTCTCTCTCAGTTAGAGAGCAACATACACACAGAGAGCAATATGTACAGTAGATTTCAGGTTCATACAAATCCAGCTGAGGAAAATCATTTTAGGGAATTTAGGAATACAGATTGAAACTCAGAAAGCTTTGGTTCTACTGCTGAATCCAGCCCCAGACTTCCTAGGAAGATAACTTATTTCATCAGTCTTGTGCCTGAATTCTCCCTTCCCAAGATGCAGATAAAACCCTTCTTTCTCACCATGATTTCATGAGGATAAAATCCACTGATGATCATGAGGCATTCAGATACAATGATACAGACCCCCAAAACAACACACAAAATATATTCCCAAACTACTTTTCTGCCAATATTTTCATTTTGAATGTGAACTCCATGCCATTATTCAGTGCCGCTGTGTAAAAGCTTAGCTTTGATTGACGCACTTTATATGAACAGGTGTGAGTCAGTACGTTCTGTCTTCACTAATCCTTTTCCTCTTTCCTTAACTTCCCTATTGTTCATACCAGAGCTGCAGAGATTTTAGACTTAAAGTGAAGCTTTTGGCTCAGGAAAAGTAAGCCTCCTTCTTCTCTCTTCTGATGACATTTTGTGTGACCTTGAGGAAATCATTTAATCCCTTTGTTTCCCATTTGTAAAAAGTGAGCAAGAATATTTTCTTTGTCTGTTTTGTCAATACAAATCTGTGAGCACTCCAAAGAGAAAAGCTGCCTCCTGCTACATTTGCGGACAGCGGATCCTGCATCTTGTCCGAGGCCTTTGAACACCACCATGTTTGCCATAAAGAACAGGAGCAGTTAACAGATGGTGGCAGTAATGCCAGGCACTGAGTGGTTCAGAGGAGATCCCCTGACTCTGAAGTTTATGAGGAGAAAAGTGGTGCTTTCCATCCACCTTAATCCTACTGCCAGAGGGCTTTGGGGAAGGACTTCAAAAAAGAGGAAGACAGCTACCAGATAATAGGAATAATAGGAGCCAAAACAGGAACCTCTGGACCTTTGCATCTTCAGAAATTTTCCAGCAGCCTTTTTTGCTCTGTGCTGATCAGAGTCTTGGTCTGGTCCTGGCTCAACTTCTTCTCAGGTTCACACTGCACCTCATCCTCTCCGTATCCTCTCAGACTGTCCTCCCACCAGCTCTTCCATTCCCCTTAGGTTTAATTGTCACTGATAAATCATCAATGGACGGTTTCTCACCCCTGAAAAGGGAATACTTTTGCAGTTGTGTCTCTGCCTGTGCTGTCATTCCCTTTTTCCTATTCCTGTGTTTGTCTTGTCTATCTAAATTGTAAACCTTGGGCTTGGCGGGAGCTACCTATTACTCAGTATTCAACCAGAGACTACCACAGTGAAAATCTTTATTTTGTTGGTCCTGCTTCTCTAATAAACATGATGATTATTATTAATATTTGCAACAAGGTAAGGAGACTAGCATGGCAGATGGCAGGATCTTCTACAAGGTTTTCAGACCTAGTTACAAAACAGTTCTCAGAAAAGCAAATTCCTACAATTTTCATGTGTATTTTGTTATCAGTTATCACTGAAATTAGTTAGAAAAAAAGCATTTGAGAAGCTAGCCCTGTGAAACCTGTGTGAAAGAGAACAATATGTATCTATCTAACATCATTAACATAATACAAGCACACTGTCCGAGTGCAGCAGTCAACGAGGTTTTTCAGTAACTTCTTTAAAAAACAGAGCTGACTTGATTTTGTGATTTGGTGAGTTGGGCAGTGCAATATTTTATCTTTCACATTTTCTCCTAATCCTGTACATCTGCTGCTTCAGTGGTAAGATCTAGTAAATATCAAACTATGTCTTCATTAAAATGAAGCGTAAGAGTAACTTAATATGTACATTGATTTTACCAAGAATGCCTTTCAGAAATTTTCCCTACGCTTAATGTCTGTAAACACACATGTTGCATAAAACAATTAAAAACAGAACTTAAGCTGCTCTTCTCTCTGCTTAACTGCAGCAAGTTTGCGATACTTATAAAGTTTTGTGCATAATGAGTGGATTAGTGAATCAGTGCATAACAGATATGTTTGTATGCAGGCTTACTTGTAGGTATATGTAGATTTTGGTTTGGAAGTGCAAAGTTTAGGGGGAAAAATATTGTGTTTGGAAGGCTTTCTCCATATCTAATTAAATCTATAATCTATCATCACTTATTAAAAGTAAAATTAAGAAATACTGAATGCTTCTATTGATTTATTTTTTGTTACCTTTCCTGAAGACTCTGGTAACTGCTGAAGCAAAACTGAGTAGAGTATAACATTCATACAGCATTTTTGCAGGGCTGGAGATGAATTCTGCCCAGTGAAACAAATCACATTGAAAAGTGTTTATATGTAGATTTCCAAGCAACTTAAATCCAAAAGAAAATAAATTTATATATAAAAATAAAACCACTGAATTTTCTTTCTTTGCCTTGTTAGACTTGGTGGTTTTTCTATAAAGCCACCCATGAAGATTTGAGGAAGAGAAAGAAATGGGGTAGTTGATGTTGGATATAACAGCATTGAGGGGACCTCATTTTGAGGGATCAGAAAGGAAGCCACTCTCTATGTTTTGATAAATTATGATACATCAGAAGATGTAGCTGGTGACAAATCCAGGTTTTGTTCTGAGACTCGGGGAACCTTGTGCCCTGCTAGGGCTTTATTTGCCATCCCCTGCTTTGTTACCTACCAGAGCCACCACCAGGGTCATGAGCTGGAGTCACTGACAGTACTGCCAGAAACACATCAAAGGGGAAAGTAGCCCATCTCCAAGACCTGTATTTTCTATGTAGTGGGTGAAATGCCTTATCCTGAGCACTTCTCTGATCTTTGCAATGAGTTGGAGGCCATGGCCTTGTATCACTGTCTGTATCAACAGCTAGGCAAACTTAAATTGTGTTTCCTGCCTCCTCTCAGGCAGAAAAAGATAAAGTAAAACAACAGCTTGAAGAAAGGTGTGGCCAGCATTCCTCTTCACTCCTTTGTTGGCCACACAGACTGATGTAGTTTGTATCTAGCTAATACAATAACATCTAGCTAATACAATCATTTCCCAATCCCAGGAGCACGGTGCTGTGATGCCAAACCCTCCCCTTTCAAACCTTTCAGACACCCAGACTCCTTTTAAAGTTACACAATGCCTTTTCAATACAATTATTAGCTTCAAAGTGCAACATGTCAATAAAGAACAGAATAAATTTCCTTTACTGTGACACCAAGCAGCACAGTAAGGGGCAGCATCACTGTACTTGCTGAAGATGATACCAAAAGATACCGAAATTATTGCTTGCTGACACTACAGCAGAATAGAGTGTGCGTTACACCAGTGCTGAGCCCCTTTGATCTGGTCCAGTCAAATCCCAGCTCAGCTCCTGGCTCTGTCTTTATCCCTGGTCAGCCAACCAGTTCCTCCTTCTCCTCAGAGAAATGCCAAAGCAGGACAGAGCTACCACTGCGCAGGGTCACACGCAGGCTCGTAGGTGCCAAGAAGGGGATAGGAGAGGAAGAAGAGTTTGTGCTGGGAATGGAGTCCTGCACCCTGAGGGGAGGAGGGCAGGAGTCATCCTGTTCTCTGGCCTCTATGAAGAGGGTGTGCATGAAGCGGGAGATAAAAGGTGTGAAAGATGAGATATGAAAGTCTTTCATGGACAGGTGTCAGATCTATCTGGGGAGTGATGGGCTTGTGAAGAAGAAAGAAACTGTCCTTATCCAAATCTCAAAAAAATCCACTGACTCTTTGATAGAAAAATTTGATGGTATCATAAGATCTTGTTTATACCTTTAGACTTTTTTTATTATCAGTATCAGTGAAGACTCAAATTGCATTTTCCAAAATGAAAGAACTTTACAGACTGCATGCTCTCAATTTGCCTGTTCAAGCCAATAGAAAGCTCCGTTTTTAATCTGTCTGAATGTGAATTACTATGTTTCAGACTGTCACAGAAGTTGCAGCCTGTAGAACTGATTTTCACTTTGCTGTGAGTTTAGAGATCCTGGAAGGGGATCTTTAAAAAAAAAAAAAAAGAAAGAAAGAAAGAAAAGAAAAGATGATACCTGTTTTCTTTGGGCCCTGAAAATCCCTGAGCAAGTCCAGCAACAGTTGTGCCTCCCACCATTTTTGGCCTGAACTTTTTCTGTCCTGACTAGTGTGTATATGCTTCATGCTTGCTGCTTAAAGTCTTCCAGATCACCCATGGCTGCATTTCAAATATTGTAAGTACAAGCTCCACAGTGCTTAAGAATGCAAAAACTTCCTGCAATTATAAATATTATCTGTTTCATAAAATTCATATTTAAAGAAAAATGTTTCAGTATTTTACTGTGCATTTTTCAGTAATGTGAGTGTGATTTTAAATCTCTAAGTAATTAAATGTCAGGTGCACTATTAGTTTATTTTAGAAATTTTTCTTTGTACATGAATGCAGACTGTAACTGGAAATAGCTCTGAAAGAAACAGTGTTCAACATAGCCATATCCACATAAAAAGCAATCTAAAAATTGTGACAGTGATAAAGAAAAAGAAACAAACATGCCCATGACGTATGTTGGTCTAAGACAGAAAGATAAATTGTTCCTTGCATGTGTTGTGTCAAACCAGTTGCTGCTCCAAAGCTCTTTATAGGCTTTATGCCCACGCACCAAGTGAGCTGTACATACTCTTAAGCAGTGCCGAGTAGGATTTGGAAAGGGGAACTCTGTTCTGGGACACTGGCAGAACTGCTGAGATTAAAGTACACCAGAGGCTTAATTTTGCACTTTTTCTGTCATTGTGCTAACCGATAAGCAACATCAGCCCACAAAGAGAGGCCTGATCCCAGAGACATCTCAAACTCCAAGAACTACCAATAAACACAAAGGGAGTCCAAGGCAAAAATGGAAGTCAACATAGTAAATAGTCATTGCTCTGTGCTGGTAAGTGTAATAGCAAAGAAGAGTTCTAAGGAGGCATACAAAGGAAGATAATAATACGTTTTCTGGAGCTCATCATAAGCATGAGAGGAAGTATGGCAAAAAGCACATAATTGTCACTTTGAAGATTAAAACATGTATAACAGAGGCAGGCATCACGGGATAATTTGAGGAAGACCCAAGATTTCACTGCTTGAATTTATGTATTTTAGGTACCATGGTATGAAAAGGGACTGACTTAAATAAAAATGAGGAAGCAGGAACGAGAAGCTTTAAGAAAAGAGAACTCTAAATTCTGTAAGAATAGCTGCTATAAAAAGGACATTTACATGCTAAGAAGAAAGAAATAAAGGATACAGCTAAAGATTGTCAAAATAGCTCTGAGCAGAATGTGAAATAGTTTCCGGTAATTCAGATCACTCATGGGCAGGCAGGTTCGGGCCTTTACCACACTATGAGAGTACTCTGAGGCTAGTGAGGTATGGTAATGTATCCTCCAGCATGCACTCCCTGGTTTACATGCCGGCCAGTGAAAAGAAAATGGATCGCAAGGGAAATTGCCATCTGCTTTTGTCCATAAAAGACTGTGTGTGTTGCTTGAGCCTAAACAGACTGAAGACAGCCTTTTATAGCTGCATGGGGGAAATGGGAAACCTTACTAAAGTGTGAGAAAGTGTAATTTAAAAGGAATAAACAAAAATTATTATGACACAACTTCATCTGTTCTGTATAGGCTCTAACATAATAACATAGAAGTCATGGAAACTTGTAAGGCAGGGGTTCACTTTTAACCTATGATTTTCCCAGCTTCCTGGGTCTTAGTTTCAAGAAAATTATTACAGGTATTGTTTTCTTACATTTTATTGTAATTTGTACTGTACAGGGAAGAATGACTCTGAAGTCTGTCTTTCCTATAAATGTGTGTGGAAGGCACTTGTATGCCCCATTTACTGAAAGTACCTCATAATCTTCACTGTATTTATTCTTGCAAGGCCTGTAAGAGGAAGTGCTAACATCCATGTTTCATAAACCATGTAACTGAGGCACAAGGTCACAGAAATGCAACATCTTGAAAATATGCCTACACTGAAGTGAGTATAAGCATAGCAGAAGCAGCTCTAAAGACACAGAATCACAGAATAGTTGGGGTTGGCAGGAACCTCTGGAGATTGTCTAGTTCAAACCCCCTGCTCAAGCAGGGTTAGCTGGAACAGTTTGCCTAGGGCCGTTGCCAGTCAGGGTTTGAATATCTCAAAGGATGGAGACTCCACAGCCTCTCTGGGCAACCTGTGCCAATGTTCAACCACCCTCACAGTAAAAAAGTTTTTTCTTACATTTAAACAAAATTTCTTATACTTCGCTTTGTGCCCATTGCCTCCTGTCCTGCACTGGATACAGGTGAGAAGACTCTTTCTCTGCTTTCTCTACTCTTTCCCACCAGGTGTTTATACAGATTGATAAGATCCCCCCTGGGCCTTCAACAATCCCAGCTCTCTCAGCCTCTCCTTGTATGACAGCTGCTCCAGTCCCTTAATCTTCTTTGTCACCTCTCACTGGATCCATGCCAGTATGTCCATGTCTCTCTTGTACTAGGGAGCCCAGCACTGGACACAGCACTACAGATGTGGTCTCACCAATGCTGAGCAGAAGGGAAGGATCACTGCCCTCGACCTTCTGACCATGCTCTCCCTAATGCAGCTCAGGATGTTGGCCTTCTTTGCTGCAATGGCACATTGTGGGTACACATTCAATTTGTCCAGCAGGACCTCCAGGTGCTTCTCAGCAAAGCTGCTCTCCAGCTGGTCAGCCCCCAGCCTGTGCTGGTGCATGGGGTTATTCCTCCCCAGGTGTAGGACTTTGCACTTCCCTTTGTTGAACCTTGTGAGGTCCCTGTTGTCCCGTTTCTCCAGCCTGTCAAAGTCCCTCTGAATGACAGTACAATCATCTGCCATACCAGTCACTCCTCACAGTTTTGTATCATCTACAAACTTGCTGCAGATGCATTCGGTCCCACCATCCAAATCATTAATGGAGAGGTTAAACAGTGTTGGCCCCAGTATCGATCCCTGGTGGACACCACTAGTGACCGGCCTCCAGCTGAACTTTGTGCCCCTGATCACAACCCTCTGAGCCTGGCAGTTCAGCCAGTTTTTAATCCACCTCACTGTCCACTTATCTAGCCTGTACTTCATCAGCTTGCCTTTGAGGATGTTATGAGACAGTGTCAAAAGCCTTACTAAAGGTAAACAACATCCACTGCTCTCCCTTCACTCATCAAGCCAGTCATCTCATCATAGAAGGCTATCAGGTTGGTCATCATGACTTCTGCTTCATAAATCCACGCTGACTACTCCTGATCACCTTCCTGTTCTACACATGTCTGGAAATAGTGTCCAGGGTTAGTTGCTCCATCACTTTCCCAGGGATTGAGGTGAGGCTGACCAGCCTGTAGTTCCCTGAATCCCCCTTCTTGCCCCTGTTGAACATAGGAGTGGCATTTGCTTTCTTCCAGTCCTCAGGGACCTCTCCCAATCGCCATGACCTTTCAAAGATAATGAAGAGTGATCTTGCAATGACATTAGCCAACTGCCCAGCACTTGTGGGTGCATCCTGTCAGGGCCCATTGATCTGTGTATGTCCAGTTTGTTTCAGTGTTTTCTAACTTGATTCTCTTCCAGCAAGGGTAAGTCTTCCTTGCTACAGAGTTCCCTTCTGGTCTCAAGGGTCTGGCATTTGTGGAGGCCTGTCTTATCCATAAAGACTAAGGCAAAGAAGATGTTCACTACCTTGCCTTTCCCATGCACTTTGTCACCAGGTCCCCTGCCCCATTCAGCAGCAACCTCACATTTTCCCTAGTCTTTCTTTTGCTGCTGATGTACCTGAAAAGCCCTTCTTGTTGCCCTTCACATCACTCACCACATTCGCCACCAGATGGGCTTTGACTTTCTTAACAATCCCCACATGCTCGGACAGTGTCTCTACATTCCTCCTTGAGCACTGATCCTGCTTTCCTGCTTTCTCTTGTATTATGCATATGTGGCATTCTAAATCAAACTGCTCAATAGATGAGACTAGTTACTGTTAACACATGTATCTTAACCATCTTTATTTACTGGCCTGCAGTTTGCAGCCTTTGAGCCTCATAGCTGTGGTTTCTTGGAATATCGGCTACAGAAATGACCTCTCTGTTGTCACTAATTATCACTACATGTTCAAAGTTCACTCTGTGGATGCATAAACATTTATAAAGCAAATCTCTGAAGTTACTGTGAGAGAGAGAAAAAAAAAAACGACCTTCATTATTCATTTCTTACACTAAGAAGTTGAACCAAACCCTTCAACGTACAGAGAGTAACTTCAGTTATCTGTTAGATTGGTAGCTGTCATCCTACATATCCATTCTTCTACGGCAACTGGACTTGCTGTATAAGTGGACTCTTCTAGGGGGTTGCAGAACTGGATACAAACTTCATTCTTGCATCCAGTCACCATGAAAAGCAAGGTAGTATAAGGCATACTACAAATAGAAAAAACACTTTCTAATTTAAAAAATGCTTTGGTATAATGTAACCCAAAACAAAGCTGTGGTGAGTATTTAATACCTGAATGATAATCTGAATAGTCCAATTCATTTTTTCACTGTTCTATGGATTAAAAAAAAAAAAAAAAGGTAAATCTGACTTATTTTCTGTGAAGCTCAATGAACCAGTGTCTCTCCCAAGCAGTTAGAAACTGGAGTTGGATCTACAAGAGGATATATATGCACTTCATTCAATTCAGTCATCTAAACCTGAACTCAGAACTTAAAACCACCACTCAGTGGTTGAATTCTTCAGGCTGGACTCAGTAACCCTGGCTTAAATGTGCAACCTGCCACTGCTTTTCAAAATGCCAGGTGAGAGGAATAAAGGAAAACCATGGGGCTAGAGCTGCTACAAAACAGAGGTGCCCAACCAATGGGCTGTGCCCCGCCTCAGTCATCCTCTGTCCAGGCTGCCACCTGGACTTCCTTGGAAAGGCAGAGTAGGCCTGTGCACAAGTGATGTCCACAGCAATGCTCTCAAGCCGATGCTTACATGGGTATTGGCCCAGCCACGTGCGTGAAGAAGGTCCTGCTGTGTGGTAGGGAAGGGCCCACAGCATACAATCTTCTTTTCTCACTGGGGTAAGTTATGTGGCTATGTGTGCAAGTACCATGGTGCCAGGGAGTACCAGCTCTCTCTGCTCAGTTGGTTTCTCTTTGCAAAGAACTGATTATTTGGGGGGCTGAAGAAGGAGATAAAAAGGGATCGTGATTGTATATTGTAGTGATGGGGTCAGACAGTTAACACTGGGTGCCAGTCCTTACTCCAAGAGCTAGGAACTGGAAAAAAATAACATTTTCAGTGGAACAGCAACCTGAGGCAAGCTGTCTCCCACTCCCAGGCAAGTATGCTAAACAATTAGACTGCAGAATCATGCTCATTTTTTTGGAGCAATTACTATGTAATTCTCCATGCCAAAGAGCTACTCTAAATTCAGTTACTGAACAGCTTCAGCAAGAGAAAATGAAAACATTTGTGCTCACACACCCTCACCCTCGAACTTCATGGGAAAAGCAGGGGGAGGTAAATGAAAGGATTCAAATTTTCTTAGGTGGGAATTAAACCCATGTTTCCTGAGCCCCACCATTGAGCTGTTGGATAAAAGGGGACTGCCTCTTAAGCTTTCAAAGGGGCTAAAGCACCTCACGGCAGGAAAGAGGTCAGAGCGCTGGCTCCTGAGTGAAGGGATATATTTCCCAACAACAAATGTAAGGAATCCAAGCCTCTGCGAGTCACAAATGCTTTCTACTTCCTATCTGAGATGGCTTTCTGGTTAGCTGGTGATTACATGATCATTGATATCAAATCTATGCCGTGCCAGGACATGTGACAGTACATGTCACACACATTTCTGCCAAACTGACCAGAATGCACCACATGGTGTTTATTCTGGCTACCTGAAGTAAACAATCTTGCTGAGCTAAGATAATAATAATTATTATTATTATTATATAACCTGTACTAGCTTAGCCTCTTGCACCGTGTGGCTACAATGTATTTGTTCAGGTACAGAGAACCCTAAAACCGGATTCACCATACCAGCCTCTGCCTGCTAGCCTGGCAAATTACATTCTTTGGCACTTGACTTTCTCCCCACAGTGAAAGCCCTAGTGAGAGCCCAGGCACTTGACATGGAGGTTGTTTACTCCACAACCTCAAGTCCCTCCTTACTTGATTTAGCCCTGAACAAGAACATCGGTTTCAATTCACACCTTGTGACACTTTTTTATGTAATTCTGCATAGGAACACTCTTATTTAAGTGTCCCCCTTCAATCTAGCTGAAATTCATAAAAGCCAAGCAAATCAATGGACAGCAAACTAACAGTCTGGCTGGCTAGTTGATCAAACAGCACATGAGTTCTTTCAAAAAAAAAAAAAGTTACAAACATCAATGCCATTCTAATGAATACCTGGTTATACACTTTTTACTCAGATCAGTTCCCCCAGCACCACAGAAGGAGGAACGTGAAAGTGGAAAAGAGGAGAAGTTGCAGACAAGAGAGACTGTGTAAGGCAGTGCTGTTGCGGAAGCAAATGTCATTGGCACTACAGCTTAACTTGATTAGCCTGATTAACATCAAATCAGGTATCATCTGCTTGTCATCACTGCTATTTGCTTGGCCACACCAAGAGTTACAGGAGCTAACCCAGCAGGAAACTACTACCCCCCCCCCCCAAAAAAAAAAAAAAAGGGGGAATAGTTTTCTGTTGGTTTAGCTCTCTGAAATGGCTTATGGTGGGGTCAGCTGAATGCCAGGCACACACAATGGAGGGAGTGGAACTGCATGGCCAGAGTGCAGGGAAGAAGGGTGCAAAGGACTCCTGCAGCGTTGACTTAGCCAGGGTAAAACTGCTGGGGAATTACAGATGGAGAAGTATTTATCCTTAGAACTGAAGGATGGGAAATACTTAACTCCCTGCAGCAAGGCTGCTGTCTCCTCTATTTTTGCCTACGTGCTGCTTAGTATGGTGGCACCCCAACGCCCATTTTTGCTATTGAAATGTGTATGATATTGCTTTAAAGCAGAATCATCATATACCTTGAAACAATCATTTAATGGTATATTTGCACCTTCTGTGTAAGCTGTTGTGTCTTCCTGTGACTGCTCTTAAGGGAGGGGAAGGGCTTGAGCTTTACTGGAGTGTTTTTGCTTTGACATCATGTAAGGAATTTTTGTTTGTTTTGGGTTGGGTTTGTTGTTGGTTTTTCTTATTCTTGATTTTAATCCCCCCCCCTTTTTTTTTAAGTCTAACTCACTAAAGGCTGGTTATCTGGTTGGTTGATGGATTTCTTTATTAGATTTGAGAAAGACAAACTGTATGATACTTTTAAAACACATAAGCTGTGTTAAGTTTCCAGTTTCCCAGCACACAGGACATTCAAACAGCCTGGATCCTATTTAGCAAACATTGTTGAGTGTATTTAGTTAATAAAAGCTTGGCAAATATTAGTAAAGAGCTTATAATGGCTGTGAGTGATATTAAGTTTAAAGACTTTTGATAGCATTGTACCAAACTGGAATAAAACTAGAAGAAATTGAAATTATGGGTCAGTAAGAAATCTCAGGGTTGACTTAGGACATCATGAAATATTCATTTCTTGGAATCAGGAAAAATGCAACTATTTTATAATATGAATTTAGTTTTAGAACTTGAAACTTTTAACATTATTCAGATTTTATAGTCCCATTCATTCATTATCAGAAAGTATATACAGATTAAAACAAGAATGAAATTTCTTAACTGTCTCAGTCTGACAGTTGCCGGGAAAGCAAGATGTTTTCTTTCTTATGCATATGTTACATTGTTTCTGTATAATGATGAGGACAAGAGAAGAAAGGGCTTCAGGGTAGATTGGCACACAGAGAACATTATATCATTATATCCCAGTGTAAACTTTGATTTTTTTTTTTTTTTGGTTGTTGCCTTTTCTGCACACAGAAAAGTTCTCCTTACACCCCAGAGCACAAGCAGCCTTTTCACTGCATTCCCAGAGTTTAGATAGCTCTTGAGAGAGATTTCTGAGAAGTGGTACACAAATGAGAACACCAAGCAACACACATTGTTTCAGAATTTCTGAAAACACTGGTCTCTGATTCCAGCTTCCAAAACCACTCTTAGATTCACTTTCTTTAAAGGCTTGTCTGCACTAGGATAAAGGTGTATTTAAAAAAAAAATGTCAGTGAAAACTTTTAATTAACATGTTTTCAAATTCTCAGTGTTGACAGGGTGTGTTGCATTTTAGTGCGTTTGCCAGCAAACGTGTTAAAATACATTGTGTCCTGTCTACACATGGCAAGTTAGAACATGTTTTTAACAGTTTCAAAATATAACATGAGTTAAAATATGTTCATTATTGTTCTTTTACCTTAGCCAAAGGTGAGCGTCATTGAAGTGCTTTCCTGGGACTCTTGAGAGAGGCTGGTGTACTGGCAGGGAGCTGTTATTTATCCACTTTCTCCTTTTCCTGATCTGTCAAGGAAAGTAGCATTTCATTTACCTACCTTTCAGGAGTTGTGGAAAAGGGATGTTTATACAGTACTGAAAAAATGTGAAAGCCATATGAAAGCTGGGTATTAGTGAGATGGGAGGTTGGCCAGTGGTTCCAGAAGGAGCCTGCAGCCATGGTTTCACGAGGTGGTAAATTCAGTTTCAGTGCACCTTAAGGAAGGTCAGGATTTCTGTAGCCACAGAGCGCACAGTGCCACACAGCAGGCAGCTGTTGTTTCAAATGTGAACAAATACTTTGCAGGGATAACTGTGTCTTTAATGCTCCTGAGCTGAAGGCTAGAGACTTTTTTTCTACCCTCCCCTCACAAGATCAGCGGAAAGTTGATATAAACACTATATCATGCTTATACCTGGCTAGCTTGACAGAAAGGTTCATGTTCATGCCTAGTCTAAGTCAAAGTTGTAGCTGGTGATGCACAGATCCAGTATTAATGAACATAAAGTCACAGCCTGATGAGCATCAGTAACTGAGTTAGCGACATCATTGACTTGCTGAGCTGCACTGTACAAACCATTTCACCAGTCCACACCTCAGCCTACCCTCTTCCCAAACAGAGAGAATGGAAATAATCTCAGGAGAAACATGCTGAAAGGAGTCATGGCTTGGAAGCACTCGCAGACAGCTTCATCTGGGGAAACAACAGACAGTGGGAAATCAGGAAATTTGCCATGGCTATGCTCCTAACCTTTGTGGAGCTATGGGAGAAGAATCCTACCACTTCCCTGAGGAGGATTTTCCAGCACTGTCTCTTCTTGTTCATTTTTAGGCTCCTCAGAGCTGTCTCTCAGTCATAGCTGGTGTAATCTTAAACATATTATCACTTATGTCACACGGGGGTTATGATTTTTTTGATGACACAGCTATTGTGGTAAAAGTCTTAACAAAAACACATTTACAAAAATATCACTTTTTTTCAGAGCTGAACTTTGCAACAACCCATACATGAGCACCTTGGAACTGATACATCTTTGTTCCCACCAAAGAAATGCTGCAAGATCTTTTTGTGTGGAAGCCACAGTAGAAGAATGATATTTTTCACATTTTCACATTCATTTCTGATTAGTCTTGCTGGATACACCAGTTGGGGCTTTCTTTTTTAGGAGTTCCCCTTCCCTTGGAAGGAGATAAAAAGACCAGGAACTTGAGTAAAGTGCAACTTTAAGAATGGGGCATGTCCCCTACAGTGTGTCTGCTCGGCACTTAAAGGTGTGGTGTGACAATGAGCAGCCTGGTAACTGGTGGGCAGTAGTTCAGTCAAGGGGTTAAATCTGGTATTTCCACTCCACATTAGAGGGTTTGGGATAGAAGGCACAGATAGTCTCAGATGCATTACAATCAGGACAGCTGACAGAGGGAGTGCACATATTTTCCAGATTATTTGCTTGTCCAAGGGATCTGCAGAAAAGTGGAACTGAGCATATAGACTAACATGAAACAAGGCATTTTTGTTTTCTTTTAGAGTTATAAAACATTGAAATAGCTGAAAAATATATCAAGTTGGTAAAGCACATGCCATCGAAACTCCCACAGTCATTCTGTGAAATTTTCTAGCGCTGCTACTCTGAAATTCAGATGCAGCCACGTTTGAAAGTGAAATTGCATATACCCATGCAGGTGGACAGCCGGCTTTTGCTAGTGAGCGCGTGGTTCTGCCATGGTCTTCAAGCAGGTCTTCTCAGGCGCTGTATTGCATCAACCAATCCAACAATAAAATATGACCTGCTTAACGTCCGGATGAAGAGGGAAGAGAGAAAACACGGCGCTTGAAGTTTCCTTGGGAAGCGGGCGAGGACCACGAAGCAGCCTGCTCCGCGGGAGACCATCCTGGCCCCGCAGTGGAGGTGCTGCCAGGAGGCAAGGCGAGCCCTGTGAGGCTCTGCCTCCTGCCCGCCCCTCTCCGTTGCCTCAGGTGCTGCGCACCGCTGCCCCTGTGCGCACCCGCGCCTCCGCGCGGGGATGGGGAGGCTCCCGGGCAGCCGGCCCCGCGGTCCCCGGCCGCGGCGGGGCGGGATCCCGAGCAGCCGCCGCCCAGCCCGCCCCAGCGCCCGGGGAGCCCCCGCCGCCGCCTCCCCCCGGCCCGGCGCGGGCGTCGCCACGGAGACCGGCGGCGGGGGGACAAAGGGCCGGGGAAGCCCCCGGGCCCGGCGCGGCCCCCTCCCCGCCAGCGCCCCTCGCGCCCCCGCCACGCGTGGGCAGGGCGGCGGCCGCGCAAACGCCGCGGGGGGCCGCGCAGCCCAGGGGTAGGGGTGGGGGTGGGGGGAGGGCGCGTCGGGAGCGCGGAGCTCGGCGTGGTTCGCGAGGCGGGGGAGACGCTCGGCGGCGAGGCTGGCACTCGTGTTTTTTTTCCACGGTGCGAGCCTTCTCCCTGCGTAGTACACGCGGAGGGGGGCGGGGGGAGGATTTATATGCTAAATGCAGCGGGAGAAGGAAGGGGGGGTGAGGGAGGGAGGGAGAGAGAGAGAGCGAGCGAGCTTGATCTAAAAAACAAATCTCCCTTCGTGCATGTTGCCCACAAGAAACGAAATATTCCCTTGACTGATTCTCGTCTTGCTAAAAATAAAGGTCGCGCATGTTAAGGTTATTGAAATGCAGCGAACACACAAAGCTCATCGGATTCGCCAACCCAGTGTAATCTTTGGGGAGAGAAAGGTGGGCGGTTTGGCCGGGTGTCTTGCATTCCGGAACCCTTCATTATTTTAACATCCTTGTTTATAAACAACCAGGCGTTTGGAGAAGATTACCCGAGTTTTGGAAATGATCATTCTGACGTTCATTTCTGTTCCTTAAAAGGGTGTGGGGGGTGGTCTTAGCCAGCCTTTTCGCATTTTACACCGGAGAAAGCCGACCAGCTCCCAGTGCTGCCCGCATACGGATCTCCCCTCCCCCCGAAGAAAGGAAATCAATCAGATCCGTGATATTTCACACAAACTATTGCTGCTAAGCACTCGAGATCACCGTTAATTCGAATGCATTAGTTTCGAGTTACAGCTTATTCGGGGGGTTAAATTCAACGTAAATACACATTTAGGGCTCAGATTTGAGAAAGCACAAATGTTTCTCCGATACATCGCTTCGCCCACTACTTTAGTGAACGAAAATGTAATCTTCAAATGGGTCACCGCCTCAGAAAATACTTAAAAAACACAAATCAGGAACAATCAGACAGCAGAATTTAATTAGAGCCGTAGGCTAATCACAAAATATTTTATTTCAAGTCAATATCGCTATGGGGGAAGGTAGCCGTTTCTGCTTCAGCAGCGGCTCCTGCCGCTGCTGCGTTCAGCGTTTGCAACATCTGGCCTACAGACCTACTAATTTCGACTCGTGATCGCGTTTGGCGAAACTCGATCTACGTGGTTCAAATACCTTCCAAATTGGGGGCGATTTAACAATCGCGACCAATTAAACCCAGGGACAAAAAAAAAAAGAGAGAGAGAAAAAAGCAGCAAATCCCCTCCTCTCCCCCCCCTCCCATCCTCCTCCTCCTTCTCCTCCTCCTCCTCTCCCCCCAGCCTCGCACACTATCTGTTGCTCTCTCACGGCAGCGGGTGGGGGCGGCGGGACGGGCTCGCACTCACACACCCCTCGCACCATTGTACCTGCCCCACCCGCCCCGCTTTATCTGCGTGCTCCGCTGCTTCCGCCGGCGCGGAGCGGTGCGGTGCGGTGCGGTGCGCGCCCGCGCAGCCCGGTGCGCGCCCGCGCGCGGCATTCATTGTCGGCCGGGGGCTGATTTCAAACCGCTGCCATCGCGGCTCCATTGTTCGCCGGGCGCGCAGGCCCCGCCTCCCTTTGTGTGGCGCGGCGGCGATTGGCCGGCGCCGGGCGGAGGGCTGCCGTCACCGCTCGGGAAGCCCATTCATCTGTGCACTTGGGCGTTGGACTCCGCATCTTATTAGCAACCAGGGAGATTTCTCCATTTTCTCCTTGTCTACAGTACGGCTACAAATCTGGGATTTTTTATTACTTCTTTTTACTAAACTTGGGCTCCTTTTTTTTTTTTTTGCTCGACTTTTTCCTCCTTTTTTTTCCCCCTCCCTCCTGTGCTGCTGCTTTTTGATCTCTTCAACTTTAATTTTTTTTAAAAGGAGTGCATTATAATCGGTTCTGTTCTCTCTTCTCTTTTTTTTTTCCCCCCTCTGGTGTGTGTGTGTGTTGCTGCTGCTGCTGGTCGCCCAGTATTTATACCAACCCAACGCTCTTTGTTTCCCCTGCTTTTGGATCTGTTGAGTTTCTTTGTTGAATAAGACAGCATGGGTGCCCAGTTCTCCAAGACCGCTGCAAAGGGCGAAGCCTCCGCTGAGAAACCTGGAGAAGCAGTGGCTGCATCTCCATCCAAGGCGAATGGACAGGTAAAAAAAAAAAAAAATTAAACCTACTTATTTTTTTAAGCCAACTTCGACGGACTCTTTTGCATCCTGCTTAATTCTTCTTCCTTTGATGCCCTGGTGGCACATTCAATGGAGAATATGGTCAAACCTTTTTATCTTTGCAACTCAAGGCAAAGGAATAATTTCTTTATGTTTTAGAACGGGCTTGGCTTTGAGTGCTTTATTTCTTTATCTTTCCTGAGGGGGGGGGAGCATCGTTCAAAAAAAAAAAAATCCCTCGTGTATTATCACGAAGGGTCCCCATGGCTTATGAACGGAAGGATCTAATGCTGCTCGGCTTTCCTGCCCGCTCACCCTCCCGCTCCCGAAGACGCCCGCTGACCGGCCCGACGCGGCCCTCGCGGGCGGGATGGCCGCGGAGAAGCGCGGGCTGCGCCCGGGCGCCGGGCGGGCAGCGCGGCGGGGCTGCGCCGCTCTGCGCGGCTGCGAGCGCCCCGTCCTCGGCCGGGGGGCCCCGGAGATGGCCGCGGCGGGGCGTGGGGAGGAAGGGGGGGGGGGGAAGCTTTGTGTCGCCCCCGTGCCCGCGGCGATGCGGCACCCCCCGCTGCCGCGCGCCGCTGCGCGAGGCGGCCAGCCGCGCTCCGCGCCCGCGGCTCCGGGCTCGTTAGAGATGCAAAGGCGGCGCGGGGGCCCCCTCGACCAAACCGCCGCGAAGGAGGAGGAGGGGGGGAGAGGGGCGCTATTTGTCCCCCCTCCCCGTGCGGCGGGGCGGGGGTCGCGAGTTCGGGCGCCGCGAGCTTTGTTCCCCTCCTCCCCGCCGCGGCGGGGCTGGACGGGGCGCGCCGGGGCTGCGGCCACCGCCGCGCTTGGAGCCGCAGCGCCCTCTGCCGGCGGCCGGGCCCGCCTGGCCCCGCCGCGGGAGGGGGCGGCGGCCCCCCGGCCGGGCCCGGCGGCGGGCGGGAGCGGGGGCTTGGGATATTTAAGTATATCAATTAAAATATTGCAAGGAAAATTTGGGGGAGGGCAGCGGCTGCGCGACGAGCTGAGCCGAGCCGAGCGGAGCCGAGCCGGCGGCCGCAGGGCCGGGCCCGTCCCGTCGGGTCGGGTCCCGCGGGGGTGTCGCCGCCCCGCCCCGTGCCGGTCGCTTCCCCCCGGTAACCGGCGTGGGTCTCTTGCAGGAGAACGGCCACGTGAAGGTGAACGGCGACGCCTCCCCCGCCGCGGCGGAGGCGGGCAAGGAGGAGGTGCAGGCCAACGGCAGCGCCCCCGCCGAGGAGACGGGCAAGGAGGAAGCGGCCTCGTCGGAGCCCGCCTCCGAGAAGGAGGCGGCCGAAGCCGAGAGCACCGAGCCGGCCTCGCCCGCCGAGGGAGAGTCCTCCTCCAAGACCGAGGAGGGCGCGACCCCCTCGTCCAGCAGCGAGACCCCGAAAAAAAAAAAGAAGCGCTTTTCCTTCAAGAAGTCCTTTAAGCTCAGCGGCTTCTCCTTCAAAAAGAACAAAAAGGAGGCCGGCGAGGGGGCGGAGAGCGAGGGCGCCGCGGCGGCGGCGGAGGGCGGGAAGGAGGAGGCGGCGGCAGCGGCGGCGGCCCCCGAGGCGGCGGGCGGCGAGGAGGGCAAGGCCGGCGCCGCGGAGCCCTGCGCGGCCGCCGCCGCCGGCAGCGCGGAGGAGGCCAAGGAGGAGACGGGGGACTCGCAGGAGGCCACGTCGGACGAGCCGTCGGCGGAGAAGCCGGCGGGCGAGGAGGCTAAGGCGGCGGCGGCGGAGGAGCAGAAGGGCGAGGCCAAGGCGGAGGAGGCCGGCGGCCCCACGAGCGAGGCCCCCACGGGCGAGCAGGAGGCGCCCGAGGCGGAGGAGCCCGCGCCGCCCACGCAGGGCG
This sequence comes from Apteryx mantelli, assembly GCF_036417845.1. NCBI lineage: Eukaryota > Metazoa > Chordata > Aves > Apterygiformes > Apterygidae > Apteryx > Apteryx mantelli. The sequence goes on along the minus strand of NC_089980.1, from coordinate 85,514,202 downwards.
CCGCCGCCGAGAGCAGTCCGGGCGCCGCGGCGGCCCCGGCGGCGGAGTAAGCGCGGCGGCCCGTGGCCCGGCGGCGGACTTTTCTCCCCCCCTGTTTGTTTGTTGGAGTGGTGCCAGGTACTGGTTTCGGAGAACTTGTCTACAACCAGGGATTGATTTAAAAGATGTCTCTTTTCTTTTTCTTCTCTCCCCACAGATCCCATCTCAAATCATTCTGTTACCACCATTCCAACGGGCGGAGGAGGGCCTAAGCTCTCCCTCCGCCTCGTTCCTCCTTCTTTGTTTTTTTTTTTTTTGTTTTTTAATTTTTTTTGCATCAGTATTAATGTTTTTGCATACTTTGCATCTTTTATTCAAAATGTAAACTTTCTTTGTCAGTCTATGGACATGCCCATATATGAAGGAGAGATGGGTGGGTCAATAAGGGATATCAAATGAAGTGATAGGGGCCACAGTGGGGAATTAGTGGTGCACATCAATTGCCAAGAGAATGTGCCACACGAAACGATGTAAGGGGTTAGTCTTTTTTTAAAAGAAAGTTATTACAATGTATTTTGTGAGGCAGATGTTCTATAAGGTTTACAACACTACAAGTCTTGATTAAGAAGGAAAGGAAAAAAAATCAATACCCAGATAAAGAGATCATAGTCTTAGGAATTCATTTAAACCATAGGAACTTTTCACTTATCTCATGTTAGCTGTATCAGTCAGTGATTAAGTAGAAATACAAGTTGTATAGGCTTTATTGTTTATTGCTGGTTTATGACCTTAATAAAGTGTAATTATGTATTACCAGCAGGGTGTTTTTAACTGTGACTATTGTATAAAAACAAATCTTGATATCCAGAAGCACATGAAGTTTGCAACTCTTTCCACCCTGCCCATTTTTGTAAAACTGCAGTCATCTTGGACCTTTTAAACACAAATTTTAAACTCAACCAAGCTGTGATAAGTGGAATGGTTACTGTTTATACTGTGGTATGTTTTTAATTACAGCAGACGATGCTTTCTTTTCCAGTTGTCTTTGAAAATAAAGGAAAACTCTTCAGATGCAATGTTTTTTTTGTGTAGCATCTTGTCTATCATGTTTTTGTAAATACTGGAGAAGCTTTGACCAATTTGACTTAGAGATGGAATGTAACTTTGCTTACAAAAATTGCTATTAAACTCCTGCTTAAGGTGTTCTAATTTTCTGTGAGCACACTAAAAGCGAAAAATAAATGTGAATAAAATGTATAATTTGGTTGTGTTTCTTTTATGGATACTCTGGTAGCTTAAATGGACTAGCCAGTACTGCCTAAATTTGTGTAGAGATTGATGTGTGCTGTTAGCAGTAAACTTTGAAAACTACCTTCCTAAATCCTGGGATGTGTAATGCTGTGCACCTTTTAGAGAAATTCTGAGCTGTCCACCAAGTAAAGTATAGGGTTTTCTGGCTTTAAAAAGAAGACTGGAAGGCAGCTTGAGAATTCTTCTTGTGTATTCTGTTGTCCAGGCTCCATCTTGGTTTAAGACCAGATGTATCCAGCACGTTAGATTCATGCATCTTGAGGAAAGTAAAGATTTCATTTGAATTGCTTTGGGTGGGACACTAAATTTTTTTTATGCCAAGTTGCCTAAAAATTAAGCCCTTGGACAGATGTCCCATTTATGTCTTTGTATGCCACCCCAATTTAGGTACCTAGATGACTAGCTTGAAGACTGTAGCCCAGAGGGAGAAAGGGGGTACTAACACTGCCATTCTGTTCAAAGTAGTTAAAAGCAATATTTGCTTTTTTTTTTTTTTCCTCAAGTGCTACTCCCAGCTGCAGGTGAGTTACAAAACAGATTTCAAAATTTGTCTATAAAAATAAATCACTTGGTGCTTGCCTTTAATTGTTAGGTTTTTTGGCTAATTTCCAACATATTGCTCAGGGCATATTATGCCTTAATAAAACAGTAGGTTCATGTGAGAAAAGCAGTAGTGGTATTTGGAGGGTGGAAATTGATTCAAGAAAGTGTTGCTTCTAAGTTTATAGGAGAAAGTTTAGTGTTACACTTATTTGCTTCCACCTAAATTTTCAGCAGAAATTCTTTGGAAGCAATTATGATTCATTTTATGAGAAAATGGCACGTTAGCACCTTGTTCCCTAAAGAACAAAGCCTAAACTGAATGAAGTATAGTAGATTTCCTGCTGAATGCATACTTTTTTTATTATTTTATTTTTTCTTTAATTCAGCTGTCTACCATTTTAACTTTTGGCTTGTATGTACTCTAGTTGCCCTGGTATTTCTCTATAGCTTTAGAAATGTATTGAAACTATGCTATAATTGCTGAGGGACAAAAATAAATGGATGTAAAACAAGATCCTCCACACCAGTGTCATTCTTGGAGTACATGTGTTTGAAGTCTAGTGCATAACTGCTTTGCAAAGGGGTTTTTATAACATGGCTGTAAAAACCTGTTCTGAGACGCATGATGTCTTGGCATAGAGTCAATGTCTCTTTTTAATAAATATATATATATTTAAATCCAAGGATTCTTAAAGAGAAGTCTGAATTTCTTTTTTTTTTTTGTCAAACTGTATGTGTACGTATGAAGAAAATAATCATTACAAAAGTTCTTTTCCATTTTTTCTCAACCTGCTCTACTAAAACTTTTGTGTTCCTTCCTCACTTAGTTGGTATTGTTTTCTGCAGTGCATCCAGTTCTTGGTGGTTCAGAATTACTTCTACCACAGCAGCCAGGCTCCTTGACTAGGACTTTGTAATTCCATAGCTTGGCTGGACTAAATCTCTTTCAAAAAGTCTAATATGCGTAGAGTTTCAAAAATATGTCCTAAGAAGATCAGTTATGTGGTCTGTTATTCTGGTCACAGCTGTCCAGTGTATACTTGAATGCAATTCAAATGATACCAATTTTCAACCATGTAATTTAAGAAGATAGGAATCAGATTGGGATTGGAATAGTGAAAATGGAAGAGTTTTAATTTGCTTCCTCTTTCAAAAGAATTTGATTACAGAATATGTTCTCTGTCTCCGAAGGACTGGATGTTAGCACTCGTGTAATTGTAGAACATCCTTATTTGTGTACAAGGGTAGGTGTTAATGACTGGTGAGATGGTTAATCTTACCAACACAGATTTTTGCCTTTTTTATTGTATCAGTTATTGTTATGCTTCAATAAAAATGCTAATCATAACAAGCATTGTAATTTCACCAAATTCTCTCAGAATTCAAATCGATGTGACTTTAAAATGTGTAATTTCAAGCTGATTTTCCTATCCTGTATTGTGTTTGGGGCTTTTTTTTGTTTTGTTTTGTTTCAAGCAGAATGTTATAATTTCAGTGAATAAGATAACCTTTGGGGGGCTGGACCAATGTCTTTTTTTAGGTAAAACTTACTCTGAAGTCCATTTTTCCCTGAATAGGTGCTCTAGTGATTTACTCCTTTTATGTTTCTTTACTTAGGCAGAGCCAAGGCCTCGTTGAAGGTCAAAACTTGGTTGTACGAAAGTCCTTTCAAATTTTGTGCCCATCTCAGTAATATCTAAACCGAATTTCAGTCACTCCAAATCACAGTGTCTGACCTCAAGTACTTGAGTTCTGTATCTGCTCCAGATAATTAATGTGAAATTGTAGAAACTTTGCCTTCAGGCAAGGAAAGATGGTGGGGAAAAAAAAAAACACCACCAACAACAAAACCAAAAAACACATGCAAGTTGGCTGAGGGAAATAGTGTAGGCTTTGCCTTCTGTTGGAGTGTATTCACCTTCCTGCTTGGGTACACAACTGCTCTATGAGAGTCAAATGTCCATATATCAACTTCTGACATACCTAAAGACTCCTCTGGGTTGTATTTGATGCAAATGTTGCATGTACAATTAGCTTACCCCTTCATGGTTTGAGGAAGAATGTTTTCAGTGTTTTAAGAACATTTTTTTGTCATCTAATACTGTTCAAAACAGCTAACTCTTGAACTTCACTTACAGAAGATTAGATAAAGGTCAAAGGTTTTCATCTGTTTTGTTTGTTTGTTTGTTTTCTATCTTGTGAGTCCTTTTATATTGCTTTTTAAAACAAAATCTAGAATAATACACATTCTAATCTGAGACTGTAATACCAGTTAACCCTTTCCTGCAAAATTAACCCTGTGAATTCAATAGAACTATTTGTACAGTGAAAGAGTAGTAAAAGGTCATCATTTATGATACCTGACTTGTTTCAGTGTTCATTTGTTATATTTCAAGAGACTGAGGTAAGTTGTATTTTACATGCTGATGTAACTTAGTTGACAGCAGTCTGTTTCTAGCTTATGACAACCTTTTCCACCATGCTCAAGTCACTAGGACAGAATAAAATGGGTATTTTTGTTTCTGAAGCATGCAGCAAGTGAAAATAATATATTGTGTTTATGACACTGTAGATAGTAAGGTTAATTTTTCCTCTTTATGATTCAGAGAACCTTAGCTAATTGATGATGAATGGGAACTAGTGCAACTGCTGAATCCAACAAGTCCAACAGGGCAGAGAAGTCAGGCTGGACAGCCTAGCGTTAGAATAAAAGAACTTAAGAAGTGGTACTACAATAAAGTACATGCTTACTAGATGTCTCTGAATTACCTTGTCCTTGGGAACACTAGCGTGGTGGTATGCTTTTAAGGCCCATTGCTTGTTTGAAGATCTGGAAGTGTAGAAGTGAAGGCATAGCAGTGTGTTTCATGACACATTTGCAGAGACAAGTGGTGAAATGAGATTGTTCTCAGGTGGGAACGCTGCATACTGGGAAGACCGGAGGAGTATGAACAATAAGATCAAAATGCTGGTGACAGCTCAGCAGATGAGAGACCAAAGCGTTGCCCAGCAAGTAAAATACAGAGTCAAGAATGTGTAGGTTTGGACTGTGTTGTTGGGTACTGCACACACTTTCTATAGAGATGCAAGAGACTTAGCTTTAGAAGGTGTTTATTTTAGTATATGGTTAATGTTATCTGACAGAAGTGATGTAAGACATCAGTTAATGTTCTCAAAATGTTTTGAAATCTTAAGGAGGGTCATAAGTACTATTTCTATATCTTCATCCCAAGTCTTTGTTATAGGATAATATGTCTGTCCAGAACAGGACTACGATGATAACAGATGAAACAGGACATGCTACATACAATTAGAAGGACCCGAACAAGGCACATGGAATATCCTCTCTCAAAGCTATGATGAATTTAGATAAAAGGGCAAATTCATTATTCAATTAAAACAGCCTCTTTTTTTTTTTTTTTTTTTTTGGCCTGACACAAGACGTGTAAACCCAGCACAATTTTCCTAGGAGAAAACTAAAGAGCAAAGCTGGACTGTTAAAGAGCCTAGCACAATTCTAATTGCAAAATAGCAGGATAGAAAAACATTGCTAATGTAGTATACATTGTTATCATCAATTAGGTAAATGCTCCAGGACTTTAGATTCTTATTTTAATTCTTGTGGCTGTGTATGTCATAACCTGCTTGAGGAGAGAGCTAGAAAGGAATTATTTTGAGCCAATCAATGCTACCTTCTAAGGTTCTCTCCAGCATCACAACTGATATTGTTGGCAATAAAATCTTTGATAGTCGCTCTTAGCAGAGACCACTGTGACTAAAGATTTATTTTTAGGCACAACACAAACAGAAGTCATGCAAACCAGACTGTCTCCCGAAGTTCACAGCTTTGTTTGTATAAGAGAGAGAGAGAAAATAAAATACCTATGAATATGTTGATTAGAGAAATTGTAATGGCTGAGTAGCTGTAATAGCTACAAGTGGCTTGCTAGCCTACATTGGTTGAATTATCTCTCTGAAACTGGGTATGTGGACCCACCTGAATATTTTAAATTAATTTGATAGCACAAAGCCATGCTTATGAGCGTGACCTACAGCACGAAGTAAGCAAAATCCATTGTGGAACTGTTGCTAATAGAGTCTGTATTGGGAAAGAATTGTCCTGGACACAGTAAGTAAAGACCTGCACAGTCAGGGCCTTTAGAAAAAGAGAAAGAGAAGGGGGGGGGGGGCGGGAGAGACAATTTCAAAACAGCTTATGAACTAGAGGAAAAAACTGTCTTTTTCTTTTTTTTTTCTTTTTTTAACTCTCTAGAGCAAGGTTGTCATAGGCATAAAGTGCCACACCTTCTGTCTTTAAAAAATAAAACTTAATTACAAGAGACAGTGTCTCCTCTGGAAGGCAAAGCCAAGCCCCTTTGGAAAACCACCGAGGAAACAGAATCCAGAATTGATTAAGGTAACATTTTTGAAGAATGAAACCTTAGACCAGTCACAAGCTGTACACAGCAAGAGCCTGCTAAAGCAAGTTTACTAGACACAGTCCCTCTGAGGAAACTGGTCAGCAAATATTTTCCATCTCAATAATCCAACAAAATGACAGAAATCATGGGATCATACTCAGAATACATGAATAAACATATTCCCTCCCCCTCACAAAAGTTCTATTTTTTACATATGTATTTAGTTCCTAATAAATATCCAGGAAGAAAACTTAAAAATGTGAATACTTTCAAAGTTCCTTCAAAGCTATTTCCATGGATGTTTTTTACATAAGTGTATTTGAATTCAGTTATAATGTTTTATTCTGCTGTTTCATACCTAACTTTATGATAAAATGCTCACATGGACAGGCAATCTCATATGTGTACTAAATTATGTATGGCATTTTCAGAAGTGCTCATTTTGGCCTAATTCTTCTCTCATTGAGATCCATGAGAGTGAAGTTAACTAATGCAAAACACTTCTAGAATTCCTCCATAAATATTTCTAAAGATAAGAGAAATATATTTGATTCCTCCAGACAGTATCCACCTGCATTCCGTGAGAAATGGAATGTGTGTTGATAAACCATCTCAAATAACCACCTTTGCTATAAACTTTCCTGAAGAAAATAGAAATTATACATGTTCTCCCCCCCCCCCCCAGTAAAACAATGAATATGGGGTGGGGGGTGTATAATAAATGAGCAAGAAACTGACTGTGTTTTTGTAAATTAAAGGACTGAAAACGCACATGACCAAACTGACAGGAGCAGTTTCACATGATGCTGTTGCAAGCTAAGAAAATGAAATGCCACTGGAAACTCATCCACGTTACTACAAATGTGAGAGCTTACACCAAGGATGCTCATCAGGCCCAGCTCCTCCCCTTCCACCACCACATGAAGTGTACTTAACACTCAACAAATCTATACATAGAAGAAGGGAAATGTATTTAAAAGCTCATGTGGATAAATTGTCTACCAAAAAAGTTTGCTATTTTCTGTGTAAAAATGTTAGCTTTTAGTAATCACTGATATTCACTGAATTTGTCCAAGATGATAGTAACATTTTTTTCTTTTTTTGCCTGTGTGTTGCCTTCAGAGAAAGTTACCATGTTACCATTTCAAGATCATGTTATTATGAGTAGGGCAGAAGGGGAGAGAGAAAAAGAAAATATCTTTCCAGTGATATTAGAATAGGACCGTCAACTTCAATAAACTGAAAAGAGGGATTCAAATCCAACTGTTTTGTGTTTAAACCCCAATGCAAATCTGATCTAATCTAAAGAGGCTTTAGGGCTTTGACTTGCATCTTGTTGTAGTTATTGCATAAATGCTATGATAGCCATTAGTTTAATAATCTGCGAATGTATATAGATGGAGGAAAAATAATTCTTGTGAAGTTTGTCTCCTCCTAAATGCTTTATAATAGATATACCTATGTAATTACATGGAGAAATCACTGGAAACATTCTGCATGGCTTTATACTTCAGAGTCAGAATATGGAAGTGTATATTGTTCCTGAGGATTTTAGGAGAAATAATGCACTATTTATCTTTTGTGACAAAGATAAAATGAAGAACATTGGTTGTGTAACTCTTCAGGAAAGTTCAAGTGACAAACACTGTCAGGGGCACTGAACACAAGATGTTCCCAGTAGCATTTAGGTGAAGAAACATAACATATAGGAAACACTCCATTTGTTAGTGAGACTCAACATTTTTAAATTTTCTGTGATCTTACTGCAGTATTCATTTTGCATGAATCTGCTATGTTAAAGGCAATCTAATATCAAATGGCAGTAAAGTGTCCAATTCAGAAAGAATTCAGAAAGAAGAGGGTGGTAGGGGAACTGTTCTGAACAGCAGCACAAATGAAAAGGTTGATTTCCCAGGTTATTTGACTAATGTGTTCATTCCCATAAGAACTATTATTAGGAAATATTTATACTGTGATACCGGCTCAAAGGGCCCAAATTAAATACAAGCTTTGCTTGTGCCAGACACTGTATAAACATACAAGAGGGACAGTCTCTGCTCTGAAAAGGCATCCAGGCTAAATGCAGAAAGGTTAGGCTGTTTCACTTCCTACCATTGTTAAATGCACATTTCTATTTGTCTTGGTCAAGATTTTGAAGGGGGAGGGAATTAATTACCAACTTCCTTTTTTTTTTTTTTTTTTTTAATATCTGTGTTACTTGTGAGTTTCTTTTCTCACTTCATGATCTTTGTCTTCATAGTTCAGCTGTGATCCCAAAAGACTGCCATCCATGTATGAATGGCTAGGACATTTTCATACGTCTATATACATAATGATGGGCATTTTAAGAAATAAGAAGGGTTAAGTTAGAAGTGGCTCTTGAGTGAAAAAGAAAAAACAAAAACAAAACAAAACCAAAAAAAATACCCCAAAGCCCAAAACCTTAAAATGAAGCTAGAACCAGGTTATTGATGGCTCTCTAGCGACACTTTGAGGCCATTTCCATGTATTGAACCTAAAATACATTCCACTCCTTAGAGTGGCTGTTTCACCCACTGACAGGAATTCCTACTATGAGAGTAGCTTCTTTTTTGGGGGAGAAGGGAGATACCTAATTTAGAGAGAATATTTGCATATAGATATATGATTTCTCCTTTTTTGCTGACTAGTGGTGTTCAACCTTTGTCAAAATATCTTCTTTATTAAATATTGCTATATTAAAATATATACCTTGAAAATGAAGACTCTCTGTGGATTTTCCTTTCTATTAGGAAGGTGCTTTACTCACCTAATTTAATTTATGATTAAACATGAATATTAATGATGAGTTTTCTCAGTCCAAAGTATATCTAAAAACTACAGATATGAGAAGAAAAAACTGTTTGTATTCCAACTGACTTACTGTAGAAAAACAAGAGAATGGAATAGCTGGGCAATTGGCTCAGACCCATGATCTGAAACACTGTATTGCTCATGAACTCACAGCCTGATGAACTGAAATGTGTGTGTATACTGTGCATTAAATAGAAGGAAAAACACATCCATTAGAGCTTTTTCATATTTGCTTTCCACATGGCACTGAAATAAAATGGCCCCACTGGTTTGCAAAATTAATTGAATTCACTATCAATTCTAGTACACTGTACAAAATTTATCAGAGGTACTTTATGCACAAATGACAAGTTTTAAAAACTTCTCCAACTGTTCTCTAACATAGGCAGGAATGGTAGTGTGGGGATAGCGTGATGACATTTTCACCATCATGTTGCATAAATCAGCCAAAGTGGTAAAAATGCTTGTGGTTTGGCTATATTTATACTCTCTGTATTGCAAGCAGCATGGGAGAGCTATGGGAGGGGATTTCCCTAAAATTGTTATAGCCAGTGTAACCACTGAGACATCTACCATGCATTGCTACCAAGTGTGTTGAACTTGGAAAACTATCTACAACAGGCCAAGAGAGGGAAAGAACAAGCTAAAAGAATACTTTTTTAAAAAAAGTAGTCAAATGATTTCATAGAGCATACTTAAGAAATTAGCCAAAAAATTTCTGAGTCATTAGTGAGAGCTTTTGACAACAGAAAGAAAAAGGATGGTGCAGAGAACTGGAGAAAGACAAATATAGTACCAATTTGAGGTATAGTTTCACAAAAGAACTGGAAAGAAAAAGATGGACGAGTGATAAAACTGACTGAAGAAAAAAAAAAAGGAGAAAGGGAAGAACTGGCAGAAGAAAAGTCAGACACGGATGTGATGTGGAACCACAACATTACAAAGAAAAGACTAGGGAAATTACAGACAAAGCAGCTGACTTTGATAACTGAAAGGACACTCAAGCAAAAGCTCTATAAATTAAATTAATAAGAAATAGTCAAGTCAATGTAATTGCATCCTCTGACTTGATATCTGGCATAGTAATTAAGTGGGAATCAGGAGCTGTGGTAGATCTTGACTCCACTAACAATTTTAGTGCTGCTCCACACACCATTCTCATGAACATGGCTAGGAAAATGAGGACCTAGGAAAATAGACCCTGAACAAAGCCATCTGGAAAAAAAAAAATAATAATAACCCCAGGGTGTAGCGATCAATGATTTGCTGCTATATTGGGAGGACATTTCAAGTAAGGCTCCAAAAGGGTCACTCCTGTTTTTGGATCTCTGATGAAACTGGAAGTGCACATAAGAAGGAACTCAGGATACTATTGAACTTCAAATGGTAATAAGCTGGAGAAATGATCCCAAATCAAACAGAAGAAATTCAGCAAAGGAGTGTGCTTCAGGAAAGAGGTGAAACAGAAAATGCAGACTACCCAGGCACCAGGAAAAGAGCCTGGGCTCAGGGTGGATCACAGCAATTACAAGTTAACCATTAGTCTTGTTCTCAAGGCTCAGAGGCAAGGGCTCAACAGTGTCATTTTGAGCACATCATTTTAAGAGAAATGCACTTTAAGAACAAGATCAGGCAGTTGGAAATTCCACAAGAGGGCAACACACAGGCTTTCCAAAGAAAGAATTTGGTTTATTTGCTCTAAATAAGAAAAGATTTGGAGAGCTAGAAATGGAATTTTCATTTTTCAACATGTAAAATGTTATAATAAAGAGAAATCAGTTGTTCTCCATGTCAGCTGGAATCAGGACCAAAATAATTAGTATAATTTATAAGAAAGAGGGTATAGCTTAAGTTTTAGGAAAAGATTTCTAACTACAAAAATAATTCAATGGTGAAACATTACACAACAGGAAGTTTGTGGAAAACCTCCTTTTCTTTGGAGGTTTGAGGTTAGAAGAGATAATCCAATAAGGACAGTCTGTTTTTATCCTACCTTAATACAGGTGGTGGACAAAAGTATAGGTCAAGATCCTTTCCTTACCTATATAATTTGCTTTAGAATTTTAATTCAATGTAGTGCTTTTCAAAAGGTCTTGAAAGAACAGGAAAAACTTTGTCTTGTGTTTCAGTAAAAGTTAAGTTGGTGTATAGGAAAGGGAGGGTACAATAACAGTTGTCCAGAATTTACCTCATGAGATACACATGTATAAACATTCAACCAAATAAAAATACACATGCAGTAACAGAGCCACATATTATTCTTAATATGGTTATCAGTAAGGATTCTAAGCAGAGATAGATTTTGGAAGTAAATTATTTGCTTTTAATGTTTATCTTACCAAATAATAATATAATATTCCAGCATTATGTTCACTATTCAGTCCAAGAGATGGGACCTGTTGAGTTAGGTATTTTGCACATACAGCAAAAATCAGAGCCCTGTCAAAATCTATAACCTGTATATCAAAAAAGATGCAAGCAAAAGGGCACTTAAGTATGGCCACTCATGTTTCACAAGACAGAACTGGGGTTCCAGTATGAGTGCCCCAGTCCTTTACCATTTGGCATCAAATTCCTTGAATTAAAAGTATGTGGTCACCAAAGGTGCAAAGACTATCTGCTAAATTTAGCTATCCACATATCTACATAACACAGCTACAAATATACCTATGTGTTATAATCTATAATAGATCTGCAGTAATTGTGTTATGTGCCTGAATATTGTTGTAGAGTACAACTGTACACAACTTCAAGCATGTCTGTAACATGTTGACCAATAGTAGAGATTAATCAGATGAGAACTTTGTTAGGCAAAGAGAAAAAGAAATCATTATTCTTCACTGAATTATCCGTTTTGGATTGATGTCCACTGACTAAAAACAATTACACCTTTTCATAGTCTATAATCATTTATATATATGTCTACAAATGAAAGCAGTGATGATCTTGTTCACCTCACTGCATTGACCTCATTTGAACAGGTCTTGGATTTCAGGGAACATTACATTAAGTGCTTCATCACAATCTCAGTCTTTATGTCTACCTAGGACACTGCTGTCAATTTGAGCACTTCAGAACAAACATTTTTTTTCTCTCTCTTTCTTTTTAAAATATCAAAATTCCTAATTTATCCACCAAAACAACCTGACTAGATGCATGAATGTGACTTTCAGATTTTTATTATAAGCCCAGTTTTCCCTTAAAACAGTGAAATGCAAACGAAGTACAAAGCCAAGGTTCAGAAACTGTCAAAATTATAGTTGTGCATGAAAACTTAATTTGGTTCCTTTTTACAAACTCATTTTTCATGGAAGCTTTAATAATGTGATCATAAACATGACAAGTTTTTTGTAGGGTGCCTGCCTTATTCAGCACACAGGTTTTAGTAGTGCCTACCCCTCATATGTCTATAACCACCCAAGAGACGGTTATGCAGTAGATCAGCAAATAAATCAGCAATACAGTGTTTCTCAAAACAGAGCAGAATGAGGTCGATGTCGCTTGCATCTTACATCTCTATTATTTAGGCAGCAAATATAGTAGTAATTAAGCAGGGGACTAGAAAAATAGAAGCGGCAGTTACGTGTTTAAAGCTTTGAACCGGAGTCCATGAGAAATGCATTCTGTCATTGTCTCTGCCACCGGTTTACACTAAAAACTTGGGCAGATGATTAGTCCAATATTTTAGAATCATTTGGGGTTTTTTTTCAGATTGTCTGAATATTTACTGCTGTAGTCTAACAAAACTGGAACAGCAAGCCTTTGGTATTTAAGGTTTTCTACACAAAAATGAGGAATGCAGAAGTAGTGGACAATTTGGAAGTTTTGTTTTTAATTGCTCTGTGCTGTAGTTCCCTATATATAAGGGGGAATAATAATACTTCCTGACTTCATATGAGCTAAGGGGCTTTGCCTCAGTTCCAAAAGTCTGGCCCTGCAACAGATATCACACCTATGAATTTGATGCCTTGACTCCCTGTATAATGTCTGGAGGAAATTAGCTACCCGGGAAAGACATTTTCAATGGCCTGCTACAAGCTTCCCAGTTTAGCCAGTAGGAAACACTGAAAATAGGAGAAAGGAAGGATGCAGAAGACTCTCTACATATGTTTTTATCTACTGATTTTTACAGTAGATGAGAGAGTGCTCATGGGAGTTGCTGGTGCACTCACACTTCTGGCAGTGGAGATCCGATTCCCCATTGCTGCAGAAAAGTCCTCACTCACAAGCTGCTCGTTCTTGTAGGAGGGAAGGAGTAGGAAGGGGAGCGGTTAACATCTCTCTTGCCGAGGCCATTCCAAATAATTAGATACTTAGTGGCCAAGAGAATTAAGGTCTTAAGTCTTACTTTTTTTCTGGATTTGAGTACTTGAGTTTAAAAGCTTATTCCTTCTCTAAACATGGGCTTTTGCTAAAACAGGTTGTAAGCTTTATAAGGATATAAAGAAGGTGTGAAGTCTTAGCACCATTGTAGCAACCTCAGCATTCATGGTTTTCTGACTTTTAAGTGGGTATCCTTCAGCCTAACATATTCCTTCTAGTTTTTTTGTGTACCATTTCTCTGTTTGAGATTGAAAAAAGGCAAAAAACAGTCTCTGGCTTCACATGCATACAAAATTATGCTGTTGTACAATTTAACTAGTCTTCAAGTCTGATGCTTAAACTAGTGTGAACTGGGAGAGATCTGACAGGACATGCTACGCTTTTTCATCCCCCATATATTGAAGCAATGACAAACACTCTGGCTTTCTTAAGTCAATTGGCCTTAACAGCTGGAGCTCTTGACAAATGTATCCATAACTGAGATGTCATTAAAGATATTCTTAGTAAATGCATCCCTGGCAAACTCATTTTAAACAAGGGTTTAAAGCTGAATTAAGAAAAGAGGAGAGGGGAAAATGAAAGAGGTCTACATAGTATGCACAAAAATGACAAGTTGATTTAAAACTACTTAACTAATTTTTTTCAGCCCGAGAGTGTTTTCTTGAAGAGGCTATATCGTAAGCCAACATAAAGATTCCTGGCTTGCCATGTTTGATGATTTCAATAAGAACATATGGAAGATATATATTTTTTCATATTCATTTAGTTGAAGCTATTTTGCTCAAACTTTTCTGACATAATCCAAGAGTAAAACCAATTATAGAAATCCTCAGTACCAGAAGAGTGTAAGAGATTGATGAGAGGTGCTAAGTTGAAGCTAAAATGAAAGTTGTCACTGAACTGTACCTACAACAGTCATTAGAATGGATTTTTAATAACTCTGCAGCCTTCTTGGGTGCTCAGAAAAACCCTCCAACTTTGTTCAAAAAAAAAAAAAACCCTCCAAATCCTCTCTGGCCATCAGGAAGATTTTCAAGGGCAGTCTCTCTGAGCTGCTTGCTAGAATTTAAGATGCTTCCCCAGGCTTTTAAAGAAATATCACTCTTACAGTGTATACAAATAATGTCTTGCAGGAGATGAATATTGACAGAGAGCACAAATGAACTTCAGCTGCAACTGAAAACAAATATTAAGCATGGCTGTAAACATTTTGGTGGACGATGGTAATGGTATTTCTAAATTGTAATTAGTGAAAATAGAAATTGGTAAAGGCATTTTTTCTTCCCTGTTTAAATCATGGTCTTAGGTAATACTACATTCTCTTCATCATTTGTACACAACAAAGGCCTTATTTTAATTTGCTCTATATACTGTATCACCAAGTTGGTGATTTTACCAAATGATTGATACAGTCACTCAATACAAATGAGCGTGAGAACAAAGCTATATCTATATAAAGCAAATTTTTTGCAGTATAAGTTATTCTCCTCCCTATAGAAGAATGAACAACCCAGCCAGAAGCATTTTTACATCAGTCCAAGCTCTTTCAGGCAGGGGTGAACCATGAAGCAAATGCGTGGGGTTTTCTACTGCCAAGTACACCAGCATAGCTCAAGTGGTGTAAGTGTGAAGACAATGCTTTAGGCAGAGCCCACATAAACTACTGCTCCTTGAGTCCATGGGAATGATGGAGAGCACCTGGGCTCCACCATGGCTGGATGTGATGGTGCCCCAAATCCAATATTTTCTATAGGAGCATCTACGATGACCAGAAGTGGCAAGGCTTCAGCTTCCCTGGAGGGGATTTCTTTTGGCCACAGCCCTGGCTACGAGCTGCAGCTTGAGCTTCCTCCAGCTGCAAACCAGATCATACAGACTCAGGTCATGACTGCGCCTGGTTTCTGCACAGAAATGCCTCCTTGGGGATGCTGAGCATTGCCAGCAGTGTAATGCAGCCTGGCTCCCTGCGCTTGGGGAGCAAAGCTAGCTGGCTTATAGCCACCTCTTTCACAGAAACCCAGTGGGGGACTAAGGGTTCTCTGTACAGGAACATAATTCTCTTTGGCTTGGTTGTAATTTGATCTAAAACTGTCAAGAGTGAACGCTGCCCCTGCTTACTAAGATGCATAAAACAGCGTGTACAAGAATGTCCCATGTTAAGGAACACCCATTGTTTAATAGTATTAAAGAATGGAATGAATCATGATATTTATACAGACAGCATTTCACTAAACCCCTTGCACAAAACTATTTTTTGTTCAGGCCTCAACCACTAATTGATTTTTTCTTGCTGTGCTTTATTCAGGCTTTGCAATAATAGTCTGAAATAAATGGCAAGACTTTAGTTTTGCCCTTTGTCAAAGACTGAATTCTGCATGCTAGCTTCATGGAAAACATTTAATTGACTTCAGTGCCAGTATTTAGAGCCCCTGCATGCAACAGGAGCAAGAACTAATTCTGACGTACAACACTATGGTGTGGTAAATGCTGACTTAAATATGTCTAATGATATAACTAATGGCCAGACTGGTTACTTTTCATTATCTTGTTCAGCTAAGCAAACACATTTCAAGGTTCCAAGGGAGTCCATCAATGTCCGGAAAAGTTGATTTATCAGTAAGAGACAGCCAAAGCTGTTCTGTATTCCTTTCAGACAAATAATCCTTCCTACAACTAAACAAATGTATGAACTACTATCTGAAAGAAATGTACTGTTTGTGCAATGAAAAACACGTCAGGCATAAGATCTTCTACTGTTTTTTTTTTTCCTCATTTACTCCTTCAAGTTTTCTCTGTTGTCAACAATTTGAAATCTTATAAAAAACATCAGACTATAAATGATCCAGAAAACTTCATTAAGACTTCTAATTTTCACCAAACTGACCATACAAATTGTCTAGTATGGAAGTGAAACACCTACAATGGAAACATCACATCATTCTATTTGTACAAATTCACAAGCATCAGCAGAAACTGATTTTAGTTCCCTTTTAACTGAAAACATTCATTTCTTCTCTAAAATATACATTCTCCTGTTTAAAAACTCAGTGAACCATCTTTTGTGGTCAGTTACAATTATTCAAACCAACAGATAAATGCGTATGTAACAGCAGACTTTGCCCCAGTGTTGCATGTCAGCTGCTTATATGGTAAAAGCTGACTATATCTCCTTGAGATGTTTCCATTTTGATTTTCAAGAATCACCAAGCACCATCAGTTTGAAAAACAAAACACTTCTGACATATTTCAAGTAGGCAATCCATTAAATGAGAATTTTCAAAATCACAGGTCATTTTTTGAAGTGTAGGTCGCAAAGTTTAATTGTCCACTACAAGAACTGGGCAAATCAAGCTCTTACAATAAAAAAGAAAAAAAAATGCAGCTGCTGAGCTCAAAGAAGATATACTATTCACATATTTTTTATTGCACAGTAGTAAAATATAGTGTGCAGTGATTTTAAACAAATATAACTCTCTGACCATTTTTGAAATAGTCATTTTCTCAGCATTACAAAATGATTTAAGTAATGTTCATCTGAGCTATTATGATATTTCTCTGGATCATAAGACCTGTAATAATCACCCTTCTCAAGAAAAGTAATTTATTTTATAAGGATTTTAGAACTGACATACACAGCACAACAAAAGGAATTTATATGAAATTTTGAAGACTCTGTGAGGGAGAGAAAAAATATAGTCAGCAAACTATCAGGTTACCAGTCCCTTTAGCGTAGTAACATTAGTCTCACTCTCTCAGTTGGGTCTACCCAGTGACGGATCTTTCCTTACAAGTTCACAGAGCACCTTCAGACGGCCAAAAGAAAGTCCTCACTGTGTGAAATTTGGATCATCTCAGACAGGACATCTATCCCACAACTCATTATGGTATCCTTTAGGAAGACTTTACCCCTTTACACTTGTTTTGTGGCTCTGCTCTCTGCCCATTGCACAACCCCATGACACACTTCGCAGCCTAAACCCATTTTTTTAGCATCAACAGTGATCTCATTAGGCTTAAAAGAAATAAGGGGGATCCAGAAGCTCCACTGAAGGCTGCCAAAAGGGAGAGGGAAGAACTTTGCAATGCTAAGTGTCTGACCATTCTCAGGTGCTACAACACACTGTTCAGTGGCAGCCACACGCTGTGGGGAAACGCTCTCTAATACACCAAGAACAGGGCAGAGCTCCCAGGGCATGCTGCCAGCTGGCCTTTGGGGCTGGGGCACTCATTTGCACGTGCTTCTGGGACCACCCTGTCCTCCAGAAGTGAGGTGATCAACCCTGGGCTGATAACTTCAGACCGTAAAGGTTCTGCATGGCCCTGTGCTGAAAGTGAGCTCCAGCCCTGTAGAACATATCACTCGTTTCTGGCCCGTTATCCCACGTGAAGGACAGGAGCTATAGTCTTCTTAAAACTGATTGTGCCTAACTCCCAAAGCTCTGTGTAGCTTGACAATGTCAGTAGCATCTTATCAGGATGTCTGAGTTGAGAGATGCACTCTCATTCAGCAAGACTGCATGCTGTGCTTCAGTGTCTCTCTGATCACCATGGGCAGTTCCCACACGGTAATGCACACCAGCCACATGCTTGCATCCCACATTAATGTGTTTCAAATAAGCTGATGCTGGGGGGAAAAAAATTGTTTGCCGCCTTCGTGACTTTTTATTATGTGTCTGCAACAGGGAGTGAAGCAGAAGAGAAAAACTTGTGCTGCAGGGAGACAGGCCATCTCCCCATTCCACCACTCAAAAAACAGGTTCCCAAGCATTGTTTAGCAGGATACATAGGACATTTGGCTGTACTCTGAGTTGTTCTTCACATGCCCTTGGAAGTCCCCACCAGACCCTTCTCCCATAACTGACCAGGCTTCTTCAGCCATGGCTCTCGGACATGGGAGAGGGGAGGCCTAGATGGGGAGATGTGTGGAAAAGAAGGTATTAGAACTGAAAATCAACATAAAGAAGAACGGCTAGCTGTCCCGTACTCCATGCCTCAACGTCTCTTCAAAAAACACCCTTCACTCATGAGTTTTTTGACTTCAGAGCCAAATTCCACTTCCCCATCTCTTATTCCCCCTTTGACCCCTGCCAGGTTTGTGGTCTCCAGGCAGTTTATAAGCAGTGTTTATAGAGGTCACCATGTTCTAGGGATGGGTCTTGAAAGGGTAGTGTCTTCATCATTCATGGGATAAAGGGGAGGGATAGACCTAAGGGCCTTCTCAAACAGCAGTTAGCCCAGAGAAGAAACACTGTGAAGTGCAAAAATATTCTATTGTTGTCAAGTGCAAATAAATTTTATTGGCCTCACACAGAGAGGCTGCTGGCAAGAAGTAAGCTCTGAAAGCCAGTCCATACTTGATAGCCTTCCAGGGACTCTCTACCCCACTGGGAGACTAAAAGAAGAGAAAAATGTACATACAAGCCAGGCTTTCTAACTAGGCTCAGCCTGCATTGCAATGTTCATAACCAGAAAATATTTTCAGATAGGCCACCCATGTTTTTGGGGCCATTGGTTACCCTCAGAGTCCTTTCAGATTAAATGCATGTAGAGGTCCTTCTAAAACTCTGGCATGATTTGGGTTATTCTGAGAAAAACAAACGTAAATACAGGCTATCTTCTGGCCTGCCCCATAAAAACACCTGAAGAACAGAAATGCTCCCATCGTTCTAAGGACCATATGTCCTTAGAGACAGAGTAAACAAAAGCAAGTGCCAATAGCCTTTTCTACTCTTCAGTTCTGAGGCTCAAACCCAGACAATAGGCTGTCTGTCCATGCACTCGTTAAAAAGCATCTGTTATTACAGCCTATAAAAACAGACACAGCACCCTGCCCCTAGAGATGGAAGCAGCCAAGAACTAAAAAGCCCAGAAAGAGAACTTTACATCCCTCAATGGTCCTATAATGCACCTCTTTTGACCTTCATACCCATGAGCTCCTTTGCTTTCTATGGCTACTGGTTCAACTGCCTTTGGCCAGGGCTGCAAGCTACCAACATTAAGGAAGCTGCAGGCACCTGCAAAGCTAAGGGGAGCCCAGCCTCTGTGGCCACCTGCCAGATGCTTTGAGAACATGTTGAGAGGACAGTGGTCATAGTAGTTCTGCTGGACAAGGAGGGGCCATCCTATAGCTCTCCAATCTCAAAACACCCCAGTTATCAACACTCTCCTTGCTCTTTGTGATCACTACAGACTCATTTCTGCTGAACAAGGTAGCACTCTTCCCACACATCCTATCCTTCTGAGTGGGCTGGAGAGAGTATTTATAGGCCCATATATCATCTACAAGAGCTTGGACTTTCTGGAGGCAACACATAAAGTTCTCTGATGGAAAGACAGCCGGAAAAAGCAAGGTCTGTGCTGCTCCTACCCTCACTCTGTAAGGAGTCATGGTAGACAAACGCAAATGCTGCTGCTGAACAAACGGGTTTGCCTGGGAAGGCTGCTCCCTGTGTGCAGGCCATGAGCACATACAGGTGGCCACATCCACCATGCAATCTGTCTCTCTAGGCTAAGGATATATGGTGGATAAAAATGCCAGCGGGAGATTTGGGAGAAGGCCTAATCTGAAGAGCTCCCTTCCCCCAACTCCTGAACAGCTTGCAATTCAGAATTTCCCTATGGCCTCCTTTAAAGACAGATCCAAACCCACAAATGCTTTGGTCCTGCTGTTGGGAAGAGCTCCCTAAGATCTGTCATGGGAAGAGTTGTCCTGTATGTACACACCATTGTGCATGTTGTAAAGGCATACAGGCTGACAGCCCAAAGGCCTGGCCTGCAGCCCTGGGCTCTGTTGGGGCGAGGACACTCAGGACGGCTGCTGGAGGCACCTCCCGCCAGGACCAGGAGGAGGCAGTGTGACATCCATGGGAGACCTTAAAGATGGGCAGGGGCTACTAGCAGGCGGGTGCAGATTACTGTTGGTCACCTCACTGGTTTGGAGTTAGCATGTCCTTTCTGGGAGGTCCCTGGCTGCAGCTGAATGACAATCAGCTAAGCCAATGTCAGGATGACTACTAGCAGAGACCCCTGTGGTAACAGGAGACCCCAAGTGCAAAACACTGGGGTGATGTCAAGGTAGCTCAGAGGGCAGTGCAAGGACTAGCTAGAGAGGGCAGTGAGGAAATTTGGCCTTGAGGGGCAGTGCAAAGACAGCTTGTCAGTCTCTTCATATTATGTGTCCTAGAAAGGAAAAAAAAAATGAATTCTCTCTTTAGCTGCTGTAATTATTCAGTTCAGAGCAGTCAAACTGTCTACCTGCATAGAGGGGGTATGACAGCTCCCAAAACCAGAAAGCTGCATGCCATTACTTTGAAGAACAGACTCATAATTCATGAGCAGCAAAATCTAAAGGGAGCTATAAAGGTTTTCTTCTCAAAAAATAATAATAAAAAAGAACAGCTACACCCTCAATTATACATGGAGGCTTTGGATTTGTTGCTTTTAGTATTTTCACATGACAAAAGGCATCAGCCAAGCCAGAAAAAAGATGACATGGGCCAGATGTTAGGGTACACGATAGAAGATTTCTGTCATTGTCCAGTATCAAGCTGTCTTGGCCAGCAGCAGCCCTATCCTCTGGTCAGGGAGGGTTCTTTTTGTGCCTTCCCACCACACCCTCACGCAGTGAGTGTGGCACAGACAGATGGGAGCTGCAGCCAGCTACTTCAAAGCATTATAGCAGCAGCCAAATTCATTCAGAACTTGACCCTGCAAGCAGGAGGCCCAAAACAAGGGAGAGCCCCAAAACATCCATTTTTACCTTTCTTCCTAAACTGCTCCATTTTATACAAGTCACATTAGTGGGTCTTTTCCAATTCAGCCTACAGGGGGGAAAAAAAAAATCCAATGATTTTCAATGAGGGAAGACTCCAACAGTTGTCAACGCTCAAAGTTTTTCCCATAAAAATAAAGGGATTGCAATTTTTTTTTCCCCAAAATAGTGTAAAAAAAGTCATCAAGCAGTCACAAAGTCCTCTCTCTGGTTGTTTTCCTTGTAAGGGCAATTAGTTTTTAAAGATGGGAGCAGAAGTGTAACAATTGGAAACATTTTGGTTCAAACTAGTATCTTGTTAGTGTACATCCACAGCATGAGAAACACACAGATTCCTTTCCTTCTTTCCAAAGCTTTTTCCTTTTAATATTTAGCCTCCGTGTTATATTAATGACACTTAATAGGTTTTAAGCTAGACCTTTCTTAATGACCGTGTAGAGGGTCTATAATCTTCATTTCCCTAAGGGAAAAACATACTTGTCAGGGAGCCTTTTCTTGCTTCACCACATGCATCATGTGAAATGTTCCCAATGTTATTTGTCCTCCTCCAAAGTCCCATGTGATCAGGTTCCCGTTTGGTCTCTAAATATTTGTTAGTTTTATTTCCTTCTTCTTCCCAGAACTAGCAAGGATTTGCACGGGGAGAAGGGATGGAGAGTCTTCCCAGCAGCTTGACTCTCTCCTTCCTTTTCTCCAAAGTACCTAATATAACAAAAAATGTCAATAGGTTGGCTTTTATACTGGTTGACAACAGACTATATGCTACAGTTTGCATCAGCCTCACTGATAAGAAATGAAATCAAAGCTAGACTGTGCTGTATTAGTTTTAGTATAACAAATTTGTATTCAAGTAAAAGGAAGGTAGAAAACCTCTGGTTAGCCAGTTCATGCCTGCCAGGTTCAGGAGATGCCAAGCTACAGCATTTCAGAGTTGCAATGCTGCAGGCCACACTTTGGCTCAGATGGAGGAGCATGCTTGTGCCTCATTGCCAAAGGGCTCCACCAGCATCCAGGGCATTTGCCATCTCCTGCACACACATCTGGTGTTGCTGCCCTCTGTCATTCACTCTCCTTCCAGCAGATAATTTAGGAGCTGAGAATCACAAACATAGCAGAACACTCCAAGTTACAGCCAAAGGACTATACGCCCAATTTTGCCTCCCCTCCAACAAGATTTAGTAGTCCTTAGCAATTTTGCCTCCAGATGTCTCTCTCCCCCATTTGCCAGGGAAGAGAACTAGAGTAATCCAGGCATATATTATCTTTCAGGTAGAAACCCCTGTATTTTTAGGTAGAATTCTGCATATGAAATCAAACACACTTTCTCTGTATAGCACAAGAACAGTGAGTTCAGTCTACATAGATGCCTTGCACATATAGATTGCCTGAATCCTGCCTATCAGACTCATTGCTATTCCTAGAAGTGTTTTGTCCAGGAAAACTGGATGAAAATAGCCATAAATCCCAAATAGTTAGCTAGAGTTCTTAAAATCCACTACCTACTACCTGGAAAGAAATTTTCCTTTTTTTATTTTTTATTTTTTGGAAGTATAGTAGTAGTTCCATTACAGATTTTAAAACAGAAGCTTATTGAAAAGCAAAAAAGTGATCATATATACCTATTTCCAACTTTTCAGCTTATTAGTATTTTTTTCTACATTAATTTACAGTTCTGCCTAACTTGAAGACTCCTCCAAGCAACCCACTATTACAAGACTGCTTCTGTTACACCTGTTTTCTAAGTAACCATTTGGCCAGAGCTGGGGAAGGGAATTAAACCTTTAAATAATTCTTTTCAGCTGGTGAGAAGATCCTATCTTTGTGCTCCAAAATGCAGTAAAACAGCAACTAACTAAATCTGCTTTTCAAGAGAGAAGACGACTACACTCTCACGGCAACTGCTCAAAGTCTCCATGAGATATAAGAAGTCTAAGAAATAAGGTCCTGCATAAGAACATTGGTGTTCATCTGTAGTATAAAAACTCACAGGTGTGTAGCACAGTTTGTATAAAGTGTCTGTGGTCCATAGGAAGGCCTTCTCATATGAAGCTGTGTCTGAGACACATTTTAAGGGCCAGGTGTAATACTCTACAAAGAAGAAAACACACATGTAAATCTCCTAAAGCAATTTGTTAGGCCCAAGGAGATCCAGAAAATCACTTTTGTAGGGTCTGCTGCCATGTGCAGGTGAGAAATGGACTCTTCTCCTGCCTGCTTCCTCTCAGGCAGCTGGAAGAAGTCTCCTTTCCTCATGGGGATGCACTTGCTGGGCTGGTTTCCAGCTTGTCTCCTTATGAGCATAACACATCTGTTGGGTGTGAGTCTCTGTATGAGTGCTGGGAATGATGATTTGAGGTAGGCTGTCATGTATTCCCTGTGCAATTGTTATGCTAGAAGTTTTAACACAAAGCTCAGGAAAGAAGAGGGCAGCTCTCTGCTGTGTTTACTGCACAGTGTTAACATAGGTGGGAATGATGTTCTAATTAGTTTCTGTTGCTTAACTAACACCTGCAGACAGAACAAATCCTTCCTGTGTGGATACCCTGCTCTCAAGTATAGCCCATTAGTCCGTACAATTCAAATGGGTAGTTCACCTTTCCTTACTGTCACTGAGTCTGGGCTACCTAACTTTCTGTCTTTTGAAATAGTTTACTTTGTAGGCTTGGATGTTCCTCAGGAAGTATTGTTGTTGGAGCACCTAAATTCCCTTGATTTCAGTGACTGTGCCTTGCCTCTTAGGTTAGCCCTGCACAGGATTAAAGGTTATTTGTGCTATTCAATGCTAACATAAGATGCAAATACAAGCAAAAGCTTAATAAAGACTCCTGTGTGTTCAAGGTTGCCTGCTCGTAATGCTCTCTCTTTCCACTGATACTATTTTCATTTCTACAAGCGCTGCTGTTGGGTGTTTGTTTCTGCTGAAACAGATCTTTCCAAATCTGGGAGCAAAAAGGCTGAATTTGCTGATATTCATGTAACCCAGGAAGATGGTCCAGACTGAAATTATTCCTCCGCTGGCTCTGTGCTGCCAAGCCACTGCATTCCATGCCTGGGAGCCAAGAGAGCTCCAAGCCTGTGTCTTGGACAAGATTACTAAATTCTCACTGGGAACATAATATTGTTTGGTAACTCTCCATCAAGGAGAACCTGAGCCCTAAGAGCGTGAGAGAGACTAAAAGATTTCCCTCATGCTTAGCCTTAGATGTGTTTTTTAATTATTATTTCACTCGCATAACACTTATATTGAGATTGAATAGATGCAACCCAGATCAAATTTGGTTATTATATTTATGGAGCTAAGGGAGACAGAGCTTGTGGTCCCAGAGGATTGAGAGCGGATGGTCATGGAAACAAAAGAGTAAAAGCTGGGCCATAAAATAGCCCAAAGAATTTATTTATTTTTTCCTGAGTCATTCAAAGACAGGGGGATCATATACATAAAGAATAAGGGATTGAGACCTAGCTGAAAGAGGGAGGGCATTTAGTCCATCCGGCAACTTGAACCTATTATCCTGGGAGCTATCTTCATTAGAAAGGTATCTAATATAAGACTTTTGATGAAAGTGTTTTCAAAACTTGCTATGACAAATTCCATCTCTGTATAACTACAGATGAAGATTTCTCAATTTAGGCTAAATTTTCTCTACTGCAGCTTTAACCTCATTATTTCTGTTTTGTCATTAACTAATGAGAAAAATTTGCTTCTGGCCTGTTCTTTCAGCATTTTCTTAAAAAAAAAAAAAAAGGTAGAAATCCTATTCACTCTTAATGTTTATTTTGATGGGGAGACTAATTAAAAAGCAATTAAGGTTGCTCAAGCAATATACCACCATAATAACAATTAAAAGGAAAGACTTTTCCAGTTCACCCCATCCCCATTGTTTTTAGCTTATGTTCTCTGCAACACCTCATCTGCATCCACTTCTCAGACCTTGCAGGCTCTTTCTTCCTACTTCTTCAAACTTTGCATAATGACTCTGAAAAAATTATATTTTTAAACTAGCTGTAATGCTGAACTGGTAAGTTCTGAACATATGATCCATATCCAGCTTTGAATTTTACTGGATGGCTATCGTTTAAGCCTGCTGTACTAACAGATAACACCAGAGAAGTGAAATTGCTGATGAACCTGAGTAGCTGTGTTGGCTGGTAATATTCGGTGAGAATAATCTGAACAAAGAAACAGCTCTCTCTACGACAGATTCTTATATTTTAATGTAGATTACTGTAGCACTGGCGTCGTTTTATGGTGGATGAGAAACTGTCCTGCTTTTGATTCTGAGAAGGCTAAAGAATTCCTTTTGCAAAAACTTACTACGTGGGCATATTTTTAAATTTGCAGTTTCTTTGGCTGTTTGGAAAATTCAGCTGTGGAAACTGGAAATCCATGAAAAAAAAGAATTTTACAGAGAAAATCAGAATGAATATCTTGGAATTTATGTTTTAATGTATTTTATATATTAAATAGATTTATTCTTTCCTTTGTGAACGTTTGATGACTATGCCAAAAATTTAAATTCACAAAATAATGTGTTACCTGACTAAATCTTTTTTTTTGGCAGTGAAACCCCTTAGGGAGCCTATGCTTCTGCTGTTGCTTGACATCAGCTTTAGACCAAGGAACCTAAAGAAGGACCTTTCAGCAGAATAAAAGTGGTAAAGTCCTATTTTGGATCCCTTCCTGAAAAGGGTTGAGCTTAAGGCATAACCCCCTTTTGCACAATTTCTGTTGGCTTACAGATCTACTTCCCAGTCTGCAGACTGGCTTTTGTGGATCTGATTCTTAGAGATCCCAGAGACTGTATTCAGACTTCTTCAATTCTAAGCCCACGTGTCTGCTGTTCTCTCTTGGTGATGGTAATGCTAAGCTTTCAGAGGCCTCTAGCTGACAAGAAACTGCAGGCTCAGGACAAAATTGAAACTTAGGCCACCTGAACATGACTCAGATGGTTCCATGTATGAGGTTTCAAGTGCTTTGGGAAAAGAGGATACCTAGAAGTTAGGCACTGCAATGATATTCCTAAATCACCCATATCAGTTTTATTACCTTCTTTTTTTTTTCCTTTTTTCCAGATCACTATTAAATAGGCTGTGGAATGATCAGATTTAAAGTAAAAAAAAAAAAAAAAAGTCCCATGTCTGTAAAAGAAAAGATCCTGAGCTACTAGTAAGTATTGCAGAAAATAAAAAACGTGTTGTGTTATAGCTAGGCAGTATGTATGATACTGTATCAGAAGAAGTTAGTGGATTCAGCAAAAAAAAAAAAATAGGTGTTGCTGGCGACACTCTGTTTAGCACTATTATTGCTCCCTAAGAGAAACACCTCAATAATTACCCTTTATCTGAATCCTGTCATTCAGAGAAGAAGGATAACTTTCAAGGCACGGTAAAATAACAATCTGTATAAGCTGTTTCCAAATCCTTCTTGTCTCTGGGGAAGCTCAGGTAATTCACAATAATGTGCACTCTTCCATGCAGAAAGTTCAGTAGTAGATTACTAATGGAGAAAGGGAAACTAACCCAGGCTTTGAAGAGAATTACATGGAAAAACTCAGGCTAACTGAGGTACTTCCACTCTTTATACACACATTCTTTTGGAACAGTATTGTTATGAGTAGTATATTGCCATTTACCTAAATGCAGATGGTCGCATATTCCTGTCAAAATTATAATCAAACTTTATTTCTTCCATTTTCAGTCCTTGTTGTATACTTTTTTCTTTTCTTTGCTGTATACTTTGTTAGTTGAGTCTTCATTTCCTACCCTGAAATGCAAAAAATTGTTAAACAGGGGATAAAATTATATTAGTATTGATCAAATTGCCTTGTATATCTAATACAGGGCAAATATGTTATGACATCTCAGCCACTCAGATAATCAGAAGCTTATGTAAACAAAATTCTTTTCATTATAACTATCAAAACATTAATTTAGGAAAGCTGGAACTGAATTAAGTGGAGTTAACCTGTGTTTGCCCTTCTCTTTACACATACATATATTTACAGAAATTTTCTGTCTCTTCTGGTTGTGAAGATAACCTTTCAAGTATAAACTGAGGGAATGCTGGCTTGGGTCTGGAGCCAAACACATGGAAACAATAACACTAGACATAAGCTGCCTTCATTCATCTCAGTGGGATGCTAGCAATGAAGTCTGCTTTTGACAGTGTAAAAGCCAGATTTGTTAACTATTTCACTGCAAATTTTGGTAACAGAAAATCTAGTGCAGCTGGTCTATCCATGACAGCCTGATAGTCTCTTCATTTGAAAGGATACGCCACGTAATATGATTTTGTATTTCAAATATGTAAATAGCCCATCTTTATTTTTGCCTTGAGCAAATTACACTTTTTCCAACTGTTTTAATGACTGATATTCTACATGTCAAAATCTGCTCTGTACGAAATGCAGAATGAAAACCTTTCTTGCATAGGTTTTCTTTTTCAAGGATTTCTCAAAGGAGACTTGTGTTTGAGCAACTCAAGGCCTAAGCTTGAAGATATGGGGATAGATACGTCTGTCCAAATGTCTGTCTGTCCTGTGTTTTTTCCAGAAAGCAGAGTGTCAGTCTACACAGAGAGGGGATGAACATGGTGTGCTCAGCTGGCAAACAAGGGTTCAGTCAGAGGAAGTTTTCTCTGATTCCTCATAGGATTCACTAACAGCATCTGTAGGATCTGAAAGTCAGTCTGACTTAAACCTCTGCTGACTTGGGTCTCTGACTGTAGCAGAGATGAGCAAAGCGTGATAAACTTTGTGGCCAAGCAGGGTGCTTGTATGTCAGAAAAAAATGTTAGAGCAATGTACTTTTTAATCAAAAGCTATTTTCTGTTTACAACAAAAAATACCAAGAATAGTAAATAGAATAGAAATTCTACTAAGAATAAGACAGTTGCCCTGTCTCTGTGGTACCTCGGGATGCATTTGCACTCTCTTTCTTTCCGTCTCTCTCTTGAATGGTAGCAAGTGACCTGGCTGGAGATGGGAGTAGCAGTTCTTCTTATTGCCTCTCTCCAGTTTGTATTGAGATTCACAGGAAATGTATATTTACTAGTACCATCCTTTTATGTTATTCATTTAAGGGGGACAGGCCACTTGGGAGGAATATAGGAACATTGTCAGAGTATGCAGGGATGTGACAAGGAAGGCTAAGGCCTGTTTGGAATTAAATCTGGCTAGAGATGTCAAGGACAACAAGAAGGGCTTCTTCAAATATATCAGTAGCAAGAGGAAGACCAGGGAAAATGTGGGCCCTTTGCTGAATGGGGTGGGTGCCCTGGTGACGAAGGATGCAGAGAAGGCAGAGTTACTGAATGCCGCCTTTGCTTCAGTCTTTACTGCTCAGGCCAGCCCTCAGGAACCCCAGATTCTGGAAACAAGAGAGAAAGTCTGGAGAAAGGAAGACTTTCCCTTGATGGAGGAGGATTGGGTTAGAGATCATTTAAGCAAACTTGACACCCACAAATCCATGGGCCCTGATGCGATGCACCCACGAGTGCTGAGGGAGCTGGCAGATGTCATTGCTAAGCCACTCTCCATCATCTTTGAAAGGTCATGGAGGACAGGAGAGGTGCCTGAAGACTGGAAGAAAGTCAGTGTCACCCCAGTCTTCAAAAAGGGCAAGAAGGAGGAACCAGGGAACTACAGGCCAGTCAGCCTCACCTCCATTCCTGGAAAGGTGATGGAGCAGCTCATCCTGGAGGCCATCTCCAAGCATGTGGAGGACAAGAAGGTGATCAGTAGTCAGCATGGCTTCACCAAGGGGAAATCATGCTTAACCAATCTGACAGCCTTCTATGATGGAATGACTGCCTGGGTAGATGAGGGGAGAGCAGTGGATGTTGTCTACCTCGACTTCAGCAAGGCTTTTGACACTGTCTCCCATAACATCCTCATAGGTAAGCTCAGGAAGTGTGGTTTAGATGAGTGGAGAGTGAGGTGGATTGAGAACTGGCTGAATGGCAGAGCTCAGAGAGTTGTGATCAGTGGCACAGAGTCTAGTTGGAGGCCTGTAGCTAGCAGTGTCCCCCAGGGGTCAGTACTGGGTCCAGTCTTGTTCAACTTCTTCATCAATGACCTGGATGAAGGGACAGAGTGCACCCTCAGCAAGTTTGCTGACGATACAAAACTGGGAGCAGTGGCCGATACACCAGAGGGCTGTGCTGCCATTCAGAGAGACCTGGAGAGGCTGGAGAGGTGGGCGGAGAGGAACCTCATGAAGTTCAACAAAGGCAAGTGCAGGGTCCTGCACCTGGGGAGGAATAACCCCAGTCACCAGTACAGGTTGGGGGCTGACCTGCTGGAAAGCAGCTCTGCGGAGAAGGACCTGGGAGTGCTGGTGGACACCAAGTTGACCATGAGGCAGCAATGTGCCCTTGTGGCCAAGAAGGCCAATGGTATCCTGGGCTGCATCAGGAAGAGTGTTGCCAGCGGGTTGAGGGAGGTGATTCTCCCCCTCTACTCAGCCCTGGTGAGGCCCCATCTGGAGTACTGTGTCCAGTCCTGGGCTCCCCAGTACAAGAGGGATGTGGCACTACTGGAGCAAGTCCAGCGAAGGGCTACAAAGATGATTAGGGGACTGGAGCATCTCTCTTATGAGGAAAGGCTGAGAGAGCTGGGCCTGTTTAGCCTGGAGAAGAGAAGGCTGAGAGGAGATCTTATCAATGTGTACAAGTATCTGAAGGGAGGGTGTCGAGAGGATGGGACCAGACTCTTTTCAGTGGTGCCCAGTGACTGGACGCGAGGCAACAGGCACAAACTGAAACACAGACGCTTCCATCTGAACATGAGGAAAAGCTTTTTCACCGTAAGGGTGACAGAGCACTGGAACAGGCTGCCCAGAGAGGTTGTGGAGTCTCCTTCTCTGGAGATATTCAAAACCTGCCTGGATGCAATCCTGTGCAATGTGCTCTAGGTGACCCTGCTTGAGCAGGGGGGTTGGACTAGATGATCTCCAGAGGTCCCTTCCAACCTCAGCGATTCTGTGATTCTGTGATTTACTTTCTGTTATTATCACCTTCCTTTGTCCTCTGTCCCTCACAAGGGAAACAAAGCCAAAAAGAAACATGATAACATCGGAAGGTTACAAGAATACAAGAACTTGGAGTAGTTAAAGCTATAGCTGTTAAATAAATAAATAAATAAATAAATAACCCTTTACTTCATTCTTGGCCATTGTTTCCACTTGGATAAAATGTCCCAACCAACTTGGTTCTGCTGGCAAAACTGACAGGGCCAGGGAGAGGGCTCAGCTGATTCCAGTGGGTTTGCGATCAGGCTTGTAAAGAAAACTGGAGTGGCTGCGTGGACTCTCTCTATGTAATCTGACTTGTGCTGAACCCCATGAAGCTGAACAAGTTGTAACGGTAGTGAGAAAAACTTGGAATTATTTACTCTTATCAGAGACATCTGTTACATTAGATCCTGTTCCCCAAAGTTGCAAGTTCTTTCTTTAGAAATTCTTTCTTCAGGAAAACTGTACTTTCTCTTCATCATGCCATTTAACATTATTCTTCGTGATTACGCATAGAAGTCACAGCATTCTTTCACCAGCTGCAAGCTGCTGTATTTCAAAAAAAATGTTTAGGTCTACAGAAAGTGTTTCTAAAAGAAATTCACTTTCTCAGAAATATCACTTATCTGATCGGTTCTTCAAGCACGAAACATGATTCTGATCACTTTTTTTCATCTGGGTTTGCATTTTTATTAAAGATTGTTGCTTGACTTGGTTTGGATAGGAGATTTAGGTGACTCCCTGTTCTTCTCTTTTTTGGCTTTAAGTCTTTATATGCTGCCCTCTGAAGATACATCCACTAGAATCCAGTCTAGCATAGTACTTTACACAGAGTAGTATATAAATAAATGATCGGATGACTGGGTAAGATCAGGGGCTATGAATGGGGTATAATGTCTTCCCACATCCAGGCTACTTCAGCTCCTACTCATCCTGCAAACAGCTCGGCGCCTTAAATGAAGTGACAGCTCTGCAGTAAGTAGCTTATATGAAATATGTAGGACGTGCTCAGTCTAACTCCCAGGGGAAATATGTCTATCCGAGAAACACATGCTCCCTTTCACTCACTCGCTCAACACAGATGGGCAACTCCCTGGAACAGGGACTCCCTACTGCAAGCTTTTATTTCCAGCTGTGATCTCTGTGCTGGGATTTGATGGGTGGGCAATCCTCCTCAGGCTGCCTGGGGGTTGATTGCTTAGGTACAAAGACATGGAGGGAAGTGGAAGCCTTATGAAATAAACTGAAGCTGATGTTGATCCCAGTCCCTTTAAAGCAGAATTCAAGTATACCGATGGCACAATATGGATGAATTTCTGTTGTTTCTTTTAAATATCCCCTGGTGCTCTAGTCAGAGAACAGAAACTGTCCTTTTACAGACACTAAAACCACGCTGTTCTTTTAAATGGGTGTGCATGCACAACAAATATGAGTCCTAGTATCACAAACCTAATAGCCCCACACCATCTATAAATATAAATGTATAGTTTCACACTATTTGCAAGAAAGACTGTATTCTCTGAGTTCCAGCTTCACTATTATGCTTACTGTTAGTGGATAAAATGCCAGTGCTGACAATGTTGGGAAGGTTCATACCTGTTAAACTGTCAATCAGCAAGTGAATTTTTTTTGTCAGTCTGGAGCTGCTGAAAAGAGCCTGATAGACAGGGTTATAATGAGCCATTTCAGCTTTCTTTTTTTCTTTTTTTTTTCTGTTTTGCACTTTTCCCCTCAGTTCTTTTACAGGATTTATAAGAAATAAAACTCTGATCTTGTTCATCTGAAAGGCTTTCTTACAAGAATGCAATACTAGCTGAAAAAAACAATTTTACTGTGCTGGGAGAACAGTGCACACACACATACACACATTTATGTATAGATGGATGACTAAAATCTCACCCATAATACTGTACTTTTTAAATGGCTGTGATGGGAATAATAAGAACCTTAAATTTTCCTCTAGACCATTAAATATGATAAATGTAGCAGTATGGTGTTTTCCTTAAGTCTCTCCACCTTTGCCTGCAAATGTGGTTTGTCTTTGTATAAGTATTTGTGAAATATTTATTACCTTCTCTCGTTGTGTAAGGAATTAAAAACTCTGAGAATTTCAGAGCTGGTTTGTTCAGGAAGATGAATATCATTGGAGGGAAGTGGAAAAAAATGTACTTCAGCGTACATTATTATGTTTGGCTAAATTAATTTCTTCTACCTTTGTCCATCTCAACTGCTTGCAATTCCATCCTTTCTCCAGCACTGATATTAATGCTTTTACCCTGAAACCCAAGCTCTTGTTGTTGAATGACAGTTGCACAGCCATTCATGGACCATAGTCACTATTTTTTCCACAAATTAATGTACATGCAGCATAATTCTCTTCAGTGTTTCCTGATGCTCATAATTTAGGATTCTGTCACTGTGGAGCTTTCAACAATGCACTGCACAAAAACTTCAGAGGTCTGTATTCCCTCAGTCTAACAGCAATTTCTAGGGTTTACAAGTCCATCAGGTCACTGAATGCTTCTGCAGCAAAACTGAATAAAGCAAAATTGGATTGTATAAGGTTAATAATGTTTGTTAGCCCAGGGACCTGTCACTATGCAATATAATAACTGTCATTTATTCTAATAGCTGTAGGTACACGAGAGAATTTCATTAGCTGAACTACTTTGAAAAGTGATGCATCCACAAGAGCCACTACAGTGGCTGTGTTCCCATAGACAATATCTTCTTTATTGGAGTATCCATGCCTGGTGCCACCAGCCTGGTGGATTCAATTATCTCCAACCAAAAGCAGTCTGACATTGCAAAAGGCACAGGATGGTTCCCAGGGACCACCAGGAGTACTCATGGTGACGTGCCATCAACAGTATTCCTGGACTTTGTGCATATTCTGATGCAGGATGTGGTTATAGTGCACCACCCTCTGAGCAAATGCTTCTGTAATGGCATTGGTGACACTTAGGTGCTATCACAAGAATGCCCATGAGCTCACAAGGCTGCTGCAATGACATTTTGTTTTCCTCCTGTACATGAAACACTACCGAAAACTTCTTAAATGTAGAACACATGAGTTATAAAGGGAGGTATATTGCTTGCTTTTAGCCCATTTATGGTTATCTTCTCCATAATGCTCTGCTAAACTGAACCAGAAGCTACTTCAGGTCAAACCACACTTAAACATGCTTGCAAAAGTCAAAAGCTCTGCTGTGTGCTTAAAAACAAACAAACAAACAAACAAACAAACAAAAAAAACAAACTCCCTATCCCAGCAGTCAGGTTATGGCATTGCCACAGCTGAGGACAAGAGCAAGAGCAGACCTGAGCCCAGGGTGCTCTGAGGCTTCCCAACCACCCAGTTGCCTTGTTGACAGCCTGAAAATTGCCTTTGGCTGGGTTGCCTGGGTGTGTCTGAGAGCACCCTGAGGCACCTGGCAGGGTGCATGCAGGGTCCTGCACGTGCCAGGAAAAGGCTTTGGCTGTGCATGGGGCCAGCCTTACCCACGGAAAAGCTCTCGGGATGTAATGAAAACATATCCGCTCAGGTTTTTTGTTTCAGTAACAAGGCTGCTTTAGAAAGCTGATATAGATTTAGTCGTGTTCCATTCAGAGTTTTCCCTTTAAACTCCTGGCACTCTGCTACAGAGAAATCCAGCTCAGTAAAGTCACATTGCTTTGCAAAATAGAGTGCTGCCTGGAAGGTGTGTGCTTGGGAACAACCATGCTGCCACGGGAGTTTCACTGACAGCCTGAGCACCACCTGACATGGGTGGTACCAGGACCTTGGGTAGATATTATTGCTATGGCTAATAAACATCCCATTGTGAAATTAAAAGCAGAAGGACATAAAAATGGGCTGAAATATACACAACTGCAGTTTTGGATAAAAAACAATTTTCTTCCAAGACTCCTTCTGTAATGGTGATTCTTGAATAACGTCATATCTTCAAAAGATAGTGGCGGCTTTGGCCACCGCTGGTTGGGTATGGCTGGGATTAAAGGAAAAAGCCTCAGAACTTTGGAGGCTTATAAACTCTGATACGCAGTACCTGGGGCTCAGAGCAAAGAGGTTTTGATCCATGAGGACATATTTTAGGTAACATGAACTCCTTCTAGCTCCACATAAAAAATAGAATGAGGATACCACTTTTTTTTTCCCCCCTTCTAATGGAAGGAACTATAGCCTGCCTTGATTTTCTCCATTTTCAACTAAATCAGGGGCACACACAATTTGAAATGCCAAAATAAATAAATCTTAACAGTTATTAAAATCTTTAAAGTCTTACTCTGATGTCTTTGCAGAGATAGGAAACATTTTCTGTCACCTACATGCATGTAAACAGCCTTTATATCAGGTGAAAAGAAACAACAACAACAAAAAAATCCTCTGTTGGGGTATGCCTGCAACAGAGTTTGTGTATACTGTCTAAATCTTTGTTTATTTTCATATAAATATAAGGTGAACTGTGACTAGCTCTTTGAAGTGTGAATATAGTACATTCTTGGTATGTGATATAGAACTGTTGCAGCTGTAAGCTTTTTTTCCAAACTCAGTGTTACTCCATAAACATGGAGGATGACATTGTGTTCCCTGAAGGGAGGAATTAGTTATAATGATCTATTATATTTTACACTTTTGGAAAGAAAATAATGAATCAATTTTGTCACACCTTTGGGTTAATTTGACAGCCAGTGTAAATAGCCCAGTTTCCTTGCAGTTACATGGCCTGGCACATATTAATGTCAAATAATAGAGTCACTGGGTTTCCAAGTTGCTTCTTCAGATTTCAATCAGTGTAAAAAATGAATCTGGCCTATATATTTTAATATGGACTTATCTGCAACTTCTCATTCAGTGTTACACTCACAGTCTCGTTTTATAGTTAAAGGTAATGGATAATTTGATCAGCCCTTTAGCAGTTACGACATGTAAAAGTCTTTTCTTTTTAAATTTGACACATTCAGAAGTACTTTGCAAACATTAAATAACCAGCCTTCTCCCTGTATATGTCTATTATAATCCTCATTTTGCAGATGACACAATTACCATTCATGTGGCTAAATACACAGGCGAACTTCAGTAGCTCAGAGAGAGTCTTTTGGTTAGTAAACTAACCAGGGCAACTTGAATCTCGGTTTTGTTCCAAAGACAACTTTAGTACTCTATGTAGAGTAGAAGAGCATCAAAAGGAGAGAATAAGTATACAGCAGTTCTAAGAGGAGAGCCGAGTTCAGCCTCTACCATGCCCGACTTAAAGGCTCTAAGCATGTAAATATTAGGAAGATGAAAGGGATATGCTACTCATTTCTCCAGCTTCTGTGGGGAATAGCTGTACCCTAAGGGTCCCTAGGAGCTGGAAGCCAGGTAGGGTAATGGCTCACTTGAGCTATAGATGTACTGTGAACATTAAGCTACTCAGCACTGCTGAATCTTATAGGAAGTTCTGCCCCCAGCAGATATGGGTCATCTAGGATTTTTTCCTAGGAAAAATGCATAGACTTAAAACAACTGTAAATGCTCACATATGGAAATGGGTGTTACCATATCCATCCTGACCCTAACATTAAGAAGCAGATTCACACGTGGGCGTGAGAGTACTTGTCTCAAAAGTCCTAGTATAAGTGATAATCAGGTGGACAAAGGTATCTCAGCAGTAGATTTGATCCAGTGAATCAAGCAGAGGAAATGCATTCAGTATTTTGTCAAAATTTTATGTCGGTTCTGCACGATTATTATAAGTCTCATTTCCAAGGGATTGTTCCATTTGAAAATAATTTTCCAAGAACTTCAATTTTTATTCTTCAAAGTTTCCAGACCTGATTTACTTGTAAAGCAATATTACACTATTGTTTAATTTTTATTAATTTATTGTTTTCTGGCATTTAGGACATTTTTTAATTAATAAGACACATGTTCCTGTACAATTTTGTACAATGTCACATCAGTGTGTGAGAGAGAACTTATTTACAATGTCATTATTATTTTAAATGACAGAAACAGATCAGATTCAGAAAGATAACTGTTTTTTCAAATAATTGTATGCCAGCAGTTGGAATATTAATAAGAAATGTTTGCATGTCTTTTCCAAGAATAATCTTATTAATCTGTCTGCATTTCAAAGAGAAGACAGGGATATAATCAGTATACTTAGGATGGCTCTGCACCAGGAAGAAGTGAACAAGCCATTGATCAGCTAGAAAATCTCAGACCCAGCCACTGCACTTTTGCCATCCACAGGAGTCAGCCTGAAACTACAAAATCCAGGACAACTTTCATCATCTCTGGTCTCAAAAAAGCAGGTAATAATCATCCCCACAACAGCTTGTGCTACAATATCAAGCCTCATATGGGCCTCTTGACCTGCTGTGAAAGCCTGTAACTTTTTGGGACTCACTGAAGAGATATGTGGCTTGCTGATGGTCATTTCCAGTACCCAGACCTTTGCAGAGCATGCCCTGAGGAAGACTGTGACCACCACAGCTGAAGTCATTGCTTTGAAATGCCAGGGCTGTGCTCCCACAGATTCAGGGGCTAAATCTTCAGAAGATTGCTTGAAAATGTTTGTCACAGTCTTAGTTGTATGTGAAGGCTACTGCAACTATAATTGTTATTTATACCTCTCGTGGTATCTGCTCAAACATGTCTTTCTTGCTCTCTTCCTAGAAGCGGAAAATATAGGGCTGTGCTCTATTGGTATTTTCAATAGGAATGGGTGTTAAGGTTCCTGCCTGTACTATTTTGGATACTTGTCTTATTGAGGCATCTGTTACCCCTTATTGTGCTCTTCAAAAGGTAGAGTTGAACAAATTATTTCTTTCATGTTCCATGTGATGAGTAACTGTT